>NW_026731648.1:85000-642500 GCF_028476545.2 Physella acuta
GAACGTACCCACGTTTTTTTGTCATCAAATGTATGTAAATAGTTATTTTCTACTTTTTAGTCCACAAGAAAAACGTGGTTTTTTAAAAAGTTTTTTTTAAGTATTTTATTATATAAGAATATTCGAGAAAGTTTAGGGGAGATCACTCCCGGTTTATTTTTTTTTTGGGGGGGGGGGGGCTTGTAAAGTAGATAGAAAGACGGCTTTTCAAATGACGGAGTTCGAGCTATGATCCAAATGGTGATTGGTAATTATGATAACCCGATGGCAGTCGTTGGAAAATGTGAATAGAAAAGGTACGGACATGTCAAATGGGTGTCAAGACTAGCACAAAACGTTTTTAAAGAGAACAATGCCGGACTAACGAAATATGAGTAAAGAGAAATGGGAAGATAGCAACAGAGAATGGGTGGGTGTGACATTTGGGTCGGCGCTGATGATGGCAGAGGTAAGAGTGGAATGGAGGGAGATAATTGATAGGGCACTAGTGGCGCCCCAACAGTCCAGCTAGTCTACGGGACAAAACCTGAAAAAGAGTAATACACATAGATATATATATTTAGGTTTTCGAATGCCATTAAAATTATCTTTTTTTTTTAGGTGTATTAACTTTTAATTCTGACTAGCCACAATATGCGTCCAGTTCCTTCAAATATTCTTCATATTTTATACTTGTCCTGATCAATCTATTCAAGAGGTGACCACTGACACACACTTAGGCGTGTCACCATAAGTGATGTGTCAACGGATCATTGTGTTGTTTACCTGTAAAACTAGCAGACGGTAACAAAATACACGACAAGTCCCACAAGGCACCACGCACGTTTGGCCGTAGGTCAAGGCTAGAGCACCGCGATAAAGCTAACTGGACCAAGGTCAGCAGACGACTGCGTTATCAGCCGACTCCATCAAAGGTCAGGACAACACTTGGGATGGCGGTTAATGAAATATTATTCCAACAGAATAGAAATCACCTGTTGACCAAGAGCCTTATATACGCTACACCGCCAACACAGACGCTGATAACAAATCGTGACCTTTGTTAGTTCAAAGAGAAATGGCGGACCGAGCAGAATGTCACGATAACCTGGAGACTGTTTGATGCTCGGCCAGGGAACTTTATCTCCCCACTGACTGTTTGATGGAACTTTAGCATTTCAAGCTTTCGGCATCAAGGACTAAAATAGAAATGTGATAATTCCATTGTTCTCTGATGATGTAAGGTTGCGTAACCAAGTTGGTAGTCACATTTCAGTATAAACAAAGAGCTAGGTAGACATTTGTGATGTGGTTAATTAATCATGGAAAACAAGATATAACGGCAAGCGTACAACAAGCTTTTAGCACTGCACATTAGCTCTCGTTAGATGGACTAACCCCACAGGGAGAACGTAAATATTTGAGTGTTGTCAACCCTACAGCTAATAGTAATTGGATGGACTAAATCTACAGCTAGAGCTTATAACTAGTAGACAGTAATCCAACTAATTGAGTACTGATATACTTGTTAAGTGGGGTAATCAAAGAGTTCTTATTTAGATTACCTTTTAGATGGATTAAGCCCACAAATTCTGATATACCTGTTGGTAGTGTTAGATGAGGTAAGCTTCTGTGAGATGGGGTAAGCCTACAGTTCTGATATACCTGTTAGGGTAAGCCCACAGTTCTGATATACCTGTTAGGGTAAGCCCACAGTTCTGATATACCTGTTAGGGTAAGCCCACAGTTCTGATATACCTGTTAGGGTAAGCCCACAGTTCTGATATACCTGTTAGGGTAAGCCCACAGTTTTGATATACCTGTTAGGGTAAGCCCACAGTTCTGATATACCTGTTAGGGTAAGCCCACAGTTCTGATATACCTGTTAGGGTAAGCCCACAGTTCTGATATACCTGTTAGATGGGGTAAGCCCACAGTTCTGATATACCTGTTAGATGGGGGTAAGCCCACAGTTCTGATATACCTGTTAGATGGGGGTAAGCCCACAGCTCTGATATACCTGTTAGATGGGGGTAAGCCCACAGTTCTGATATATATGTGAGATGGGGGTAAGCCCACAGTTCTGATATATATGTGAGATGGGTAAGCCCACAGGTCTGATATACCTGTTAAATGGGGTAAGCCCACAGTTATGATATACCTGTTAGATGGGGTAAGCACACAGTTCGCTGTTCGCCCGGATTGTTGTGTGGTGAAAATGTCAACATTAAGTACAGGATGGGATGGTGTTAAAAATAAAACGATTGGCTTGTCAGTAGCCAATCGGAGCCGTTTGTTCTTATTTAAATACGCTCATCCTATATTAGTAAGCAATTCACACCGCTATTTTCAACTTACGTAATTAAAAAAAAACATCTAACATATTTTGTATAAAAAATGAGAGAGGTATTAAGTCTAAGGAATGAGATGAGATTTGATGTCCAGAAGATGAAGACGGCCACAAGATACGTCGAGCCTCGCGTACAATAAGCATCAAAGAGTTACTTCAAACACGGGCCCTTGCTCTGTTTGATATTCTTGAGGCACTGGGGTGGGATAAAAAAAGATTGGCTGACGACGAACGTGGGACTGGTGTTTAGGGTAACCTTTGCCTGACTCAGTCTTACATGATGGGATCAAGTCATTAGGGAATCTACTAGAGATGAAACGGTCGTGTTGGCTGGATACATCAGGGTCAGATCTAATCAGAAAACTTATGACATAAGGAATTTTGTACTGGAAAGATAGAATAATAAAAAATATAAGGGCAGTGAAATTGTAATGGCGATGTCAATGAAAGAAAAACTTGTAGTACTAGGGTAGCTGACGTTTGAATAGAGATATAAACAAACATGGTTCACATTGCGCATGCGCCGTGGGATCTAAACCGTTGGGTTATTTCCCAGCTATGATAGAAATGTGCAGACAATAAGAGGAAGTACTGATGTCGTTCTGTTATGTGAAGGTAAGGGAATTTTAGAGATTCTCTCTAGTCGACAGGAAGAACGTACTACAGCTAAGCAATAATTCGACATTTGTGAACAGTAAGTAGATCGACTTTTTTTTTAACATATGGTACCTAGACAGGAGCTTGGCTCTCTCTCTGATAAAGTGCACTTGTCGCATTCCCCTGCACGTGAGTCAAGGTTCGGCGCCAATCTATATGTGGGTTACATGGTGTGAGCAGGAATTCTGCCCTACATCGTTTACTTTCATCACGTGGGCTGACTCTTTGTCTTTAGGAACCAGCATGATATTAAAACAGGATATTTAAAAAGATAAATTGTTGTTTTTAGTATTAGTGGGTATGAAAGATATAAACATATTCTAAAGTCATTGTATTTTTTAACAGCTTAACAATAACATTTTTATACTGTAAATGTGTAAACCAGAAGACTTAAGGTTTGAAATTATCGACAATTATCCTTGTGAAAGATCTCGACAATTTTGTGTTTAACGGAAGTGAACTTTCTCTATGACGCAACAAAAGGTCGGGTTAAACACCGCCTTCAAGTGTGAAAACATAAAAACCCCGACAAAGAACATCCTATCTCCTTTTTTAATCCCCTCCCCTCTCTCTTAGTTCAGAACATCGAGTTTCACCGAGTGTAACCCTTGACCCTTGCACCGAAAAGCTGATAACCACTGTAAGTGTTCCATCTTGCACCGTTGTTGCCCGTATTACCAGGTAAGATTCGCTAAAAAAGATGCGAGAGTGTCATGAACCAAATGCGCTACACGTACTCCGCTTTCTTTAAATACATTCTTTTTATAATTTAGAAAGGGAAGCTGTCATAAGCTCTAATATGTAGAACAGAAAACTATTACAATTCTAGATTGAAAAATGTAAAACTGAGACCTAAACTAACACTGCTAAACCCCCAGAGCCCAAACTAGTTACCATAGAAATGAGTTAACAACACAATACGAAGTTCATCAAAGTTCATCAAGATCTTTTATACAATATTTAGCTAGCATGAAATACATTCTAAGAGTCGCAAGGCATCAACACCAGTGAGACTAGAAAAAAAGGTATATTTTGAAAAATGTACAAGGGTGCGCGTAGACTGAAACAAAATAAAATTCTAGAAATAACTTTCCATACTTTACATTTTTTTTTTAAATTCACCAGACAATATTTAAATATGGTAAATGTAACAGCGTACACGCTATAGCGCAGCTGCTTAAGTAATACGATTTTAAAATGTGTACTCGTGTAATTTGCCTTTAGGAACTTGATCCAACGGTTTAACATGAACTAAGTATAAACTCTACATCTCATCAATCAGGTGTGTATGTATGTATGGGTGGCGGGAGGGGTGAAGGTGGAAATCTCTACGTAAACAACAAGACAGTGTAGGTAAGGTTTCTTTAATTAAAACAAATCAAAGGCTTCAAGCACCAGGTGAACTGCAGGCGAGGGATGAGATCTGGCAGATTGCTGCCAGCTAGAGGCAGTGACACGGACTGGCAGTGTCGTCATCAGCGAGACAAGGCTGTGTTCACTCGGGTCACTTGCATTAGCAGACAGACACGAATCGCTCACTCACGTCAACAGACAGACAACAGAAAGACAAGAATTTAATTTCACGCGCCTCTTAGTTTACTTTCCACGATAACAAACAACCATGGGCGGGTTGAATCATTTTCTCAAAAGAAGACCTCACACTACACACCATCCACTGTAACTCTCACACCACACACTATCTACTGTAACCCCACACCACCTACTGTAACACCACACCACCTACTGTAACCCCATACCACACACCATCCACTGTAACTCTCACACCACACACTATCTACTGTAACCCCATACCACACACCATCCACTGTAACTCTCACACCACACACTATCTACTGTAACCCCACACCACCTACTGTAACCCTATACCACACACCATACACTGTAGCACCACACCACACACCATCCACTGTAGCCCCCACACCACACACCATCCATTGTAACCCCACACCATCCACTGTAACCGCCACACCACACACCAACTACTGTAGCCCGCACACCACACACCATCCACTGTAACCGCCACACCACACACCAACTACTGTAGCCCGCACACCACACCCCATACACTGTAACCGCCACACCACACACCAACTACTGTACCCCCCACACCACACCCCATACACTGTAACCCACACCACACACCATCCACTGTAGCCCCCACACCACACACCTTCCACTATAACTCTCACACCACCTACTGTAACCACACACCTTACACCATCCACTGTAACCCCACACCACACACCATCCAATGCAACCCCACACCACACACCATCCATTGTAGTCCCCACACCGCACACCTTCCACTATAACTCTCGCACCACCTACTGTAACCACACACCCCACACTATCCACTGTAACCCTACACCCACACTATTCACTGTAACCCCACACTACACACCATCCACTGTAACCCCACACCACACACCATTCACTGTAACCCCACACCACACACCATCCATTGTAGTCCCCACACCACACACCTTCCACTATAACTCTCACAGCATCCACCGTAATCCTAACACCAATCACTTAAATCCTCAGACCATCCACTAAAATCAATCACTTTAGCTGGATCTTGAAAACAAATCAATCGTAATCAATATAGGAAAGCAAATTTCTAATTTTCTCAGATAAAACATGTTGGAATAGAATTTATAGGGGAGACAAGTCGGACATTCATTATCTTGGTTCGTTGCACACACATAATGCATGGGGTTGATGCTCACACAAATAATTGAAGCAGCGCGATTACGTATAACAGAATGACAAAACTCTGCAGTTATATACAACATATTTTATATACAGCTTTATATATATATATATATATATATATATATATATATATATATATATATATATATATATATATATATATATATATATATATATACGTTACTCTTCTATTTATCGGTCTCAAACTACGTTGGAAAGAAGAAGGTGAGTTGATCAAATGAAGCTACCTGTTGACAAAATGAAGGAACAATCTAGGTGAACAATCCCGATTAATTATGTCGTGCCCGTCTGTGTTAAAAACGGGGTATGTAATCCACCCATCAATGTACCTAGCCCGGCCCCGAGAGATGAAAGCGGCAGGGTGGGGGCCATGATTCCTGCCAATGATGAGGCCAGGGTTGGTTCATTTAATTACGTGGCAAATTGTCCCAGGGTCGGTGATCAATCTCATTCAGAGAGCAGACAGGAAGGAGATTACATGGTGAGCCAGGAACATGGTGCCAGCTTTTATGTTTTGCAATCCATCCTCGGCTTTGAGTCAAAGTTTATTTTTGTAAGCACGCTAAATCCGACTTTTTAATCTACTTCGAGAAAAAGGTTTGTAAGTACTTATAACACCTGATCTGTCTTAGTTAAATACTTCAAACAGTTTGAAGTTAAATGGATAGTTTCTGGACAGTTTCAATGTATGTAAAAGATTTGTACATATTTCGAAACTGTGTACAAACCACACACATGCCAAGAAACAATTTGTGTACAAACTTTAGGGTATGTATAAGGTTAGTAATGGGACGGGCAGTAGAGAGCTTGAAGACTAACCAGAAAGTCCGTAGAACATTCCCGAATCCACCCAGCTGTAACGGCACCTGACTTAAGTTAGGGAAAGTAAAGGCGGCTGGGAAAATAACTACACCATCACTTCATATGCTGTGGTCAAGAAATAGATGAACTCTACTTCATCTGTCCTATTGATTATTAGGTTCGCAAATGGAGTTTATACAATTTGTACACAATATAGTTTCAATGCATATGTATAATTTGTACACAAAAAAATTCAGTTTATATGTATGGTTTGCACACAGTGAGAATAAAACGGTTAAATAGAAATGTTGTGAGAAAAGGTGAAAGAAACAAGGCTATAGATTAGATGAAGTATTCAGGTACAGTTATAAAATTTAAGGAAAAAAAGTCCAGCTTTGTAAAACAAAACTAAAAACAACCTAAGGTTCATAAAAACAATGACACATTCAAAAATAGACTTTCCAACATAGTCTTTCGTCAAATTAATTGATAATTTCATCCGTAAAGATGTTGAAAATCTCAGCTCCATACACGTTGATATTTTTAATACCAATCTAGACTTGATCTACTCTGTGTTTATCCTTTCATGTTAGACTAGAAAACAGAAATGATAAATACCAGAGGATCGACCCGAAGTAGTATCGATCCATATCAAGGGACACTAATAGGTGGTTACTGTGATTTCATTTAGTTAATACACTGAACATAGAACTCGATTACTTCTCGATGATCGATGTTTCTAGCGGTGATTTAATAAACTTGGAGATGTTGGTCAATTTAGTTGGATACAGTGTCGTTATTGATGGATATATTGAACATCTAATGATGGATGTACATGATATCTGTTGTTGAAGTCAGCGGAAAACTGATGTTAGAAATATTATCATGATAGGTATGGTTGGATAGACGAATATCTGATGTTGGATACAGGATAGCAAAAGTTGGATACATATATTAGCAATAGTTGCATACATAGGATAACACACTGTTGGATACATAAGCTAGCAATATGTTGTATATATGGGATTATATTGTTGGATACATAAGATAGCAATTATTGGATACACTGGGTAGCTATTGTTGGATATATTGGATACCTATTTTTTGATACACTGGATATGAATTGATAGATACACTAGAGCAAATGTTGGATGCATTGAATACCTATTGTTGGATTCATTGGATAGGAATTGTTGGATACACAGGACAGCTAATGTAAGAAACAAGACATATATTGTTGGGAACAGTACATTATTGAAGAGAATAAACAACTGTATAAACAATGTGTTGATGTATTAACTTTACAAAAAGTCTATAGTGCTTGTGCCAAGTGCAAATGTGACAACCCAGAGAAAAAAAATCAATAAAATCATACCAAACACTCAACAACTGTCAGAGCGAAAGTCTCTTGTCGAGATACCGGAAATTGTAATCGTCAAGAAATAGTCCGGGAGGTTTGATGATCGTAACTAGAGAAATTGAGATGTCCAGTTATACGGCGGGGGTAATACGAGACTTTATATCTTTTAATTGAAAAATGACACTGTTCAATTGTACGATTGTATGGGGGAAAGATATGAGTTTAAGCGAAGTCTGCCGTGGGGTGGAAATATACAGTATGCTGTGGTGAGGTGTTACAAGTAGAAATTATGTGGCTAGAAGGAAAAAAACTGGTTTTGACGCTCTATGTTTTGTGTGTATTTTTAAGGATATTTTAAGGATATATATATATATATATATATATATATATATATATATATATATATATATATATATATATATATATATATATATATATATATATATATATATATATATATATATATACAATACATATATATACAATACATACATATATATATATATATATATATATATATATATACAATACATATATATACATATATATATATATTTATATATACATATATATATTTATATATACATATATATATTTATATATACACACACACATATATATATATATATATATATATATATATATATATATATATATATATATATATATATATATATATATATATATATATATATATATATATATATATATATATATATATATATATATATATATATATATATATATATATATATATATATATATACATATATATATACATATATACATATATATATATATATATATATATATATATATATATATATATATATATATATATAAATATATATTTATTTATATATATATATATATATATATATCAAAGTCAGCCGCTAAAGATTTAAAGGTTGGATGGTCAGTAGGCCATAATCACCGTCTGTTAGCGCGAATTCAGCTACAAAATAATCTCAAACACAAACTATGTGCTGGGCTAGTGTTATTTTGCTATTCACCCCATCGCGCTTAGCCAGTGCTTCCTTCTGTAGGAACGTTAACTCGTCTCGAACTTCGTTGACATTTTGGAAATCGCATCAGCATTACGCCCCTTGGAGTATTCTGTTTAAAAGTGTAATATTTTTATAGAGAGCATGAACAGGAAGCAAGCCAGATAGGCTTATTGTTTCAAGAATTTAGCCAGGGAAAAAACTGGCCACAAGCTTTAGTTTAATCATGGCGACGGTATGTCTGCAGAATAGATAACGATTCAATTTATTTTCTAGACGGGTGGAAGTTAAAAATAGCCAGGGCTCAGTGCTCAGCCACTTTCATCGATTTAAGTCTAATCAAATCTAAAATTATAAACGGGTAATAACTCAATCCATGTTACGGAGTGCAGTCCCCTTAAACTTCAGACACATTTTCAACTGCTGGTGATTAAGAATGGATGACGAATAAATGGCCAAATTTAATGTTATTTGGCGATTAATGTCTACGACAATTTTTTTTAATTGGAAGATTAATTTATAGTTCTTTTTATTGAAGCAGAGAAGTAGTGCCCTGAAGGATGTTTTTTTTCCACTAGAAACGTTTTTAAAAAATACGATTGCTGTAATTCACATCGAATATATTCGCCATTTCAAGTGTCGTCGCTATTGCAATATAGAAGGTGTTAGTCACTACAATAGCTTGATTGCCTTTGTTTCTGATTCATATGTTGGGACATGCGATATTCGTCTGCATTGATATAATATGTTGACTTTGTGAGATCCATTTAAACTTGAATACTATGACTTGGTTTAAATCAACGCCAAGAACAAAATTAACTTCATTTTTACTTTATCTTTCATCACCATCTCACATCATACCCTAAAAACCTCCCCCTCTCTCTTGTCCTCCTCTATCTTCCCCCATCTCTCAAAGATTTCTCCTCCTATTCTCTCCTTGCACTGAAATAATAGCCGTATTGATTTCATGATACTATCTCAATGTGCTCAGGCCCTAACACTGCCCTGATCAACAATACACACCCGTGACAGACAGCAACACTCGGCCCACTGACCCCACCCCCACCCCTACCACCATTACCAAAATTCCCCCAAATCCTTCAGTCCACTTAAACGGGACAAGAGTAACCCCAGAAAGACATTATTAAAATCCTTAGTACCCGCTAGAGGAAGAAAAGTTTCTTTTAAAAACCCAGGCAGCCTGCTGTTAAAAGAGAGGCCAGGCTATTTATTTGTGATCAATTGTTTATTATAACAGAATGCTTTAGTTGATAAACATAAAAAGGTAATTAAAATAGCTGTAAAAAAAATTCTGATAGTATGAAAGTATGCATATATAAAATCGGTTTATTTTCCCAATGGATTGTCAATTTAAAAAACGACTGAGTTGAAATATCGAAATCCAAAAAAAGTTTAATATTTCCATCTTAAATTGCGTAAGCTTATATATATATATATATATATATATATATATATATATATATATATATATATATATATATATATATATATATATATATATATATATATATATATATACATGTATGTATATAATGTAATTTATCACAAGTGTCCAGGTTATCCCAAGAAATAATTATAATTGTTTGCCTAAAATAAACTGATGGACGGCGTTCTATTCCATGTTAAAGAAATTGAGTCTAAAAAAAAAGGCTGATGCGAACGTGAGGAACGGATTTTGGCTCAGCTTCGGATGAAAACAGAGATTCATTTGCGCTAGAGCCAGTTCAGGGGAAACCTGACGCTTTCTAACTCACGAAAAAAAAATGCCAATATTCAGAATGGAAGATATAAGCAGTTGGAGTAATCAATATTATTCTTATTTTAATTTTTAACAGCTGCCAACGACAACACACGTCGCCAAATATATCTTAGTTTCCTAGTTAGGGCACCACTATATAATCTATGTATTTTTATCTATTGATAGTCAATATTTTATAATAATTTAGAACTTTGAGTTATTTATAATATTTTTTATCAGGTAAAATGTAACTTTTGAGGAGTATCCCTTTTAATACTTATTTTACCAGGATATAATGTCAAATAAATTTTACCCTCTTTTCTAGTCTAAGCAGAATTGTTGTAATCATAGTGATTTTAAGTTCAACGTAAAAATAACTAATATTTTAAAAGTTTAATTTAACAGATTTTCTGATATTTAGCCGGGAAAAAACAATGAGCTCAGAATGATTTAACATGGTCGTTAAATGAAAACACTTCAAGGCTTGGCATCGCAACAAAATCTGGCCAGCTAAAAATAGTCTTCGCTGTCGACACAAAAGCGACATTTTCCCCGGAAATGATCGGAAAGTCCCCGCTGAACTCCGCGAATTCGGGAAACTTGACACATCAGATAATGAGACGGACCCCCAAATTATTATTACAAGGACACAATGAGGACAACTGTGAGACACAATAGAGTGAACTATCTAGAAGCAAAACTGAGCAGGTCGCTAAATACAATTTCCCTTGCACTCAAAGCTTTAAATAACCCCCTTCATTATTTTCTTCATCATTTTCCCAACATT
Source organism: Physella acuta (assembly GCF_028476545.2). Classification (NCBI taxonomy): domain Eukaryota; kingdom Metazoa; phylum Mollusca; class Gastropoda; family Physidae; genus Physella; species Physella acuta. The sequence continues at coordinate 96,455 of NW_026731648.1, forward strand.
ATACCTGATTTATTATCAACATCCCTATTTGCTTAAATGGCATTTTTATCCCCTTGCCCACTTCGCCTTTTGCTTATTATCTCCAAGCTCCCCCCCCCCACCCGCCACCCCCACTCTCCCTCCACATTGTCAGCATCTATGCGTGTTTTATACATGTTTTTCCACCTTCTTTTGATTATTTCTATTTTATAAACGAACGATTCATTTTTTTTACAGAGCCAACTTTTTACATTCTCGCCATCATTCCTTCTATATACTTTCTATTTATTACCACGCCTATCTCTCTATTGAGTTCCCCACACCAACATTTCATCATATAGAGTTCCCCATCCCAACATTTCATCATATAGAGTTCTCCAACCCAACATTTCAACCTCTCTATTGAGTCCCCCATCCCAACATTTCAACCTCTCTATAGAGTCCCCCACCCCAACATTTCATCCTCTCTATTGAGTCCCCCATCCCAACATTTCAACCTCTCTATAGAGTCCCCCATCCCAACATTTCAACCTCTCTATAGAGTCCCCCACCCCAACATTTCATCCTCTCTATTGAGTCCCCCATCCCAACATTTCAACCTCTCTATAGAGTCCCCCATCCCAACATTTCAACCTCTCTATAGAGTCCCCCACCCCAACATTTCATCCTATTGAGTCCCCCACCCCAACATTTCAACCTCTCTATTGAGTCCCCCACCCCAACATTTCATCCTCTATAGAGTCCCCCACCCCAACATTTCAACCTCTCTATAGAGTCCCCCACCCCAACATTTCAACCTCTCTATAGAGTCCCCCACCCCAACATTTCAACCTCTCTATAGAGTCCCCCACCCCAACATTTCAACCTCTCTATAGAGTCCCCCACCCCAACATTTCCTCCTTTCTATTGAGTCCCCCACCCCAACATTTCATCCTATTGAGTCCCCCACCCCAACATTTCAACCTCTCTATTGAGTCCCCCACCCCAACATTTCATCCTCTATAGAGTCCCCCACCCCAACATTTCAACCTCTCTATAGAGTCCCCCACCCCAACATTTCAACCTCTCTATAGAGTCCCCCACCCCAACATTTCCTCCTTTCTATTGAGTCCCCCACCCCAACATTTCATCCTATTGAGTCCCCCACCCCAACATTTCAACCTCTCTATTGAGTCCCCCACCCCAACATTTCATCCTCTATAGAGTCCCCCACCCCAACATTTCAACCTCTCTATAGAGTCCCCCACCCCAACATTTCAACCTCTCTATAGAGTCCCCCACCCCAACATTTCAACCTCTCTATAGAGTCCCCCACCCCAACATTTCAACCTCTCTATAGAGTCCCCCACCCCAACATTTCCTCCTCTCTATAGAGTCCCCCACCCCAACATTTCAACCTCTCTATAGAGTCCCCCACCCCAACATTTCAACCTCTCTATAGAGTCCCCCACCCCAACATTTCATCCTCTATAGAGTCCCCCACCCCAACATTTCCTCCTTTCTATTGAGTCCCCCACCCCAACATTTCAACCTCTCTATAGAGTCCCCCACCCCAACATTTCAACCTCTCTATAGAGTCCCCCACCCCAACATTTCAACCTCTCTATAGAGTCCCCCACCCCAACATTTCCTCCTCTCTATAGAGTCCCCCACCCCAACATTTCAACCTCTCTATAGAGTCCCCCACCCCAACATTTCAACCTCTCTATTGAGTCCCCCACCCCAACATTTCCTCCTTTCTATTGAGTCCCCCAACCAACATTTCAACCTCTCTATTGAGTCCCCCACCCCAACATTTCGTCCTATAGAGTCCCCCACCCCAACATTTCGTCCTATAGAGTCCCCCACCCCAACATTTCAACCTCTCTATAGAGTCCCCCACCCCAACATTTCAACCTCTCTATAGAGTCCCCCACCCCAACATTTCCTCCTTTCTATTGAGTCCCCCACCCCAACATTTCAACCTCTCTATAGAGTCCCCCACCCCAACATTTCAACCTCTCTATAGAGTCCCCCACCCCAACATTTCAACCTCTCTATAGAGTCCCCCACCCCAACATTTCAACCTCTCTATAGAGTCCCCCACCCCAACATTTCAACCTCTCTATTGAGTCCCCCACCCCAACATTTCAACCTCTCTATAGAGTCCCCCACCCCAACATTTCAACCTCTCTATAGAGTCCCCCACCCCAACATTTCAACCTCTCTATAGAGTCCCCCACCCCAACATTTCCTCCTCTCTATAGAGTCCCCCACCCCAACATTTCAACCTCTCTATAGAGTCCCCCACCCCAACATTTCAACCTCTCTATAGAGTCCCCCACCCCAACATTTCCACCTCTCTATTGAGTTCCCCATCCCAACATTTCAACCTCTCTATAGAGTCCCCCACCCCAACATTTCAACCTCTCTATAGAGTCCCCCACCCCAACATTTCAACCTCTCTATAGAGTCCCCCACCCCAACATTTCCTCCTTTCTATTGAGTCCCCCATCCCAACATTTCAACCTCTCTATAGAGTCCCCCACCCCAACATTTCATCCTATTGAGTCCCCCATCCCAACATTTCAACCTCTCTATAGAGTCCCCCACCCCAACATTTCAACCTCTCTATAGAGTCCCCCACCCCAACATTTCAACCTCTCTATAGAGTCCCCCACCCCAACATTTCATCCTTCTATTGAGTCCCCCACCCCAACATTTCAACCTCTCTATTGAGTCCCCCACCCCAACATTTCAACCTATCTATCGAGTCCCCCCACCCCAACATTTCATCCTTTCTATTGAGTCCCCCACTCCACAATATCTTTTTCTTCATTAATTCCTATCTTGCTTTATGTGTCCACTCCAGTTTTTATTATTAACTTTATTTCCACCTTATTTGTGAGTACCAGTTTTATCTCGTTACACCCCTCCCTCCCCTATGCCCCTCTCCCCACTTCCCAACCAGTTTTACAACCGCCCTATCAACTACGGCCGACTTGCCCCCTCCCTCCCCTTCACCTGATTAACGAAACCAATAATAAAGTCTTCTCTCATCGATCTATGTTGGGCTTAGTTTGAAACAAACCACATTTAACTTTAGTTATGTGGTCAGCTGCTTATAGTTAGCATTGCTCATATTGAAACAAACAACATTTAACTTTAGTTATGTGGTCAGCTGCTTATAGTTAGCATTGCTCATATTGAAACGAAACGACTTATAATAACTAGATCAATATTCGATGTCAGAACATTTATAATTTAAACTAGGAAGAAGTGAAGAATCTGGTGGTACAAAATACAAAAAGCTGGTATAGTGTTACGAATGCAAAAGTTGTTGTAGTGTTACAGAGGCAAAATTTGGTGTTACGGTTACAAAGGTAGGTGTAACAAATGCAAAAGTTAGTGTAGTGTTACAAACGCAAAAGTTGTTGTTACAAATAAAGAAGTGGAGATCAGCAATTGAAAAAAATTGAAAAAAAAAACAGATGAGTTTTCAGATCACATCACACAACTACAACAGCACACGGAAACAACAAAAAGGCAAAAAAACTTGGACGTTTATAATGAAGATAAAAACGTCTTTCAAAAGAAAAAGACGTTTAAAATTCCCAGAGGAGTGGGAGGGGGGTAGTCACGACATTGCAACTTTTCTTGAGATATAACATGAATATTTAAACATCCATTACAGCAAAGTTGAATAGATTCTTATCAATTCATTGCAGGGGTTAAACACTTTTTCCGCCTCTTTTCCTGCCCGTTAGAGATAGCGTGCCGTCCTTTAAATTGAATGCACAGTGGAGAAAAGCAAGTCATTTATATTGCCACCCAGCTTTCAATTGATTAACGTCCGAATCGCTTTACTCCAAACATTTTATTCCAATTATAAAAAGTCAAATTTAATCTTAGAATTGGAGAAGGGAAAAAAATATCGGTGAGGGGAGGGGGTGGAACGCCATTTGTCTCCTAGACATTGCCTATTTAGGCTCTCAAGCAGAATGAGCCCACTAGAGCAGAAAGAAAAAGCCCATTAAAGCAAGTCGCACACAATGATAGAGTCCGTAATTAGCTGTCAAAACGTGGTTTACGAACATTTACGCCGCGCGGTTTGTTGTTTGTCGTCCGCGAGGTACAATGAGCCGTTTGATTATCGCAATCAGCCGGCTTACTTCGGTGTGAGTGACGTCCGCCCTTATCAATGTGTGTTTCTTCCATTTACGTCGCATGCTAACCTTCATTCAGACCCAGACTCAACTCCGTTTTAACTTCTATCATTTATTTAGCTGTTCGTGCGGAACTCTTTATCGTGAGCTGTAATGCTACTGAGTACTAAGAACCCCCGGAACCACCCCCACTTTGACGCCCGTCCCCGCGGGATCGACTAGTCACGTGGTTAGACACGTGTCTCTATAACCAACCCAATCTATTCTCACAAAAACTTAATTAAAACATGACATAAACATTATTCTAAAGTACTAAAATCCACCGTGTTTTTCTTAAATAATTAATGAACATTTTTATAGGTGATTTCTTCCTGTTAACGAAATTTTATAGTACATATTTTGTTAAACTATTGCGTTAGAAATTTATTACTAGTGAAATAACTGTTATATAAAATACGTATGAAGCTTATCTGGCGTATAATTAGAAAATCGGAGCCTTACAGTGCAAACGTAGGTTGTCGTTGCTTCAAAAATACACACATTGACAGCCAATTTTCCTCGAGGACGAGGTAACATAGCGGACCCGTGGGGGTGCGGGAGGGGGGGGGGTGACTCCTGTATTTCCCGGTAGGATCCACCAGCGAGCTGATCGCATTACCCTGCCGCTATGAGCTACCTGACAGTTATAGATGTGCTCTAGGACGGGCAGCGTCATCTGCTCATTTTCTGATTCTCACGTCCAACATTGGAGGATTCTCTGCATGAACATGGCACTCACTGTGTCACTGACGAGACAGTTATGTACATAAACATAGCGGGTATACATATTATAAATATAGGCTATATATATATATATATATATATATATATATATATATATATATATATATATATATATATATATATATATATATATATATATATATAAACTGCTTATCCGTGCAGAATCCAATAGAAAAACGGTATGTTTGCAAATGAGCAGGCAATAATATACAAATGCTTAGCAAAAAATTTGCTATTTAAATAGCAGTTGTGAGAGAGTGGAACCGAACAGATCATAACAGACCACAACGGGGCCAACTAAAACACACATAAACAGAATAGAATAGGGCAGAACATGGCAGGTCAGAACCGACTTATTTATGCGCAGTTTAAAATCATTAACATTTTTATATCGATAATGTTACATTTTTTTTTATTCATGTGTGAGTGTGGGTATAGATGTACGTATCTATCCATCTTCGGTAACCATTTTTATCCTTCAGTGCAACGCGTTGTTTGACTGTCATCAGGTGAATGATCGGTCACGTGATGATGACGACATCAGGACCAAGATGGACGAGGGTATCAGGTGCACACGAACCGATGACAGTCTAGACGTTTCTACACTTGCCCCTGTCTTTGATCTCGTACGCGGTAATTAAACCCCGCTGATGATTACAAGTTTTATTAATCCAAAGGTTTTTTTATAAAAAGAAATGAAAACGTTACTTGATATAATATAACAGCTGAAGGCCAAACTTTCGAGTTAGCATTAAAGATTCTTCAGACTCAAAGATTTTAGATCATTTAAAAATAGAGGTAGACATACATCAACATTTGATTTTTAAAAATGCAAAGCTTGGTAGATAAAAGGCAAAGCTTAGTAGATAAAATGCGAGAAGCTTTTAAAATTAAAATTCTCATCTTTTTCTCTGTAGTCGTTTTGTTTATGTTTTCAATAGATCTGGAGGTGTATTGTTCGAGCTTAAGAAAAAAAACAAAAAAAAAAAAAAAAACAACCCTAGTTGTCTTTAGTTTTTTTTTAAATATTCTTACTTCTCAAGAGATTTGTGCTTTAAAAGCTCATCTTATATTTAAATACTAGGTAATATTTTTCATATGTTGTTGTTTTTAATCAAACTTTTTTCGTCTACAAAAAAAAATCTATGTAATTAAATTAAATTTGGAAGGTAAAAGTAAAAACTTAAATAAGAGATGTCACATCCGGCCACTCTAAATGGTTCTTTTAATTAGTTATTTTATCCCCTTCCTTCTTCTCCCCACCCTCCATCCCCCACCCGGTCTGAATTTCTAACCCATCTGGTTTGACGTTTCGAGTTTTAGTACCGACCTCGAGGCTTGCTCTACAGAATGCCAAGAGCGAGTACCGAGGGCGCCACGAGGAACAATGGCCCAGGTACTTGGTACATTAAAGGCTGACGAGACGATGCCAGCACTACACGGGACGTCGGCACTGACGTCTGCCCCGATAAACAATAAAGGGGAGGATATACTTAACGCGATGTGCAACAGCCAGCAGCTGAGTGACGTATTTCCTGCAGGTAGATGGAAAGATTGGAGGTGACTGGAGTTAACAGCTACAGGCAGCCGGTAGGGAGCGGTCTAAGTAACGCCAGTTAACAGCTACAGGCAGCCGGCAGGGAACGGTCTAAGTAACGCCAGTTAACAGCTACAGGCAGCCGGTAGGGAACGGTCTAAGTAACGCCAGCTAACAGCTACAGGCAGCCGGTAGGGAGCGGTCTAAGTATCGCCAGTTCTATTAACTACACAAGTAGCTGTGGTCTAAGTATTGCCAGTTCTATTAACTACACAAGTAGCTGTGGTCTAAGTAACGCCAGTTCTATTAACTACACAAGTTACTCCAGTTCTATTAACTACACAAGTAGCTGTGGTCTAAGTAACTCCAGTTCTATTAACTACACAAGTAACTCCAGTTTTATTAACTACACAAGTTGCCGCGGCATTTAGTTGTAACTTTAGACAAAAATAGACGAGAAATGAAATACGTGCTGTTGAGTAAATCAAGTTATGTTTTTATTAAAAGTGTTTCGTTAGTGGAAAATATGACACTAATTAACGACGTATTAAAAAAAACTAAAACTGTTTACAAAATGTGTTCATTGTGTGATTTTGGTAGCATGCTGTTTGAATCACGTGACGCTGCATACGTCTCACACAACAAGGTCAAGGTTTTACCATTGAATTAATAGCTGGGGAATCTTATCTCCAATACAAAAATAGAAAAAAAGTGGAGTAATTTCTGCTAAACACCAGCCAATTGGGTTAAACCTGCTAGAATATTCTTTCTTGTTCGAAGGATGAGCATTGGTGTGAGGAGGGGAGAGGAGTGGTAGGTGACCGCATCGTGGTAATATTAGACGTGAACGCTGACGTGTGCGGAATATCGAGACGTCAATCAAAGCCAGACGTGTACCTTCTTCCCCAACCTGCAACAACAGTTTCAAGAAGTCGCCCTTCATCAACAGCAGCCCGACTCAGATGTTTATCTCCGGGGGACGGGCGGCGGGGTAGGGGGCAGGTACAGGGGGGGAAGGATGATGAACGTCAAGCTCGAGTTCAGATTTTATTGTTGCTCTTTTATTTCCTCACCGGAGCTGTGATTGTGGGCGATTTGTTTTCTAGTCTCTACCCCCGCTCGACATGTCTGAAACATAGATTTACTAGCCCCTCGCGTAGACGGTCTGGACTGGTCGTGACTAGAAATAGTGCAGTCAATGACTTGCCGTTACTCAGACATTGTGGTCATACTGTTGGCTTGTTCTATTTAGGTTTTAATACACGATAGGCTAATTGTTATGTCATTTTTTAATCTGACATTATAATATATATATATATATATATATATATATATATATATATATATATATATATATATATATATATATATATATATATATATATATATATATGTGTGTGTGTGTGTGTGTGTTTGTGCGTGGGGGCGTGTGCGTGTGTGCTCGCGCGCGTTCGTATGTGTGTGCGTGCGTGTGTGTGTGTGCGCGCGCGTGCGTGTGTGTGTTTATACATTATTTTTCATTTGTGCTTTTGATTTTTTTTTAAATCAGGCAGTCATCATATCTGCATACGGATTATGTAAGATTAAACGTTACGAAAATTGTGTTAACAAAAGAAATAAAATTCATTAAAAAAGTTTAATAACAAGCTTTTATGTAATAATTCACTAACAAGTAGAAAATAAATTATACACTACTATTTAAATAACTATAAAGAAACGCGTGGGTCTCTTCCTAATTATTAGTAAAGGTATCCAATAGATACTAAATAAACTAAACGAATGTCTATTTCTTTAAATCAGGAAATATTCCACCAGCTTTCTGTACGGTACTACTCTAGAAATCCGCACGACTTAACGGCTCTAGCTGAGGAGCTAAGCAGACGGTAGAACACGTCACGTTTGTCTAGGAATACGGAGACTATAGGATAATACGGTCGTGTTTGGGTAAACCCCAACCTTAACTACGGCAATAAAAAAAAATATTTAGCATGCACAACATATCAAGAAGTGTTTTGGACTTAAGACAAAGCACGGGTTTCTAAGTCTTGTATTCGGATTGTACTTTCTTAGCAATGAGGGTAATAATTATTGAAAATTTATTTTTGATAAAAACTTAATATTGCAATAAAAATTATATTTTTTTTTTGGCATAGCGAGTTATTTGGCAGATGAAGAAGAGCTTACGGGTTTCTTGACTTATAATGAGTGTGATTAACACTATGCCCTTTACTTTCCCTAACTTATGTCAGGTACTCATCAGAGCTGGGTGGACTCAGGGACGTCCTACAGTTACAAGTCCGAACCGAGATCCGAACTCGAGACCTTCGGGCTAGCAGCCAAACGAAACAAAAAGTAATTAGGCTAAAAGATAAAAAATATGGATTTAGTAACTCAAAATATAGGAAATTTAAAACTACGTGTATAAAGTTACTTCTGTTTTTGTTTTACACTAATCTATTTGTTTAAACAGACAACGTACCCAACGAATCATAATTATGTAATTATTTAATTAACGTAATCCGACTCCAAATTATTTACAACAACTGAAACACCCCGTAGACAATTATCCTTAAGACTAGTTAATAGAGTTAAAACAAAACGACTCGCCCACTTAAATAAAATGTGATTTTTATTTAAAACCAAACGATCGTATTTCAACATTTTTTTTCAAACCGCAGCAAAGCCAATGAAATCCTATAACAGATAATTTACACCCTTACACCGACCGACTGCTGGGTAAAATAAATGGCTGGTTTAGTAAACTATCACTCGCGTGACAGGGGTAAAACAAGTTTCTTGTTCTCTCCATTGGAGTAAAGTTTATAGATGTGTTGGTAGAGTCATTTAGTATGTCTTCCTGTGGTAGCACGGAGCTACCGACTTGTTACAACTGAATGTGTGTTTGGTAAACAGATGGAGGGGGTGTGTTCTACATGAGAGATGGGGAGGTTTACAAAATGAGAGAGATTGGGGGGGGGGGGGGGGGAGGTTTTACTACATAAGAGATGCATCCTTTATATCCCTCTTTCCGATATCTTTGTTTCAAAACTAATGTTTTAAATTGTCATTAAAATATTAAGCACATATAAAACAGGAATGAGTACACTTAGCATAGTTGTAGTGGCTATCAATATGTATGGAGATTTGTGTAACCAGTTGAATGGACGGACACTCTTACTGTTGCCATCGTGTGCATAATTTACTTGTATCAAGCAGTGAATAGAGTTTTAGGCGTTCATGTTGTAAGTGGAGCGACCTACCGCTCGACCACATCATTCTACATAACAAAAAAAAAATGTCGTGACGTGAGCTTGAACCATCCTGTCACGTGAACCATCCTAAGACGTTAGCTGGCGTGAACACCATTGTGGACGTCTGCTTACGTGAATACCTCCCTAAGACGTCAGCTCACGTGAAACCTCCCTAAGACGTCAGCTCACGTGAATACCTCCCTAAGACGTCTGCTCATGTAACTATGACAAACTCCTCTAGTTCCAGCCAACGAACCCCAGCCGTCCAAGACACATCAAAATGCTAAAGATAAACTTGGCTGTCTTCAGTCAAGTTGCCCGTGGGTACGGACAAGCGGGGGGAGCGGGCCTGCTGATTGGAACCTCCGCATAACCAGGGACCGACATGGGCTGTGTAAATAACTAGTATTAATAGTATCTTTCCAAACATTTAGACACGGCTATCAATTAACAAGATAGTGGATTAAGTGGCACCGTCACGCCGCTGGACAGCTACCCCCAAGGTAAAGACCACGTGACTAATACTCGTAGGAGGAGAAGAAAGGAGCGGGGGGGGGGGGGGGGGGTGTAGGTTGTCGGCGTACACGCAAGCCAGATAATGATCTTAGCTATTCAATAGTTTTTAAAACAAGAAGACGAAAACAGAAAAAGTTCGTTGTTTTTTTTTTAACTCGTCTATTTGGCAAGGGAGAGAATTCGTTTTTTAAAAAAAAAATCTGAGACAGGTAAGGGATGCCTTGTGGAACCAAGTTTACGTTCCCGTGAGAGATGAAAGACGCTTACGTCTGCCTGCCTCTCCCCCTACCTAATCCGAGTCGCTTTTAGTCTGCACGTTAAATATTAGACTCACTTAGCTTGATTGTTATCATTTAAGCACGTGGGAAATCTATAAATACCTGCATATGAATGTATTTGCAATACCTTGAATGGCGTATATATTACAATTTTGAATCCTAATTTATATGCTAAAAGTGTATCAGTTAATTCTAAATATTTTATAAATGAATAAACACTCCTAAAAACAAGCACAGGTTTTTTTTTATTATAATTCATACAAGAACGGTAATTTATAGCAACAAGGGACGTCACTCCGAAGCACTTTGTAACCGCCATGCTACAGACCCAGAATGTCACCGAGCGAAATTCCTGTCCATTTGACGCACGTTTCTTCTTACATAAAACGCGAATAAGCCAACAGAGATGAGAGATATACACGGTCTTTAAAAAAAAATCTGGAGCCGCGAGTCTTGGAGAATTTTACATTGTCTATCTCACGTTTGCTGCTCGTAAATTCCAAATTACGTACAGCGAAAGATAGCGGGGTTTGGTGTAATGGGAGGGGGGAGGGGGAAGGGAGGGATGTTTTTGAAAACACTTTTCTTTATTAAAATATAACAGCGCCAAAAATAGCACAGTGAAATATGATTTTGCAACATTCGAAGTCAACATAATTAAATTAACGTTTAAATAATATTGTGAAGGTATATTTTTACAACTATATATAGGCATACAGGGTTCATGTACATGAGGAAGCGTGGTTGGGTGGAAGACTGCTACATCGACAATCTCGAGTTCGGATCCCGCTCTTGTTTCTATAGGACGTCCCAGAGTCCACTCAGCTCTGATGGGTACCTAACTAACTTTAGGGAAACTAAGGCGGCTGGGCATAGTGCTGACAAAATTATTCCCATGTATGTGGTCCTAGAAACAGATGAACTCTACTTCATCCGCACCATGTATTTTGGGCACGAAATGAAAAAGATGATAATACATGGTACACAGCTGGTGTCTATATACTATGACATACTAATAACTTAAAAGTCGTATTAGAGTATAGTCTAATAAGATCTCAACTCTGACTAATATTAACCAACTAAATTCAGAAAAAGCACAAAACAAAACCGCGTAATTACTAGAGAAGCAACATTGTTTCGTTTCTTTACAAACAGTGTACACGTTTTGGAAGCTAATATCTTCCAGACCACTCGTAATGATGGCGCGTACGTCACAGGTGGAACATTCAGCATCTTTAGTTTCCATTCAACACCCCCCACCACCAACCGTGGTTACACTCAAGGATGATTGCTTTCCATTCATTGCCGCCTGGCCGCTAATGCACAAGTAATGATTGAAACAATCATTATTATCCAATCACTAATTTAAGGGAATATTTTTAGACAGAACAGGATATCAGGACTACTTTTTACCGCCAGGGACAAGCGTTTCCAATACCTGTCTACTGGGAGGGGGCTCGCTAAATGCTGTTTTTAGAATCGATTAACTATCGGGTCTTAAAAATTTGCTAACAGTTCAGGTTGTGATAGGTTGTTCTAGACGTTTGATATCGATGTTATGTTTTAACCCGTATTACTACCCACTAGTCTAGCACTGTTCATTAATTTTAGTCCTGGTCATAATCCTAATCCGGCTTATACAAAATCGACGGCAGGACAACGAGTATCGTATCGACTATTTTTTAATTAAAAGTATCGTTGTTTGCTTCGGGGTAAGATTACTATTGTGTGTAGGTTAAGAAATAGGTGATTGGTCAGTTAGGACTAGAGGTTGGGATATAGGGCTGGTAAGTAGGTCACCAACCAGTTCTATGGCTCATGCAGGTTTAATTGAGCCGTAGAGCTGGTTGGTGACCTACTTACCAGCCCTATAGTTATTGCTGCAAAAATAACAAATGCATAACAAATAAGCCCCCCCCCCCCCCTTTATACCGACACTAAATCTAATCTTAATCCATCTCTTACAAAAGACAACGACAGACTTTGAAAAACCTAGTTTCTAGCCTAGGGATTTTAACATTAACCCCACCTTACAAACTACTTTTTATTTAAATTTAAAATGTACTTAAAAAATTTCCTTTTGAAGAAAACAACGAAATATAATCGCTTCGTCCTCGAAAGGTAGGCCCCAATCTAACTAACCACTTGACAGCTACGATACACCTAATTAATTTTTGCACCTGACGACCGTGCTTATCCCCCTTTAGCTTGCTATTTGTGTTGTTTTGTAAGTATTGAGAGGGTTTTTTCTTCTTGTTTGACATCGTTCGAGTGAACGGTCGCTGATGTGTCAGACACTTAGGACACGTTCTTAAACTGGCTGGATAATTAGAAAACATTACTGCTGAGGTAGGTGAGACAAGTCCTTACACCTACACTGGTAAGGCAGTACACGATCTTCTGGAGGTTTTTTGTTTAGTTCTGTTGGTATCGGTTCTTAGTAGGACTTAGGGTTTGGCTCAGGGCTACGGTCATGTGTATCATTCATTGAGGCATCTCTTCCGAAGCACGTCACCCCCCCCCTCCCCCCGAACGAAAAAAAATTAATATAGCAAAGTTGTATTTTTAGCAGTATTTGCCCCCCCCCCCCCTCTGCCGGAGAAAAAAATATGTAAGAAACACTGATTATGGATAGCGCTACGTTTAGAGTTTGGACCACACTACCATGACCACACTACTATGACCACACTACCATGACCACACTACTATGACCACACTACCATGACCACACTACCATGACCACACTACCATGACCACACTACCATGACCACACTACCATGACCACACTACCATGACCACACTACCATGACCACACTACCATGACCACACTACCATGACCACACTACCATAACCACACTACCATGACCACACTACCATGACCACACTACCATGACCACACTACCATGACCACACTACCATGACCACACTACCATGACCACACTACCATGACCACACTACCATGACCACACTACCATGACCACACTACCATGACCACACTACCATGACCCCCTTACCATGACCACACTACCATGACCACACTACCATGACCCCCTTACCATGACCACACTACCATGACCACACTACCATGACCACACTACAATAACCACACGACTGTGATCATCAGACCATTACCACACTACCATATTATCATCTGTGCAGAGACCATAATTCCCATACCCACACGGATTCACACAATCACAGCCAACAAGATGTACTGTGAACAAAAAAGTACCCTACAACCGTTCATAACTTGCCGGCTTAACGGGAGAGCGATGAGGCCGGGGTGATTAGGATATGTGTTAACTAGATCACAGTAGTTGAGCCAGTTCTTTAGGTCGTTACCTTAGTGCCGGCAAAAACTTGTAATCATTGTTCGCACCGGGGATAAACGGCTTTTACATTTGCTAGCTTGTATCTGCCGGTAAATAGACCTAGCTCTCATATTTTCCGGTAACTATAACAACCTCTTATACTTGCCGATAACTAGTTCGAACTCTCATACTTTCTGCTAACTAGACCAACTCTCATATTTTCCGGTAACTAGACCATCTGTCACACTTTCTGCAACTAGGCCAAGTCTCAAATTTTCCGGTCCCTAGACGAAACTCTTATACTTTCCGGTAACTAGACCAATCCTCATACTATTCTGTAATTAGAGCAAACTCTCATACTTTTCTGTAAAAAGACCTACATTTCAGACCATCATATTTTCCGTTAACAAGAGAAGAGAATCATACATTCCGGTAAAAAGACAAGAATCTCATTCTTGCTAGCGAACATTAACTGTTGTACTCGCCGGCAGAAAAAGCCGGCAGTAATGTAGACCTGTCACATGCCCCCACATAACCCCCAACAATAAAGTAACTTGCCGGTAGAGCCGGCACGGGGCACCAAATGGAAGTCACTGACCAGGGGATGCTTCAATTATATCGATATAGATTGTAATGTGGGGAAATGACACCCCCCCCCCTCCCCGTGAACTGTAGGACGGAATGGTCTAGCGGTAGAGAGCTGGACTGCTAACCCGTAAGTCTAGAGTTCGAATCCGGGTTCAAGTCAGTAGACCGTCCCTGAGTCCACCCAACTCCAATGGGTACCTAACTCATGTTAGGGTAAGTAAAGGCGGCTGGGCATGGTGCTGACCACACTATCTCTTCATATGCCGAGGTCACAGAAGCAAGTGAACTCTACTTCATTTGCCCTATAGACCGTCAGGTTTGAAAAGGGAACTTTACCCCGTGAACTGTACCGATCCTATATAACTGAAAGATCCTCTTCACCACCCGTCTCAGCCTTGTTATGTATTTGAACATCTTTTAATGTGAACATAACTTTTGGTTCCCGATTCACGTATTTCAGTACTAATGGTTAAAGATATGTTTTAGAAAACTTTTCTCAAAAACAACGCCCAGTATGTCAGGGAAATCATTACAGAATATCCAAAGACGAACTATCACAAGACAAAAATATCTCAAACAAAATATTTCACACATAATATTCCAGATAAATCTCACTAAACATCTCACACACTACTCCGCATAATATCTCAGACAAATTATCTCAAAACAAAACATGTCAGACAAGAAAAACAGACAACATATTTCAGATAAAATATCTCAAACACGATACCTCAAACACAATACCTTAGACAAATGATCTCAGACAAATTACACAGTATCTCAGACAATATCTCCCTAAGTTCTAGACCTAATGCATCAGTCCTGTGACTTGGAATAGCCACCATTTACATCGACTGAGTGGGGAGTAACACGAATGTAGGACGGCGAATAGGCCTACAGCATTACAGAATGTTCTACGTGTATTAGCACGGGTATTAATGGCATATTTATCTGGCAAGTCTTCGTCCTTTCTGTGATGTTTTGGTACTTAAGGGGGACAGAATCGATGGGGAAATAACAAGAGTAAGTGTACACACATATAAGTATGCATCAGAGTACGATTCTCAAAATGTGCTTTTCATTTTCTTGGGAGTATTGGTAGAAACCTCTAGTTCATGCCTCAAAATAAGATAACATGTCCTTTGGTTTGTATTGGTGTATATTTTTGAGGTAGTATTATAAGACGTGTTAACTTCAAGTAAGAAAGTGTCGAGTTCAAAGAAGAAAGGAAATGCCGAGTACAAGTAAGAAATGATTGAGTACAAGTAAGAATGTCTTGAGTACAAGTTAAAAAGTGTACGCACGAGTAACAAAGTGATGAGCGCACAAGTAAGAAAGTGTTAAGTACAAGTTAGAAAGTGCTAAGTACAAGTAAGAAAGTGGAGAGAACAAGTAAGAAAGTGTTGAGTACAAGTAAGAAAGTGTTACGTACAAGTAAGAAAGTGTTGAGTACCGATCAAAGAATGGTTAAGTACAAGTAAAAAAACACCTAGTACTCTGCTTTTAGTTTGCCGACTTGGTGAAACCGATACCGACAGGGACGCTAATTGCCCGTGTCTTGTCTCGTGCATTAAGAAACTCCAGTTAAAATCTTACAGAGCTCACACAGACACATAGATAGGCGCCCGTGGCTCGAGGGGAGGTCAGTCTGTCAGTCATACAAGAAGACTTAGTTTTCACCTTAGGTACGCCAGTCTGTCAGTCATACAAGAAGACTTAGTTTTCACCTTAGGTACGCCATTAAAACTGACTGATCCGTGAACGTAATTATATGGATCTGATATTTTACGAAAACTAAGTTGTCTAGTTATATCATTAACACTAGGCAATTGGTGAACGTAATTATATGGAGCTGATATTTCACGAAAACTAAGTTAAGTCTAGTTATATCATTAACACTAGACAATTGGTGAACGTAATTAAACAATTCTGATATTTCACGAAAACTAAGCTTAAGTCTAGTTATACCATTAAAAATAGACATTATAAAACGTAATTACACGGAGCTGATATTTAATATCTTCTGGTTACTTATTAAATTCAATTATAGTTGTGTTGAATTTTTAAAAACAACTTTGTCCCAATACTAATTTGTGGTATTGTATTTCTTTTTATCGGGGAGGGGGAGGGGGGTATCAACCAATTCCAACTCGACCTATACAACAAGTAACGTTGGTAATTGGTGATGATTGTCAAGTGACTTGACATGAATGCATCTTGAGACAGCACTGAGGGAGGCACTATTGTCACCATCACGCCTGCTTTGAAATATGAAAACACACCATGAAATGAAAACAGTTTGAGTTAACTCAACCGTGACGAGTCCCGCGGAGTTCGGGGACCGTATCAGTGCTGGACGACATCTATCTCTGTCAGACAGTCACAACAAGAGGAGGTTTATGTTGGAGAACACAAGACATGTTTTGCCAACTACATGACGTCATGCGGCGTGCTGTCTAAAAGTTATGACTGGTTCAACTAGCGAAACGGGAGTCATGTGATCATGCGCATGTCATAGAAAAAGGGTAGAGTAGCACAACATTCCAGCGGAGCAGACGATTTTGTTTGTCTAATTTCTAGAGGCTAGGGTGGGGGGGGGGGTGGATAAAAACACGAACATAGGGACTTATTTATCTTGGCGAAAGGACGGCAGGCGCCAAAAAGGTGCCAAAATACAAATACGTTTTTTTAAAGAGTTTACAGTTTGCATGAGCTGTAGATGAAACGCGATACGGGGAGGGGAGGGGGTGGGGATGATTTATTTCTTTTTGAAATTACCACTTTATCCCACCCAGTAGGATTCGAACCCCGCGCGACAAGGCGAGATAGAAGCTGTGTTTCTCTTTTACTGATGGTGAATGACTTAAGATAACTTCTGCGATAATTCGCGTCATGGGGCGGTTTAAAGTTTGCAATGTGGCGGTTTAAAGTTTCATGCACCACCCTAAAACAGAAATTAGATACTTGATTGACTAAAAACGCAAAGCAGATTTACTGAGAATTTTTTTGTTTTTAACTTAATTGTATAAAAACATACTGCTTTAAAGACGGATTTTTTTAGTTTCTTTGATATATTTATGCAGGAGAAGCCATTTTTTGTGTGCAGGTGAATTTGATTGTTTTAAGTTTTATACAGAGACAAAAATAGAAGGATCAGAAATAGATGGGTCAGTTGGGCTCAAGCACGAGGTTGTAGAGTCGTGGGTATGCTCCTACAGACAGCAGCGTTGATACAATCAGTCCCAGGGAGAGATAGGGGAACAGGTGGCGCTGTCTATTGTTGGCTGAGAGGGGGCCTGGTGTTCTGGCACAGGTAGAACTAAAGGTGAGAGCGGAGGATTGGTTCCATTATTAGCAGGCAGGTGACTTTTAATAGAAATATTTATTTTAGTTTAAGTAATTATTTGTTTTTAGATGCGCGGGTGATAATTTTAAAAAAAGTAGAAAGGAAATTGAAAAACATTTTTATGAAGGTCTTGATAGAACTTCTCCTCTTCTGTTATTCTAGAATAGATAGTTAGAACAATGTTCTAAGGTCAGGTAAACGAGACAGGCTGCAGGTACTAGCATGTACACATGTTGCCAGTCTATAAGACGTTTGCTGCATCTATGCATAGCAACACATGGTTGGAACATGTGCATGTTCGGATTGAGTGGTGGGGGTGGGCGAGGGGTATTTAGATTTTTAGATTGGGTACACGTTTTGGCAAGGTATCGAGCTAGTTATTTTCAGATTAGCAAGTGAGTCTTCTACAACTCGACCACTCCGTCGATACTCCTTTTTAACTAAATATTACGTCCCTTTATTTATGTAACTAAAGATTACGTCCCTTTATGTAGGTATAGACGTAAATTGGTCTAAATATTCATGACAGTTGAGCGCTAGCCCCAACGTCTAGAGTACAAATCTCAGACTCGAGTTTGTTAGACGTCCCTGAGTTCACCCAGCTCTATTGGGTACCTGAAAGTCAAGACGGCATAGTTTTGACCACACAATCTACTTCACATGTCGTGTGGGTCATCGGGTCCTAAAGGTGAACTTTACTTTTAACTTACTACTCAAGATAATCGATAAAAGAGGAAAAAACGTCCTACCTGTAGATTTGTATCCGAATTTGATTTCCACGGCGTTAAGAAACGTCTCTGGCAGCAGTAGAAGAAAAGCCGCCATGATGTGCAGGGTCTGGGCTATGGGACAAAAGTGTTTCCAGACTCTAGCCACGCCGTGGTGCTTCACGCTACAGTCCTGGGACGCGTCCAGCGAGCACCCCAGGGCGTGGTCACGTCCTAGCTTGATCCCGTCGTTCGCCAGGTTCCCCACTTTGACGAAGGCCGTAGCGCATAGCATGGGGAGCAGCATCAAGGACAGGACCGTCAGCCCCAGCAAAATGGCCGACTCGGATGGCGTGCCGCCACCACCCGGCCATGCTCGGGACTCGGCCAGTTTATATCTGGAGATGGCCGTGTAACACGAGTAGGCGTGGATGGTTAAGGTGATGAAACAGTAACAAATAGACGAAAACGAGTTCAGGCTGGAACTGCGCGTAATAATTCCAACCATTGTGTCACGTGGTGTTCTTTTTTTTTTTAGAATCCGGTTATCAATTCTTCGGCGCCTCTGTTGAATAACTCACGAGGAATGACAGTCGATGACGACATTGTCAGCTGGTGTCTGGGAACCCAGCGCGCCGATTGTCCCACGGTGTCCCCATCGTCAACATCATCACAGCGCTGTACAGTGGGTATAGCCCGGGGAAGGGGGGGGGGCTAGGGCTCTTGGCTAGCCCTTGGCATCCATAGATCTCCTGCAGGAAGCCACAGCTGTCATCGTGGGGCCGGAGTTCCTGGGAGATGGAACAAAGAACGGCATCGATTATTTATTGCATTTATTTATAGAAGCACTCGCTTTCTTACTGTATAGGACAAATGTGGGTTCTTCTTGGTTCTAGGGAGGGGGGGGGGGGGGGGGAGGACGGTATCGGAGTCAAATTTTGCGCATAGTTAACCTAAATCTTACTCCTAGCCTTGAGATTAGTCCTAGTCTTAATTCTAGCCATAACCCAAACAAAATGCCAAACCCAACAAAGATACTCATAGAAGAAAACTCGATGTGATGATATACTGCATGAATGTAGAGCAAAATATAATAAACATACCCAATAATACAGTCTGTGACACTGCCTAACCGAGAAGCACCATTATTTCATATCACAAGGGTAGTTTGTTATTCTATCAAAATAGTAAATTAAACTTGAGATCAGTTTAGTACCATTCATTCAACACACAAACATATTGGTACTTATCTCTAAAACATACAGCAAAAAAGCCCAAGTCCCTAACTCAACTTCTTAGTATTTGCTTTACCCAAGAATTCAAAAACTTTTTCAGTAACGTTTTTTTTTTCTATAGACAAAATTAATTCTAATTCTAACCCTACCCCATTAGTTGGCAGTATCATTATCAGCGATACAAAGATTACGAATAATTGGGTACGGCTAATCCAGGTAAAATTGAAAAAAATATTTTTAATCCTAAACCTACAATAAATGGTCGGGATATCGTTTTCAGAAATACGAGCCATTCAGTTATCGATTTACAGTACCCAAATGTTATAAGGCTATGACCAATCGATACGAAAAGTCCCCCAACTCTATTCCTAAACCTGCACCCAACCTTTTGTTGTGGTACGACTAATTGTACCGGTTGTCTAACTCCATATAAATAATCGTTTTCAAACGTTTAGCATTGCACGCTCCCATGCATAGAGCTTACGGCAGACAATATTAGTGGTTTAAAAAATCTAATGGATCGTATTACTAGTATTAGGCTTATGGCTTCTACTAGTCATAGTCTATTAATAGAAAATAAATTAGGAAAGCGATTAGATTTGTTGGGATTAGGCATAACTGCCTTTACTAGATCTAATCTAGGTACTTGTCAGTATAAAGTATAAGTAGATCTGGATTCTAGATCTATTTTAGATCTAAATCTAAAAAATCTAATATTAATAATAAATTATCAGTAATTTCTATTGATTAACAATTACAATAATATCGTTGTTATAGAACTCTTTAAAAAATCAATAAATCATGATAAGCTGGGTAGTGTCTTTCTTAAACTTTTATAGCGCAGATAAATGAAATTACCTTTGCTATTCATTAAATAACCATTCGATTAGAAAAGAAATACACCTTGAAAATACGACTGCCAAATGAATGGGTGTATACTCACTGCACTCAGCATGTCTGAAAGAAAGCAGAACTCTCTGCGTCTGTTTGGCACTGGTGCCGATAAGTGCGCACCGGTTGCGGGGAGTATGGAAAGGTGCAGTTCCGTAAAAATGGTGTATTTAACTTATATGTGTAAATTTTATACAAAAATACTATTTTTACAAGCTTTTATTACAAGCTTTTATTTAACTCACTTCCTCTGTCTGTCGTCAGTCTGTCTAGACGGAAACGCAGCAGTGAAAATTCGGACAGTTCTACTTGACCGATACGATTCACAGTTGGCACGTGGGTCAAGACATGAAGACAATGCAATCTGAATCTAAATTTGACTTAATTGGATGCCTAATTAATTTTTTATGAATTAATAAAAATTTGGACCGAATTAGTAGGCATGTCTAGCCAACCACACCACACGCGTCATCACCTTCAATAGCTGCGCCATCACGTAATGGCTGCGTTCAAAAACCATTGCGCGCCTACTGAACGTGATGTTCAGTAGGCGCGCAATGGTTTTTAGTCATGTAACTCTATTGTAAATAAAACATGTAAAGTACTGAAAAAAAAATTCATAAAAAACGTTTTAATAACAAGCTTTTATGTAATGATGCACTAAAAAGTAGAAAATAAATTATAGACTACTATTTAAATAACTATAAAGAAAAGCGTGGGTGTCTTCCTTAACATTAGTAAAGGTATCCAATAGATACTAAAGTGACCCACGCTTTTCTTTATAGTTATTTAAATAGTAGTCTATAATTTATTTTCTACTTTTTAGTGCATCATTACATAAAAGCTTGTTATTAAAACGTTTTTACAAGCTTTTATTTAACTCACTTCCTCTGTCGACAGTCTGTCGTCAGTCTAGACGGAAACGCAGGAGTGAAAATTCGGACAGTTCTACTTGACCGACACGATTCACAGTTGGCACGTGGGTCAAGACATGAAGACAATACAATCTGAAACTAAATTTGACTTAATTGGATGCCTAATTGATTTTTTATGAATTAATTAAAATTTGGACCGAATTAGTAGGCATGTCTAGCCAACCACACCACACGCGTCATCAATAGCTGCGCCATCACGACCACGTAATGGCTGCGTTCAAAAACCATTGCGCGCCGACTGAACGTGATATTCAGTAGGCGCGCAATGGTTTTTAGTCATGTAACTCTATTGTAGATAAAACATGTAAAGTACTGAAAAAAAATTCATAAAAAACGTTTTAATAACAAGCTTTTATGTAATGATGCACTAAAAAGTAGAAAATAAATTATAGACTACTATTTAAATAACTATAAAGAAAAGCGTGGGTGTCTTCCTTAACATTAGTAAAGGTATCCAATAGATACTAAAGTGACCCACGCTTTTCTTTATAGTTATTTAAATAGTAGTCTATAATTTATTTTCTACTTTTTAGTGCATCATTACATAAAAGCTTGTTATTAAAACGTTTTTTATGAATTTTTTTTTATGAATTTTTTTTTTAACTCACTTCCTCTGTCTGTCGTCAGTCTAGACGGAAACGCAGGAGTGAAAATTCGGACAGTTCTACTTGACAGATACGATTCACAGTTGGCACGTGGGTCAAGACATGAAGACAATGCAATCTGAAACTAAATTTGACTAAATCGGATGCCTAATTAATTTTTTATTAATTAATTAAAATTTGGACCGAATTAGTAGGCATGTCTAGCCAACCACACCACACGCGTCATCAATAGCTGCGCCATCACGACCACGTAATGGCTGCGTTCAAAAACCATTGCGCGCCTACTGAACGTGATATTCAGTAGGCGCGCAATGGTTTTTAGTCATGTAACTCTATTGTAGATAAAACATGTAAAGTACTGAAAAAAAAATTCATAAAAAACGTTTTAATAACAAGCTTTTATGTAATGATGCACTAAAAAGTAGAAAATAAATTATAGACTACTATTTAAATAACTATAAAGAAAAGCGTGGGTGTCTTCCTTAACATTAGTAAAGGTATCCAATAGATACTAAAGTGACCCACGCTTTTCTTTATAGTTATTTAAATAGTAGTCTATAATTTATTTTCTACTTTTTAGTGCATCATTACATAAAAGCTTGTTATTAAAACGTTTTTTATGAATTTTTTTTTAAAACTTCGTGTCAATGTAATAAAGTAACATCTCACCTATCCACACTAGAACATACACACGCACGCACAGACGCGCATGCAGTCACTACTCGAAAACAATCTGTAGTACTCCAGTTATTTTTAGAAGCGGGAATAGCCGAAGAGTGCGAAAAACAAGGTTTTTCCTTGCCCAAGTGGAAGAGAATCGATCAACTTAAAATGTAATACGCGGTATAATTGTGTGAGGGTAGATATTTCTATGGCGATGGTATTTTTTGTGTAAAATAGACAATGTATTAAATAAGCTTGCTAGTTGTGAATACCTATAGCAGGTTTTTATCGATTGGCTAAGGGAAAATGTGTAACAGAGCTATGACGCCGATAACAATACACTTATACTGAAGGGTAGCCTAAGGCTGGGTGTTGAGATTAGTAATAGGGTGAAATTATAATTATCGGTAACTGTGCTTTGTGGGTACATTTTATCATAGACGAATTAAGGGGAAGTCTAGTGGGTGGGGCTGGGGGCACTTGAATCTCCAACCACCTCCGCCCCTGTATAATTCTGGGACAAAATGAGGAAAAACTAGGCCTATAGAGAGTTTAGAAATGTGCACCTTTTTGTGATATATATATATATATATATATATATATATATATATATATATATATATATATATATATATATATATATATATATATGTATATATTCCCAGCAGGACAGAATTCTACAGCTGTAGTTGATGGCCCATACTCCAGCAGGACAGAGAACTCTAGAGAGCTGTAGTTGGCGGACCATTCTTTAACAAGAATGATGATGATAATTAAACCAGGCCATTATTATAATTTTATGCATAAACCCTCTCGGGAAAATATACCTTTTTTGTGTACCCTAAGCTTAATCCAGTAATACAAAATACCCAAAAGGAAAGAAGAAAACATTCGAAATACCCCGCATCACGATTTCGGTGTGTAAAAAGACAAAAGTAAAACAAGGCCACGTAACTTTACCTTTCAACCTGCCTCTTTGATGCCCTTCACATAGCCTTGACACCCCCCTCCCCTTCCCAACCTCCTCATCGTTGCTGCCACGTGCTGGCATAACGCGGTTGTCGAACCTGTCCTTATTTATACCTTTTACACTTCCCGGGGACTATTATCTGCCGGCATACTAGGAAGTAGATACTCAAGTAGATAATAAAGTAGACTACTTATGGCATTACCGACGGTGCTGCATCGGCTACTGTGAGTGTACGTGTGTGTGCGCGCGCGTGTATGTGTGTGTGTGTGTGCTGGTTGCTCTACAACCCTAAATATAGCCCCATCCTTAACTAAAGCCTTAGTCTTAGCACTAGTCCGTTACTTGCCGTAACTTTATCGATGTCAAGTTACCATTACCAGCGTTACCATCACTTAAATACCTCTATACGACACTACATAGGCTTAAGGACGATCACGATAGTATAACTAGAGAATTACAATGCAAACAAGAACTAGAATCCTAGCTCTCATTTCTTTGCGTATTTGTACGAAAATAATAGTCTTAGGTTTGTACACTAGCAAAAAATTTCTCGCTTCTGCTTCCGCCCTCCCCTCCCTGAAAATACGAAAATATCAAGTGCCCCCCTCCCCCCGGGCAGAGTTTCTTCCAGGCATCTCTTCGCCCCCCCCCCCCCCCGAAATTTTTTACCGCCCCCCCCCCCCCCGAACGAAATGAAATTTATATAATTTATATAGAAAATATATACTTTTAACAGTGTCCGCCCCCCCCCCCGAAGAAAGTTTACCGCCCTCCTCGAAGGTTTCAAGTGCCCCCCCCCCCCCCCCCGTAGAAAAAAGTCTGAAAGAAACACTGTTTCTGGCTGGTCCAAATTACCGCCAAACGTAATGGGCGTGTCGTAATGTCAGCGTAAACTGTAGCACGTGGCATGTGTCACGTGGCGCCCCCACTCACGTGCCACCCTAGATACGCCTCTGATCGCAATCAGTGACTGGCGTTATGCAGGGCGTTAAAACACAATGCTCGTCTGATATCTTCTGTCAGGTTAGATAACCGCGAGGAGCAATTAGCAATCTCTACGGTAGGAGTGACGTCCCTTGAACACGTGGTCTTTAGCCTTGTCGTGGGCTGACTCGGCTGCCGTACGAGAACTCCAGCGAGATCTTGCTTTCTGCTGTTGAAGTAAAAAACAAGACTGCGATACACAAAATAGTCCGGTCAGATCATCTACTACTGGTACTACTACAATTAACTATTAGCTGTTGTTGTGGATACTCCTCAGAGGCGTGCTTGTGGGATTTCCCCACCAAGAAAAAGCTAAAGGGTCTAGGGGAGCAGAGTTTCTTCCAGGCATCTCTTCGAAGGGGGGGGGGGGGGCAAAGAAGTTTACCGCCCTCCCCCCCCCCCCCCCGAACAAAATGGAATTTATATTGAACTTATATACTTTAAACAGTGCCCCCCCCCCCCCCCGGAATTTTTATTTCGTTCCCCCGAAAATTACAAGTGCCCCCGGAGAAAAAGTCTGCAAGAAGCACTGTAAGGGATCGCTATAAAGAAAAGAAAAAAATTATTGACGTTATGGGTTCCGAACCCGCAACTAACTGGATAGATGTCATATTCTCCACTTGTCCACGATGTCACATACTAATTTATCAAAATTTTGTATTTCTTGATATTCTTAGGAGATTAACCTAATCCCATGAGACCAATGACCACACGTCACTGCTCCATTTTAATTACAAACTACACAGATATACAGTCAATCTTGACATTCTTTAGCTGTCTCCGTCTCGATGTAGGGTTGGAAACTTTAAAAAATGATTTTCACCTAAATATCATTTACCTTTAGGCATTAAACATTTACGTTGTAGCCCCATTAGAAGGCCTATATAGGTCCCTATTTCAAAGTATGTCAATGCAACAAATGTCAGTATGTACATATTTGTAATAAACACTTAGTAATGAGTTTATAAGCACTATACAAAAGATTAAATCGTCCAGTCAAAGACCACCAAGGTACCGACCTTTGAACTGGTTGTACAAAGAATCGTGTTTCATCTATAACTTTCCATTTCCCTATAGGGCTGGTAAGTAGGTCACCAACCAGTTCTACGGCTCAGTAAAACCTGCATGAGCCATAGAACTGGTTGGTGACCTACTTACCAGCCCTATTACTTCACGCATAACCTCGATGACCGGCATAAATTAAAGCAGACTTATACTATGTAGACGCACCAACCAAGCACCGAGTTGCACCACGATGCACGTCGCTAATAACACGGAGCTCTCACAGCGTATGTCGACACTAAGTACTGTCTTAGACTTCATCTTCCACCTACAGCGAATCGTATAAATCTACCACTTCAAACCTTAGTTCGGAGTTGACCTCTGGACTATCACCTGAGCAGGTGAACGCTCTACCTGCGCCTCATTAGCCCGTCTAAATATGACACCACGTGATCAAATATTTCAATTAACTTTCCACATTTTCAACCCTAAACCGGCGGGATATATCGCTAACGTAATTTGATAAATAACACTAATTCACTATAATTTGACAGTATAGTATACCGAGAAGGAAAAAAATGACTTGAAAATGTCGTAGCTACTATAAATGTATATCAGTGATTAGTCGTATACATCCTTTGTGTACCATGGAACATCTTCGGCTTTATATTTACACATACACACAAACATTTACACACATAGATTTACATAGGCCTATTATATATATATATATATATATATATATATATATATATATATATATATATATATATATATATATATATATTTATATATATATATATATATAAATATGCCTATGTGTGTGGCGGGGTGTGTGGAAGGGTGTGTGTTTTGTTTAACTGTTGCTAAATATAACCTTGGTGCCATAAACAGTCTAGTGGTGTGACCCGGTCTGAAATCTGCGAGCACTTTCTTATCTCAGGCCCTTCAAGTTTACTCTAATTAGCGGGATTGATTGTAAGTGAAACAGCAGACAGACATTGTGTCTGTCTGGAATAAAACTCTGGCGGGGAGGGAACTCTTATAGCTGTGGGCGATCTGCTCGATAGGTGGTTTCGTTTTTATGTTGGTTGCCTTAAGGGGCTAGAGTTGGGGAGGGGAGAAGAAGGGAGGGGTTTGTAAATTTAAAAAAAACCTGATCCTTTAACCAGCATAGGTTTGTGTCGATATTTTTACTCACTCGAAAAATACAATTTTTTTTTCTTTAAATACTTACTAAAGGCAATTTACTAAAATGCAAGTATTAGATTTTTGTAAACTCCTTTTCTTGATCTCTCTCCCTCAATCTTAATCCACTATCTTTTTCTTTCTATGGCTAATCGCACTATCCCAAATTTTTTAACCCTTCCACTTCCTACTTGTCGATGTTTACCTCAATCTACTATGAATTCTAACTCTTTTTCTTGTGTCTACCAATGGAATTTTCAAAAATTGAAATATTACTTTGAATTGGCAGCCCCCCTTCTCACACACACACCCCCACCTTACTTTGTTCGTGTTTTGGCAAGTATGGAGGTTGATGCTGTTCCTTATTAAATACGTTTTTTTTAAATCATTACGTGAATTCATCTCTCCTAATGCCCACTTTTAAATCACAATGATCTTACCACTTCTACTCCTCTAAGCTAAGTTAAACCGCGTTACACTGTGTAGTTAAAGCACCATCACATAAAGACATACAAAACAACACCTAACCTGCTAGAGCTATACAAACACCACATAAAGACATACAATACAGCATCTAACCTGGCATAGTTATACTAACATCACATAAAGACATACAAGACAGCTCCTAACCTGCTAGAGCTACACTAACATCACATACAGACATACACATCTAACCTGGTATAGCTATACTAACATCACATAAAGACAAACAAGACAGCACATAACCTGGTGCTATAGCTATACCAATATCACATGAAGCCACATACACCTAACATGATGCTGTAAGACCTGGGATGAGCACACAGGAAGTCCTATGCAGCACATATACCAACATCACATGGAGACATACAAGACAGCACCTAGCATCACATGAAGCCACATGTGAATCCACCTAACATGATGCTGAAAGAACTGGCATGAACATACAAGAAGTCCTATGCTGCACATATACCAACATCGCATGGAGGCACTGATCTCACACCGACAATCCTACCGCCTACTATTACATGTAGATGCTAATGAATTTGTTTAACGCGACAAAGGTAAATACGCCAAGGACAGGCCCATGGCCCTGGTGTGCTAATTAAATAATCCCTACCTGGCTATGTATGACTGCACACTTTTACCTGAATTACAGGTGCCTAAGTCGCACTGTGTGCTACCCGGGGTAAGCTAACGGGTAGGCATACTCCGAGCCAGGGAACTTGGATGTTTTCATTAGGGCTTTGAGCTAAGTTTTGAGGCTAGCGTTGGGGCAGTGTTAGGGTTATGATACCAGCTAATAAATGACTACATGTATACTCTTGGTTTAAATACTTGACGCGTTTCCAAAACTATGGAACATGTGATCGTGATGCGTCATTTTACATGAAATAAAATTGTACAGTTGATTCAATTTAGAGAATTCAAGTTTACTGTACAAGCTAACAAAACTATGGAACACCCAATGTTCCACTTTACATGAAATAAAAATGGTCAAGCTAGGGCTCAAACTGGGACCAGTTTTAGGATTGTGAAACCATCACATAAACAACTACGAGGAAAATAATTTAATCTTCTTGCTTAAATGGAGAATTCAAGACTTTAAATACTAGCCACCATAATTATGAAACACGCGATGTGTCATTTTAAATAAAAATAATAACTAATCGAGTAGTTAAAATTTAGAATTCTACTGTATAAAACAGTCTGAATTGTATTTCAAAAGTAACAATGAAGTCTACGTTTTTTTGTGGGGAAATAAAAACAGGATACTACTTTACAGAAGACTCTAAACAAACTTGTATCAAGATCTAAAAGGTGTTATTTAGAGTAGGACATTATGTCTATTCTCGGGAATAAGGACACTGTGAGCGTTATCAAACCTCATTTGATACTTTCCAAATGTCAAACTTTTTTTTGTTATAGATGGCTACAGAAATAGATTTATGGAAGAGGAGAAGAGACAAGATGTCTAGATAAAAGATACATTATTTTTATGTAGCAACCTTTCCCTCCCCCCACCTCATTTTTCCACAACACTTGCGCGCTGCTTAAAAGCCATAAATTAGAACAGCCTTGCATAACTAGAAATCAGATCCCCAGGTTTTCTAAAGTAGAAAAATGGCCTGTCAAATATTACCCACAGATTTGATGAAACCTGGCCAAAAGCATCCAGAATGAATACAGCCAGGCTTGCCACATTGGATGGTCCGATTGGGTTGTAACTTGCGGATCAATAACAGAATCAAGTTGGTATCGAGTGGTTACAAAACAAGATTTGTACTGTCCCAGGCCGGCAGACGGCAATAAGGCCATGTTTTCCCGCCACTGGAAACGAAATCAAGCCTGCAGGATCCCAGTTGGGCGGATAAAAAAATCACGTCCATTGAAACTACTAGACAAAATAAATTGTACGCTGTTGCTAATGAACTGGGAGAATGATTTCATTACAACAATACATGTAACAAGCAAATACATATAGACATAGTCAGGGGTTTGGCTGGCCCGCTGGTATACCGGCCCACAAGAAAAATTCCCTTTATTTTTAAAAAAAAAATCGTTAGTATTTCTCCAATTTACCATTTAACAATGAATATTTTTTTATTTGATGGGGACTAAATGCACAAAGATAATTTCAAAATTTTAATCTGGGGTTGGGGGCCCCTTTTAAAATGTCCCGGGCGTCTTGGACACTGACAGTCCACCACTGCGCATATCAACCAAAACAAGCCGTAAAGGAGAGGTGTATTATTGCAGAGATAGCGAACTAACAGTCCAGGACTGTGTGGAAGGGTACACTGTTTCACAAGGCGGTGATGGGTAGGGACTGGAGAAAAAGCCAAAAAGAATAGAATTATAATCCTAGTCTTCAGTGGCGTAGCTGGTGGGGAGGGGGAAGTTGGGGAGGGGGAGGGTAATCCGCACGTTAATTTCAGTCTACAGTATGGATAGAGATAATCCCCATGTGGCAAAATGTCTAGTTTCTGAGTTAATTTAAAATTACTTCAATACTTCTGTTTTAAAATAAATCTTAAATCTAAGTAAAGCGTCGTGTTTTCAAATAACATAGGACTACAACTTTTTTCAAATCAGAAAGTTGCTATGCCGTTGAATAAAAATAAACTGCAAGCTTTGTATTGCAGGCGGAACCATGTCTTGTACACCAAAAGGAAAAGATGTGGATTGTGTCCCTTAAACTCGTTTGAACTATTCAAATCTTCTGCCTCGAAAATGTTTACGATTAATTTAAAAAAGCGAAGTCAAGAAAAAAAACGACTGGATCACATGACGTCAATAACCTCTAACCCTCTGAAATCAAGTAAAACAAAACAAACCTAACCGAATGCTCCCTGGATATAAAAAAAAAGCTGCGTGTACAATAAATATTTAAATGCAGCCAAGCCACCATACAGTTCTGTGGTTAGCAGGTGCTGCCCACACACCTGAAACACTGCCTGGCTGATTCAAAAGATGGAATGTCTAGCTGACAACTTAAACTTACCTACAGAGCCGGCTAATCCCCGAAACGAAACAAAATACACCGAAAGACGAGACAAATAGTGAAATTGTTGACGATTTCAATGCTCATACATCACAGACTGACAGGTACTGAAATATTTATTTTATTTTATAATTCTTAAGTCGAGTCAAGTTTGAATAAAAGAAAGCTAAGAGACAAAAAAAAAAACTCTTAAAGAAAATAAAACAAAGTGTTCCATTCCCCCGCTATCCATTTTAGCATCAAGTGTTAGATTGTGCCCTGTCAACTTCTTGGGCACACACTTGTCATTAGCCGGGAGATAATGGGAAGATCGGCTGGGATAGAAGGGGAAAAGGTTATTGTAAGTGCCGGGAGACGTGGTGTTTTTGTCTGTTTGTTTATGGTGCACGAATGGGGGTTGAAATTAGACAATTTATGGGAGTTGGGTTTTGTCATATTGAGTGTTTTTAAAAACGTATCTTTAAACGAGACAGTGTAGATGAAATAAGAGAAAAGAAGCGATATCGAAAATAGAGAGGGATAAAAAAAAAGGGATGGATGAAGAGTAGATAAATAAGGGAAAGTAATAAAAGACTATATATATATATATATATATATATATATATATATATATATATATATATATATATATATATATATAAATATATATGTATATATATATATATATATATATATATATATATATATATATATGTATATGTATATATATATATATATATATATATATATATATATATATATATATATATATATATATATATATATATATATATATATATGAAACAGAAAAAAATAATATGAAAGAATGGTATGAGAGAAAGAGAGAACAAGAAGGTTAACGGAGAAAAAGAAAATAGGGAAGAATAAGAGAACGAAAAAAAAAGATTCTGGTAAAGAAAAATGGAGAAAGAAAAAAGAGGTTAAAAGAGGGAGATACTCAGCAGAAGCCTTAAGTATTTCACCAGAGGGAAATCTGGGTAATGTTATGTAACGGCAGTAGCCGCCAACTTCCGGGGAGGTAGTGCCAGTTCTGACACTCTCTCACACTTGTCCGATAATTACGTCACCCTTCTTCGGGGTAAGAAAAACAGTCCGGCTTAAAGGAAGGAAGGGGGGGGGCAGATGCTTATTTAAAACTGATGTTAATAATGAACGCTAATGAACTTTTTTTAAATAGATGACGGGAAACCGGAAATCGAGTTTTAAATGGGTGTAAATTAATGTATTTAAAGCGATTTTTTTTTTGTTATAGAAAAATATTTGAAGAAAATATAAGTAAATTTCGTGTGATGTTTGCAGGTAATGGGAACATGACACTGGCGGGGTTATGTAAGGTTTTGTATTTTGTTATCATTAACGACTTCAGGTCGAGATTAAAGAGAACAGCGCCAATTAACAGTTGTTGGATTTGTTTTTTTATGGGATTAAGTTTCGTTTCATGTTTCAGCTTACGTTGATGACCTTCAGGAAACATATTACAACCGGCTGGTTCGTGTTGAGAGTAATGGCAGAGTAAGGTAGAGTTTTGTTGATTAAATGTGTAGTGTTTGGTTACTATGATTTTTTTTTCGACAATGAGGAGAATTATGGCTGGACTGGTTTTACACGGGATAGATAAACATAATTATGTTAAGGACTTTTGTACACGGTGTGGCCTAGCGATAAAGCGCTAGACTGCTAACCCGAAAGA
Organism: Physella acuta; assembly: GCF_028476545.2. Lineage (NCBI taxonomy): Eukaryota > Metazoa > Mollusca > Gastropoda > Physidae > Physella > Physella acuta. The sequence continues at coordinate 128,543 of NW_026731648.1, forward strand.
CTTGATTTTGAATCCAGGTTGAAGTCATGAGAACGTTCCTAAGTCCACCCAGCTCTGATGGGTACCTAACTCACTTTAAAGAAAGTAAAGGCGGCTGGGCAAAGTGCTGACCACACCTTCCCTTCATATGCCGAGGTCAAGAAACTGTAACTCATCTGCCCAATGGATCGCTAGGTCTAAAGAGAATTCTTTCCTCATATAATTATGCACTAGTGCTGACCACGCAATACCGTGGTCACAGAAACAGGTGAACTCTACTTCACTTGTCCCATGGACAGACGGGTTCAAAGAGGGGACTATACTAACCAATAACATAATGCAGAATAATGTGTGCCCTATCTAGCCCTCACCCCCCCCCCCGACACTGGTCTCACACCTCTCATCTGACGTAGGACTTACACCCCCCCTCCCCCCTTACTGCAATGCTAGCATGATTACCCCTCGACCGACAGTATGTAAGCGGCTTAAACTACAACGTTATGGCAATAGATTAAAAAACTTATTCCGATCATTTGTATAGCATTATCCGGCCAATGATATTACTAAATATTGTGTCTCACTCACTAACAAACAAAACATGTACCCATAAACTGAGAAAATGTTTCAATGGAGATTAATTAATAAGTGAAATATAACCTATCTATATGTTGAATTAAAAAGAACAACAACAACAAAATAATATAGTTTAAGAGATACGTGTGTTGCAGTTTAATCATCCTTTACTTGACAAAAGCGAAGATACGAGTAAAAGTAAAAACTACCAACTGGGCGCTTGTCAACTGGGCGGTTGTTAAATGAGCGGTTGATGACCAACTGAGCGACCAACAGAAGTTGATCAATGAACCCTTCTGTACAGCTCACCAGAGAACCAATGGCAACGGTCATTGTTTGGGCAATTATATCTGACCACCTCTCCCAACCTACCCACACACACACGCACCCACCCACACACACACGCAACCACCAGCGCATACCTACTGCGAGCTTATTTACATGGAAATTATAATCTACTGCGTCGATAGGCATGTAGGAATTAATGCTGCGTTAGTCATGTGGATCAAAGCCGGAAGATTAAAAGAAAACATTAAAAGGGATCAGTCAACGGATTAGGATACATGACTCAAATACGTAACTATGCAGCCGTCAACATGGTTACTTATACAGGTCAGCCTACATCCTCATCGGCCACACAACCACGACACCAACCAGATTAGCACACAGCCTCGAGCGCCACACCAACATCACATCCATACAGCCACTACACCAGTCGCACATCATCACCATCTATACAACCACTACACCAACCAGATTAGCTCACAGCCTCGAGCGCCACACCAGCCCCACAGCCACTACACCAACCACATATCATCGCAGCAACACCAACCACACATTATCATCATCCACACAGCCTAGCCAACCACATCAGCACACAGCTTCTACCGCCACACCAACACCACAGCCACACGACTTTGCCAACCACACATCCTCATCAATCAAACAACGTACATTATCAACCACCACACCAACCACAAATCACCTTCCACACCGCCACACTATTTAAGTCTCTTCACTCACATAACCAAACAAACTATTCACAACAGCTTTGATTACTCATTCACATACTTCAGTAATCTTTTCATCTGGCTTCTATTTTAAACTGCTGTAAACTAGTCTACCTGTAGCTTTGTTTTATTCCTAAATTCTTAATGCATCAATAGACTATTATTTAGCTGCCTCGGTGAAAGTAAAGAACGAATCATTTCGTATATGGTTATGGCATATATACTATATAAATAAATAAATAAATAAATGTATATATATATATATATATATATATATATATATATATATATATATATATATATATATATATATATATATATACTATATATATATATATATATATATATATATATATATATATATATATATATATATATATATATATATATATATATATATATATATATATATATATATATATATATACTATATATGGATTTGAGGGCATGTATCAATGTGTAAGTAAGCTAAAGTGTTAGGATATTAGAATACACTTTATTGGTGTATTCTAGCATATTAACATCTACCTTAGTACTAAAACACACAATAACATTTTAAAATAAATAATTTATTTTAATTTTAGATTATTTTAATTTGCCTTCATAATTAGTGATCATAATGCAATTATACTTATCAGGTACCTTCTTTTCAAATGAACCTTATAATAACTAGGTCTAGAGATCTATGTAAAAACTATGTATTTCCACTAAACAAAAAAACCTACCGTTTTCAGCACCCGAAATAATTCCGTGGTCTTAATATAACAGCACGTCTTAAATAGTCGTTAATCAGATGTAATGTACAAAAGCGATGACACTATCAATAACACTTTATTAGACATCGGCTGTGCAAGGCTCCTGATGAACAGCTGTAACTAACATTCGTTATTTAACCGTCAAAATCGCAACACCATGAAACTAGAGACCTACCTGTAATGGTTTTTAGAAATATTAGTCCAAACACACACGTATTACAACTGAACGTAAAATTTAACGATTTTTTTTCCCCACTTCTATTTCTATAGATGAATTGACGTCAGTCCACAGCGCTGGGTGCCACGCAGGTTTAGGACTGGCGGGGCATGGTAAACAAGACGCCCCGTGGCTCAGGTAGTTGGGGAGTGAGAGAGGGAGAGCAGCGTTGGTGGAGCGGACCCTCGGCGTAGCAGCGGCGTTGGTGGTAGGGTCGACATCCCAACTGGCGCGGGGCTGGTTTCACTCTAGGCACCGGGTAGACATCACTCCTGGCATAGGATGGGGGGGGTGGGGGGGTTGGGGGGGGGGGGATGGGGGACACAGCGTAAACAGTTGATACCAATTCTATGTTGGAAGATCTTCTAAATATAGCAGCGTTGATTTAATTCTCTTTTACACACCCAACTTTAGAGTATTGCTCATTACCATTAATATCTTCAGAAACCTTCAAATAACACACACACACAAACACTACCAGCCACACACACACACACACACACACACACACACATATATATATATATATATATATATGTATATATATATATATATATATATATATATATATATATTCATATACATATATATATATATATATATATATATATATATATATATATATATATATATATATATATACATATATATATATATATATATATATATATATATATACATATATATATATATATATATATATATATATATATATATATATATATATATATATATATATATATATATATATATATATATATATATATATATATATATATATATATATATACATATATATATATATATATATATATATATATATATATATATATATATATATATATATATATATATATATATATATATATATATATATATATTCATATATATATGTGTGTAGTTGTATAGATATATATATACACACACACACAACACACATATATATATATATATATATATATATATATATATATATATATATATATATATATATATATATATATATATATATATATAATTTGTTTATTCATTTATTTTTATGTATAGTTATATAAATAGAGTTATTTGGTTATATGTATCGTTCCATTAATATGTATTTATTATAATGGTAATTGATATTAATTTTCTTCAACTATAATGTGATTTCATCCGTCAGTTGATAGCTCTATCAATTTCTCTCATACGCCGCTACAAGTATGGAATAGTCGATACTTACTTGTTACCCTAGTCGTATAATTACGCTCGCGTGTACGTTTCTAAGTATCGTAATTCGTGGTTTGTTTTTGTCAGCTACTGAATTAAATTATCGCAGCATGGTGGCAAAGTTAAAATAAATTCGTTTTTTTTTCCAGTAGGCTACCAGTATTTATGTTACATTTAAGTGAATTTTTAAAAAATATTCTGGCCACACAAGATGAAAATAGATAAAATAATTTTAAACAAACATTTTAAACCCTAAAAAAACCATCAAAAATCGCATTTACAAAACTGCCTACAGCAGACATAAGAATCTTTAAGACGCCAAAAGAGCGTGTATAACCACGTTAACATGATCTAATGCCATCCAAAAAAAAAAACTCTGCTATCACCATCCACCACGGCGGTAGAACAAAGACGGTTCTGTTAAATGTTTTATAAGAAAATAAACATTCATATTATACCGAGTTAAGGGGCAAATTAGAGCGATTACAGATGGGATATAACTCTGTAAGTACGTGTGTTTGTTTAGTTTAAGCTAATTATCCCGGCCCATTTCCTTATATTTATTTACTTTTAATTAGATTGATGCTTGGTTTTCTTTAAATTTATATTTATATTGCCTGTTTGCCTTGGCTTGCTTTATGCCAAAAACGAATTTTTTTTTATCTTCCAGTTGCTGTTGGGGTATATATTTCCTCGCGTGTTTTGCAGTTTCTTTACTGTGCCAGATAAGCGATGTTCGTGTGTTATCTGCTCCTAACAACAGATACACAAGTAAGCCAAATTTCAACACATAGGGGGGGGGGGGGGGGGAGTACCGGAGGAAAATACAATCCTAGCTTTTTCTCTTGGTTAATTTTTAACAAAAAATAAGTTTTCTGAGGTTTCATTAATTTAAAATTTAAATGCTTGTTATTGGATTTTTAAAAAAATCGTCTTAATAATGTCTACTTGTTATCGAGTTTCATATTTCTTATTAGCTGAAAAAAAAATTAAATGGTTCAGATTTAGAAGCGCATGCGCAGTAATAAACATGAGAAATTAGCGCGGTTGCAACATTGAAACAAATGCTCTTCTTGGCATTCGTTTCTACACGGAACACACGGGGATAATAAATAACGGGGAGGTTTGTTATTTGACAAGCTTGCGCCAAGTAAAACCAGTGCACTCATTCCCAAAGTTGATTTACAATCTCGGCAAATGGAAATTTGCATCAGAAGTGTTGAGTCACATTAGAAGAGAAACTGGCCAGGTTTTCGCCACAAGTGAAGCCGTTAATGAATTTAACATGACCTCTATCCCCTTTCGAGTGTTCAAGCTATTCTCCTAGGAACCTTCGTTTAAATACGTTAAGTGTAAAAATACATACACTGGCGGTCCGGATTAAAGAACTAATCTCTATAAATAACATTTGAAAAGGGAAGGATTATCGTGCAGATTTAACTCAACTGGTAGAGCACACGTCAGCAGAGAAAGTAGACCCTTCAGATATTGGGGTCTGCTTGTGATTGATGGGAAATCAATACTAATGAACCAGCACGCTTTCTCCTGGCAAATGACAATTAATCAAATATTAACAATTTCCAATTTCTTCCACTGCTGCCGTACGAGAAATCCCCGGCTGTCATTTTTTGTTTAAAACGAGGCCGGTTGTAAAGTGGTATTTTATACCCGTCACGAAATCTCTGTTAAAATCTGAATAGTTATTTTTTTAGCCTTATTATTAAAGACACTTTGAAATTTTATTATAAGCTATCGCTCACTTGTGTACATAAAACAACACCAATATGCATTAAAATGTGTCTTGATTTCAGCGAAACTTAATCTTTATGTACACGATTTCTTGCACCAAGATGTAGAGTTGTTTTAATCACATTTTGCTTGCTACATCGGTTTCTTATATAGTTTTGTTCCTATTTTTAAACTGCTAATAAAATTTAATCTTATCTGTTGTTTATTTTTATACCAGCTACATTATCAACTCTACTGCTTCCCTTTTTTTCTCTTCTATGCGATTTTTTTATTGCGAATTTAAAAAACAACTGGCATTTGAAAAAAAATGAAAACGATAACGTTCCGGTGCTAATGTCGTTTTGCAAACACACGCATTCAAAATTAAACTCAGATATCTTCAATTTTAACAGCTTGAAACCTATACATTTTAGCGCTTAAACATTAAACCGTAAAAATATTATTTTTAGTAAAAAAAAAAAAAAAAGAATCTACTTTTAATTTATTTACACTGCAGTACCACTGTGACGTCAGGAAATAGTTGTCAAACATTCTACTAGTGATTAAATAGTGGAGGCAAATAGAGTAAAATAGCTTGTTGTTTCGTCTTAGGGCAGTCTTGACACCTGAAATACCGTGGACTGGAGACGCCCGATGTTTGAATAGACCTAGCCCCGGGACTACCTGGCCGTGAAATGTGGCCCACCCTCTAATGTAGCGCCCCCTCCTTACGTAGCGGGGCCCCCCACTTAGCGGTAGGCCAGTAATGCATAGATCAACACGGTGAAGGACTGGCTACTATATACACACGACTAGAGGTTTCCCGTACGGCTTTGGTCTAACAACTAAAGTAAAGATTTAATCGCTGATACAGAAAGTAAACAACTGCACCACAAGCGGAGAATGCTCGAGTGAACTTACTACAACTTGTTATTTTAATGATGCTATTTTTAGGTTCGGGTAATTTTAAAAACAGAAGAAAAAATCTATGGAACAAATTAGCTTCATTAAAAAATATTTTTATTGAGTTTTTGTTAGAACAGAATACATTCTTCCACAATATATAATAGGTGATGCGTGTTTTTTTTTTTTTTGGAATAATTGGGACGAATTTTCAACAAACATTTTAAAAAAATTAACTATATTTAAGTGGAACTTTAAAAATAAAGAAGAGGGAAACACTATAAAAAAATCAGTTTAAAAAAATCGAGACATGATTTTGTTAGAACTAAATAAATACTTCCATTTTCCAGATGCAGTTTTTGGTACATGCAAAAAATACATCTACCACAAGAAATATTCCCATTTTAATGGTTTGTTTATGTTTTGTAATTTCAACCAAAGACACCCCATCACGTGACTGGTCACTACACAGTGTTTCTGTGTCGTGTAGTAAGATCCAAAGCGTCTTGGGACAAGCTGGAAAAATTTTAAACCCGAACATAAGGTCGACCCTGCAGTAATAACGCGCTGTGCGATTTGCCGAGTTTGACCAAGTTACGTCAAAGCCACTTAGTGGCGTTTCGGTGGAGCTGATTTGTTGATGCTGACACTCGGTGGAAGAAGCCGTAGTCCGTGGCCGTCCAATTCATGTTTGCCAGTGGCCGTCCATAGCAAGTCGTCATCGACCGTCCATAGAAATCGCGCACTGCTTGTTTATCCGCGGCCTCCCCCCCCCCCCCCACCTGATACTGCGGCCGTCCACGGCCTGTCATCACTGGTAGTCTTATTTAGGCCGTCTACCCTCTGTGCAGCTATCGCCTACCGTGCATTGGCCGTCTACACACAGTGGCCGTCTACTGCTTGTTTATAGTAACCTCAAATTAAAAACACAGAAATCCTACACCGTTTGAATAGTGTTCTTGTATAGTATGAAAGTGGCCGTCCACCGCTTGCTTTAATTTCGTGGCCGTTCACTCCTTGTCTGTCATAACCGTCTACTGCTTCTCGGCCTTGGCCGTCCACCACTAGTGTGCCGTGGCCGTCTACCACTTGTCACCAATTTGCTCACGTGCGCAGACAATCCTTCTAGTGATGTGAAATTATTATAGAAAGTTTGCTGGCCGACTAGAGAAGTGCGAAATTTGGAGCCAATTTCAAGGGACGTGACTCTACAGCTGCCACTGCCCTCTGGCGAGTCCCCTCCCCCTCCCACCCAATATGTAAACACCGGTGCATTAATTCTTCCCGGCAACGGTGTTGTTACACATGTTTGTTGTTACTTCATGCTGTGGTCGAACGGTAGAGCGCAGAATAACAAACCACGAAGGTCAAGTGTTTTAACAACCACCGGTGAGATCGACCTTCTTTCGAGTCAGGCGACCATATAAACAGATTGACTCTACTTCATCTACGACGTAGACCGTTATGTTCTGAACAAAAGAGGGTAAAAGTACCACTTTCAGTAGACGACGTATTGTTCAATGAAGATTTTTCCTCATTTTCCAGCTGTAGTTTCTAGTTCAAAGCTTCCTTTATCTCAACCCAAGGGAGGATACTAAGGGAGATGATTATTTCAGCATGAGTTACGTTCCATTGTAAATTACATTGTTATTGGATATTGCTATTAGAATTGACAAATTACTATTTAATATATAAGTATATAAGAATATAAACATATTTTAGTCTATGTATAAATCAGTGGTACTAAACCTTTTTGAAAGTTTCATATGCGCATTCGCACTGATTCGCAGAATCCTTCCTAACTTAATAATAATAGGTCTATCAACAGCACTGACAAAATCTGATCGTGAATCATATGGGGTGAGTCTTGACATCCGGCAAACTCCTGATACTGACTCACCGAACTCCTGGGGTTCTATGGAACCCAGGTTAAGAACCACTGATATATATATATATATATATATATATATTCATATTAACTCTTTTCTGTTGCAGTTTAGAATAGCATCCATCTAGAAAAAATTTGGAATTTCCCGGTTGTATTGTAGAGTTATTTCCCATAAGCGCCAACATCTTACCTCAATGTCTCACAATGTGTATGTATTGTTTGAATTGTCATATCTCTACCCGCTACCCTCTTAAAACAAAAGACCGTGTGTGGCGATATACACCGCTGTATATAAACTTGCGGCTGATCTGCCGACGGCTGACAAGAGTTGTTACACTAACTAATCGTCTGCTGGGAGATGTTTGAATAATACTCTCGTCTGCCGGGAATGGCTTTAAGTTAAAGTTTAACCCCTTGACAAGATCGCGTTATAAAAATGGTTTACGGCCACACCAGAGCGACTTATCGCTCAAGAGCAAATAAACATTCATAGCATACTTGCTAGGTATTAAAAATAAGTAGAGCTTTGCTATTAAAAGAAGGAAAAAAAAAACTCCCTTTAGTTATCTTCCTTTATTCACGCTTACCGCCCTTGGAAATTATCTCCCGTTTTAATCAAAATTATCATCTTAACTTCTTGTGAGTTTTCTCCCTTTGTGGAGCTTTTCAGCTTGACCCACACCAAACAGAATCCCTGATTGTTCGATACGGCTGGTGGGTTCAAGGATAGCGTTGTTTGACCGCGGCACGTTTCGAATGAATGCAGCTCCAACCCGCTTTTAACGCTGACTTCTTTAAAATTGTTTCGCTGTTTTTTTTTTCTTTTCTGAAGTGGTTTTTATGGAACAATATTGAACTGAACTCTGAATGTCATTGGTGAAGGCATTCTGAACATTAGATCTAAACATTCTGCAGCTTGACTCTTTTACATTATTGATTTGACTTCACTTTCATTTTGTCAGTGCTGAAAAACTGCTAGGCCTGCATGAGGGTAAGGGGCGGCTACTACGAATGGCAAGGGTAAGGGAGATAAAAAATGAATACGTCTGTGGGTGCAAGGGACAGGAGAAGCCTTTTAAACGGCTTTAGCCGACACATGATTTTATTGACTTGACTCTTTGGCGTTTGAAGTCAGAGACCTTTTTTCAATTACGTATAGGGTCTACCTGGTAATTTATTCATTTGATCGTTTGTTAAATGGAACACCTCATCACGTGGTGTTTGGTTTCACAGGGGCTTAGCGTGTTGGTGGATCATGTGATCATTTAATCACGCAGAAAGTAGAAGTAGAGTGGTTCTGGTATCTCCTGGAGTAGAGTGTACAGTTAGTCTAATATAGCATGAAGTAGAAAGTATAGTTATTCGGACAATCTAGCATCTCCTGACTCTTGAAGTAGAGAGTAGAGTCTAATATGGCCTGTAATAGAATGTAGAGACATTCTAGCATCTCCTGAAGTAGAGAGTACAGTTAGTCTAATATGGCATGAAGTAGAAAGTATAGTTATTAGGACAATTCATGACGCAGAAAGTAGAATCATTCGAATGGGGCATCTAACCTCAACCAGAAGTGGCGTCGAATTCTGACATTGAGTAAAGATTCCACTTTAAAGCTAACGATCCATTGGGCAGCTGAACGTGAGTTAAGTACCCATTAGAGCTGGGTGGACTCAGGGACTCAACAGACAAGAGTTCTACCGCTGGGCCACTCCGTTCTAAATCTGACATGTAGTGAAACAAAAAGGAGAGTGATCCCGAACCTATATGCAGAGTTTCTTCCAGGCAACTCTTCTGACGGGGGGGGGGAGCCAAATTTTTTTACCGCCCCCCCCCCCCGAATGAAATGAAATTTATATAATTTATATAGAAAATATATACTTTTAACAGTCCCCCCCCCCGAAGAAAGTCTACCGCCCCCCGAAAATTTCAAGTGCCCCCCCCCCCCGGAGAAAAAAGTCTGGAAGAAACACTGCCTATATGACGTCGAAAGTTGGATATTAGGGTGATGATGCAGAAAGAATGCTTTAGTTTGCGTGGCAGCATAATAGTTTAAAACATGTGATGGAAAAGTCATTCGATTAATTCGCCGATTTCAAGAAAACCTTTCTTAAAATCGAGTAATCAGAAAACAACTTTGACCTTTTTTTTAAATGAACCGATTAAAAAAACAGTTGTTACATGCTTAAAATCAAATTCTAACACACAAACATTGACTTTTCTTTTATAAAAATCAATAAATTTAAAAGTGAAAGAACACTTCTTTCACTTTTAAATTCAGAGGTCCCCCCCCCCCCCCCCCCCGAGAAAAAAGTAGAAGAAACACTGCACATTTGTGTACGTTTACAGAAAACAAGATCAAATTAAAAAAAAAAGAAACCTCTGTTATAGTGAGTATTTCAAGATTGCACTATTAACGTTACTTGAAATAGTAAGCTTATACATGCTAATTAATCTTGACTTAAATATCTCTCTAAGAGAGCTTAAGTGCACTTTTTTAACACAAATAACTTTTTTAAGGTCAATAAATGTCCCAACAGTTATTTCCCGCCTATGGCTAAAAAAAATGGAGTAGGTTGTGCTTTTCTAGCATTATCCGGAGTCTGAAAGTGCAAATATAACCAGATAATATATCAGCAGTGTGATGATCTGACCCAGAGTGCATTATATTATTAGGCAATGTGCTTGGCTGAGCGTAACAACGTCAAAAGCGTGCGCGCACATTCGTTTAATATATTATTAATTGTTTATTAATATAATTTTTTTTTTATTTAGGATACAAATTTTACTTAATGGCATTTCAAGGATTATTAAGGAAATTAAAGAACTACTAATTTGTACTTGTAATTCCCATATAATGTTTCTTTTTACTTTCTCGTATATACGAAGTAAAGAGAAAGTATTGTAATCGTGCACAAAAATCAATTGAAATTTTAACAATTTTTACCGTATTACACCTCAGTCCTTCATCACATCCGAAGTATAGAGGACTTATTTTAATCGGGCAAAAATTATCAATCCAGATTTATCAAAATTAAGAGGTTTTATGCGTAATCCAGTTTGAAAAACTGGGCGTTGCAATTCTGTCCGTATGTCTGTGTGTGTGTCTGTCCGTGTGTAAACACGATAACTTGAATACCGTTACAGCTAGGTTGATGAAATTTCATATATAGGTATTTTATCAAAATCGTAGATCCGTATCAACTTTTGAGCGATTCCCGATAACCGGAAGTGGTACTTTTTCTACTTTGAATTTTTCAAAAGCCTATAACTTGAGTACTATTTCAGATAGATAAATGAAATTTCACATGTAAGTAAAAGATCTAATTCTCTACCTTCTGTTTAATTTTGAGTAATTTCCATTGACCGGAAGTAGTAATTTACGCTACTTCCGATTTCTCAAAAAACTAATGCAAATTTTTAAAGTACTAATAATATTGCGCACTAGTATGCACTTTTTTATTTGGCGTTCACTTGGTGTGCAATTAATTTGTCTACGAGATTTTATTCTATTTTTAAAACTTTAGGTATTTAAAATGGATTAAAAATCATGTCTATAGCCCGAGTTCCCATCCCCTGTTGTTTTATATAAGAATATTCGAGAAAGTTTAGGGGAGATCACTCCCGGTTTATTTAAAATGCATTTGCCGCATTCCCACCCCCGCCCTTAACATAAAAATATGACTAGTGTGGGCCAGACTACCAAGTTAAATTATTATAGTGTTTTAAAAAAAAAAAACGGAATTCTGCAAGTTTCATACAAGGTCTAGATCTAGTTGTTTTTGTTCAGACCTTTGCCGCTTGCCGTATCTAATATTTTAAAATAAAAACAAGTGCTACGTTCTTGTTAAGCTCACGACACAGACGTTAAAAAATAAAAATGTAAATGGTTATAAGAGACAACTACAACAACTCTAATTTCACCCACACCCTCAAACTAACCGGATAACCCTAAGATAAAACCAGACTAATTGATAATTCGGTAGGCTGTGTAGTTATGATAAGAACTTTATAGCTTTTATACAAAATACTACAGCTGGTGATTTTAAACAATAATCGATCTACAATCGAATTAGAATAAAGTAAAATAAATAGTTTTGTTTTCTTTTACTTTTTATTTTTATCTAATGGCTAACTGTTAAAAAACTGTTGAGGATCAAGGATGACTGTTTCTTTTTAAAAATTGAAATTTAATATTTACGTGTAGATCTTTTAGTAACGAATAATCATTTTTTTAAAAGTTTATTTAAATCCTCACCGAATTCCAAGTGAGATTTTAATACCACTAAGTTATAGCGCGAAATAAATAATTTCCGGGGCTTAGGCTTTTTAATTTACTTCTTCAGCTGGAGATCATTTCCTCGAAAGAGTGCGAGAAAAGCATGGTGGTGATATCTGACGTTAACAACATGTTTTGGGGTAAAGCACTTTTCCCGAATGTTTGAATTAATCGCTGTTACTTTAAACTTAAAACTACTGTTTTTTAAGATAATAAGTTAATAATGCTCCAAAAATAAGTAGATCTAGATTAGTCCTAATATTCTATTGTTTTAAAAAATGTCACGTGTCGGAATTGATTGACAGGCGCTCAATTTTTTCAAAATTTTTGAACTTGCTTAACTTTAACAACCCACTGAGTTCGTTTATCAATTGATTTAATCAATTTATAGACTTCAAACGTCGGACCCTAATCACTAGTGAACTGTGGTTCAGAATGTGTCATTTTAAAATTAATAAATCATTTCCAATTTTGCTTTGTAGCAGAACAAAGACATGGTTACAGGCTTGATCAATGTTGTCTTTTTGATAATTTTGTCCATAATAGTATTTTAATAGATGTGGTTACTCTGTGTGAAAAATATGTGTAAATAGAATTTATAAGGGGAAATGGTACCAATTCAAGATTCATCTGGATCGAACATTTGCCAATAAAACATGCTTACTGCTTAACTGACAGTAACACGCAGCCATTTTGGAGCCTGGTTTAATCAACACTTCTGAGAAGTTATGGGTGCAATTAGGGCAGGAATATGATGCTTCTGTTAATTAAAAAAGAATTGGGGTAGTCAACCTTGGTTGTAGAAAAGTTATAAAATGGAAACTTTATCATAAGCCTACCTAAATGTTTGGGTTTTTAAATAAATAGGCTACAACCTAGATTTTCGTATCAAATATTAAAACGCTTAGGCCCTATAGTGCCCTTATTGTTCTGATGTCTTACATTAGCATTCAGGGTAATGGCAAATTTTATCAGATCTGCATAAAACAATCTAGATGAACCTCTAAAAAACCTCAATTTCTCACTATTTCAAATCATCCAATCACATTAGAGGCCAAATTGTTTTGTCATCTATGGACTAGGCATTTACTGTTTTGACACTTGTTGTTGTAACGTTTACCTATCTACCAGCCAGATAGATGGTGAACGTCCCCGGATTCTTTTTTCGGGGTTATATGCAAATGACTTAAAGCCTAAATGAATGAACACTAACTCAACAACACACTAGGGCTCGATCTCGATGTCTAGGGAAAACTAGTGATACTATTGAAGTTAACAACTCATTCAATCTGCATACAACCTTTAATAAGCGAACACAGTTGTGGCAGAACACTAGGTTAAACGAGATAAAATATTTAATTTAGAAAATAACAAAACCCAACTTACAAAGCGTAAGAAAAAACACTATCACAGATTTTACACTGTATAAAAATAGCCACAGGTCACACAACACTGCTATAGCTTCAAGAATCACTTGGCGACAAGTAATATTATACTAGAATACTAAAACAACTTAAGAAAGCATAGCACACACAGGACTTAAGTTCTCTCACGTTCAAATGGTCAGAATCTATTGCCGGACAAAATGGACGGCCTGGTCTTAATAGACCGTTTGATCAAGGTAGACTGCCTTGTGTTGCGAGTGTCTGATCCAGTTAAAGACTTATGCAACAGGGGAGGTTATTCTCAACTCATGTAGCCATTGGTTGGGATGGTCATCTGATCAGAATCAATCAATCAGATCCTGATGGAAAATTTCTGGGTCCTAGACACCCTTAATAAGACAGTGGAAAAACCCCGGTAGTTGCACCATCAATCCATATAAGGTATTATACAATGTCAAAATAAAACATTACTGGACCTAAGTAGGTCACATTGTATAAGGCATAACCAGTTTGCTACTACCAAATAAGCACAATATCATGTTCAGTTTGTTTACATTTAACATGAGCTTTCACTAAGACAATATTCACTATACAGACAAGTCTTTAACTTAGATAGAATCTTCCACCTAAACAAATAAGACTAGGCCTATAGTATAGTATAGTTCTACTCGCTTTTGATGAGACCTAGCTTTAGTACAGAATAATTAACGCACAAAAACATCACACATTCTCAACATGTTTGAGTGTCAGTCACTCCTCGCTATAAAACTTGAAATGCAGAGAGAGAATAATGTTCAACTAATATTTTCAGTAGTCTTATCATTCTCACATACATTACAACCATTCACATAATTGAAGTTAAGTCTGATACTGTTGTATTATCATTATATTTTACTTCTTATATCCATACTCTGGGGGTAATGCCCTGTTTCCGGATTATCCATATAAGCTATGCCATGAGTTTTAACGCTTTTTATCTCAAAAGTAGACTGGGGGTCCGTTGTGGATGTCTTAGATGGATGACCCCATATTTTAAATGAAGTTTTAAGCTCTCTTCCAAACAGGTTTTACTATATTCATAGATTCACAACACTTTTTTTTTATCTTAAAGGTGTAACACTTGATGGCGGAAAGCGCTACTCTCAACATGTGACCAAGGGTTTTCATATCTCCATGGCGGCCCTAGAAAAAGGTATTAAGCAATTGTTATACTTAACAATTATATGATTAGCTTTGAAAAATGTAATTTCATAGAATTTTATTTTAACTTTTATTTTCTTTGGATTTCAGACAAGCCAAATGAAAATGTACAAGTAATGCTGCAGCAAGAGTCCTCAGAGTTCTTGCTGTGTACATTAAACAGTACAATTCTGCAACAACCACTTGACCTTAACTTTGCTCATGGAGAGAATGTTACTTTCAGTTTAAATGGTTCAGGTATAATGTCTAAAGTATTTTTTTTTGCTAGTCCCGAACACTATCTTAAACAAGACTCCTTTCTGGTTTGCTGCACAAATTTCATCATTTACTTTTTAAAAAAAAAAATATTCTTCTGCTAAAAAAGATTAATGTATATTTATCTTTTATCCATAGTTTTACAACTTTAAAATATACCTCTTCTCTTTTACCTTGCAACATACAATTCATCGTTCAGCTTATGTTTCTTGATGCCTGTTCACATGTATTTCCATCGATTACTTTACATAATTGATTGTATTTTAATTTCTTTTCATTATACTCCTTTTTGTTTTTTTAGGAGTTGTCCATTTAACAGGATACATCATAGAAGAGGAGCCATTTGATGACTCTTGCTGTGACTCTGAAGAAGGTACATAGTTTTATTCTTTAGAGTGAAAATACTGACATGCATTGTATCGCTTACTGTTTCTTGTTCATAACTCATTTAACACATGAATTCCTATCTTCAGAAGCCCCTTCTCTGGTAGATACATCTGCTGAACTTAGTATGTCAGGTATTTCACCTTTATTTATTCATTTTTTTTAGTTTATTGATTTTTTTTTTTAACTCAGAAGGACATTTCTACTCATTTACTATGATAAACTTTTTAGGTGGTAAAAAGAGAAAAGCTTTGGAATCTCAAAGGCTAGCTAAAAAAATTAAAATGCTATCAGATAGTGTTGGAGATGAGGATGATGACGATGACAGTGAAGATGCAGACTACAGCATAGATGATGAAGAAGAAGATGAAGAGGTGATTGTATATCTCTTTGTTGGATTTAAAAAAAAAAAACTTTAAACTGTTAACTTATAAAACATGGGATAAATCGTATACTTATTTTAAATAGTTCATGACATTTTATTGTCTTGTGAAACACAAAAGCTCGGGCTCATGAGTTCAAACCCCGGGCAGATCTTGCTCAAGCTGAGAAATTACTATGGAAGACAATCCAAACAAACAGGCAGGCTGGAATTGAAGTGAAAAGCCTCTATGGCACGTAATACTTAGTTGTGTTGGAGGAAATCCTGTCCAATATTACAATTAAGTACTAAGAACAAAACACAAGTTTAATTATTCATCAGGCATGCAGAGGTCAATAATATTTTTTTATTTTTTTTCCAGTTCTCAGATGATTTTGAAGAAGGTAGGTGCATCACATTTTTTGGTACTGCTAAATATATTTAACCATGTTGGAATTAATTATTAACTTGGTTATAGTAATTGACTTTTATTAATTAAGATCTTTTGTTTCAACCAGATGAATTTGGAGACAGTGATTCAGATGATGATGATGGTCAGTATTTAGGAATTAAAGCTTTTTTGAGAGTTGGCGTATTATGAATAAATTATATTTAGTTAAAATTAAATCTGTTTCATAGTTTAGTGGTAGAAAGACAAGTAAGCAGTTTGTTCATATACAAGCCTGTCTACCAGGAGTACCAGTTTGTGAGTCAAGTATTGTATACCTAAAATTAAAACAAATTTTCTTTCAAAACCATTAGGAAACTTGTTACTGCATGATCATAATATAAAGTTTAAAATATTTTATTATTACACATTTCGTCTCTTTATTTACCATTATGAAATTTAATTGAAAACATACCACATGGTGTGGGCTTGTAATTTCATAAAGCATATCAGACATCTGTGATTAAGAGAAGAGTTTTCCGTAAATGACATCACTCTCTTCTGTGTTAAAGGGGACGATTACTTTAGTTATGTGGAGGATGAAGGGGCATTTAAATAGTGCGAAGTTACATTTTTTAATCTTAAACCGCTTCTTTAAAATGAATTTGAGCAGTTAGTCAACAGAAATTAAAGACCAATATACCAAAAATATTTTTTTATAGACAAAGCAGTTACGGCTAGGCTGTGCTGGATTATCTTTAGGGGTGTGGTTTCTTATGGGTGACTCCTACTGTAAACTAAATAAAGTTTGATGCATTGTATTTCTAAAATAAAATTATGATCATATGCATCTAACATTGAAATACTCTACTTAAAAATTGCTGTTGTCTGAGTATTGCATTAAGAATTACAGTTTCCAGATATTCCACATTATTGTTGAAAAGCTTGGTATTCGGTTTTTGCAGATGATGATGATGATGAAGATGAAAGTGATGAAGAAGAAGAAGAGTCACCAAAGAAAAAAGAAAAGGTTAAGACTCCAAAGCCTGACTCAAAAAACAATACACCAGTTCCCCAAAAGTCTGCACAGCAGAAAACTCCTAAGAAAGAGGAATCTACACCTTCACAGAAAGCAACACCAAAAGAAGCCAAAAAACAGAAACAGTCTGTGTCTGAGACACCAAAAACTCCAAAACAAAATGGCAAAGATGAATCACAAGTTGAAACAGTATGTTTTTGTTGTAGTCTTGTAGTTCATGTGCAATTGCAGTATTAGTGGTATTCATTTGTTTAGTCATAAAAATTATATAAATAACAGTCTGGTTAAAATATATTTTCAGCCTACCACACCTGCAGGGGAAAGTGCCAAAAAGAAGAAAAAGAACAAGAAAAAGAAGAACAAGGATAAAAGTGCCAATAACTCTATGGTAAGCATGCTAATAGTTCTTGCTTTATATTTACATTTAATCTGAAGTTCAATAAATGCTTGACAGTTGTTTTTTGGTGCATTTCGATTAATTTTGTCAGTCTTAATACTCTTAACTTTAAAGGGTTACATTTTTGTGTGCATTTTGAATAAATTTTGTCAGTCTACTTCGTTGGGTTAATGTTTAGTTGTAGTTTTAGAGTTAGTCATGAATCTTGACTGTTGGCTAACTGGGTTGACTTAAATGTTTAGAATGAGAGCACAGCTAGCACTCCAGGAAACACATCAGAAACAACACCATCTACTCCTAAAAAGAGAGTTGTAGCTGGGGGCACAGTGGTTGAGGACTTGAAGGTTGGACATGGGCCTGAAGCCAAACCTGGAAAAATGGTAATCATTTTTATATGCTGATCTTTGTGAATTGTTTAAGTTTTCTGTGTGACATTACTAATTTAAACTTTAGATAGTTAGTGCTACAATACAAAATTATTAGTCATACTTCGAGCAGTTATTAAATGTATAGAGTTTTACTATTTAAAGAAATAGCCCTTTACTAAAATTGACTTAGCACTTCAACTACACATCAACTTAAATTTATTCTAGAATAGAATCAACACATTTCTTAGCATGAGATTTTGATTACGTTTGCTATGTGTTTTAAAATTTCATTTCTCAGGTATCTGTTTACTATGTTGGAACCCTAGCCAAGAATAACAAAAGATTTGATTCATGCACAGATGGCAAGCCATTCCGTTTTAGACTCAACCAGGGGGAAGTAATCAAAGGCTGGGATGTAGGAGTCAATGGTGGGTAGATTTTATATTGTTTGGTGTTGATAGTCTATCTCTAAAAAACATTTATAAAAGGTTCGGTTTTGTTTTGCTGAGATTTTCTTAGACAAATAAATGGGAGCTGGGCAATTCTCTTCCCACTCCTGAAAACAATTAGTCTTCTCCCCCTGCCTGAAGACCCGGGGAACACATTTAGATATCTTTATGCTCTAGTCTGGGATGAGGGTTTTGAATCAGATTACGTGGTTAAGGAATATTCTGGATATACGCTTATTCTACATTCTGATTCTACATACCTGATTAACAATTATTTTGTTCTATTGTGTTCTATATTGGGCACTTATAAAATGCTCATGCTGTACTTTCTATGGATTTGTATAATCATAATCTGCTGAGGGTGGGACTCAACAGGGAGTAATGTCAGTGTCACAAACATGTATAGGTGTACAACACAAAACAGATGGTTTGGAGTTAACATTGCCAAAATAGCAAGCTTAGGATGAGAAATTGCCAGTCATGATATGTCATAATTTTTGTCAAGGCATAATAAAAACTGAATTTATCCGTCTTAACCAACAAATTTATGTTGAAAGAATTAGTTTTTGCTTACATTTTCAAACTTTTTTGCCATTTTATTTTCCTTAGGAATGAAAGTTGGAGGCAAAAGAAAAATAACAATCCCAGCAAGTCAAGGGTAAGTGGCTTCTATATCTTTTCTGTTTCTGTCCTTGTGTGCAAGTATGTCACCATGTCAAGACTGCTAGACTTATAATATATAATGGACATTATTATCTCTTCATGCTCTTTATTGTCTCTTCTGTTACATGGTTGAAAAGATGACTATTCAACTAAGCTTAACCATCCTTTTCTTTTTTTTTCTGTAGTTATGGCAATGCAAAACAAGGTCCCATCCCACCAAATTCAACCCTTGTGTTTGAAGTGGAATTGAAAGCTGTTAGTTGAAGGGATTAATAATTTTATTCATTTTAATGATTTTAACATGTGTTCATCAAGTATACTTTCCAATAATGCCATTTTTATTTTATTGCTTTTCTAATATGCCATATCAGACTGCATGTTTGGTTAGTAAATTTACAACAAACTCTGTGACAATATGTGGTTCATGTTAAACATTTGTATGTAAATCTATGTTAATTAAGGACAGATCTAAGTTCATGTAGGCTGAGTGTTAGGGATAAGATTAGCATTTTAAATAGGCAGGGCATTTCTAGGGAGGTCGCTCTGTTGCATGAATATTTTTTAAT
Source organism: Physella acuta (assembly GCF_028476545.2). Lineage (NCBI taxonomy): Eukaryota > Metazoa > Mollusca > Gastropoda > Physidae > Physella > Physella acuta. Next base: position 148,527 of record NW_026731648.1, read on the forward strand.
TTGTTGTTGTTGTAAATTTAAGCTGATAATTTTTAATGTTTGGTTGTTGATCTGATGGGCATTAATAAAATTGATGTTAAAAAAATTAATAAAATGTTTGTTTTTTTAGTTGATTTTTATGAGTCATTGTTTTAGAGCGGAGTCGGCGTGGTTGAGTTGGTAAAGCTCATGGTTGCTAAACCGAAAAAGTCTTGAGTTCGAACCCTCTGGCAGATGAGGCTCGTTAGCTGGGGACATCCACTCTTCTAGGAGAGACAACTCCAAAATTAAACAACTGCTGCCTTTTAGTTTGTTCTTGGTTGGACAAAGGCTATGGAAGCAAATCCAAAAAGAAAAGCAGGCTGAAATCGGAGTCAATGGCGCATAACCAGTTGACAAGTATCCTTAATTGGGATGGAGGCATGGTCGAGTTGGTAAAAGCTCATGGTTGATAAATTCAAAAAGTCAAGAGTTCAGATAAGGCTCTATCCCTTCCAACACTAAAAATTAAGAACGAAGAAGAAGAGCAGAGTTGATGGTCAATACATTTCTCTGGTGTAACATATGGTTGTTAAAAATTCTTGTTATGAACGATGGAACAAGACACTAGGTGACAATATATCAACTTTATTTACATCTGTATTATCAAAATGAAATGCAAAATAGAAGTTATAAAAATTCTACGAACTACATGGTGAACAAGATAAAATGGTTTGATAGAAATGACAAGGAATTGGATGATGTAACTTCTGAGTTCTTGTGTTGGTTGGTCTGCTGCCATACAGTTAATGAAGGTACGTCAGCAACGGTTCTTGAAAATATCACCACTACAGGAGTATTTGATATCAATATAAACTGTCACATACTGAATCTACAACTCTAGTGTTCACATTTTTCTGCCTGTCATGATTGGTAATATCTTACCAGTTTGTCACCAGTGGTAACATCTTTCCTGTCTCATGGCATGTCGCAGAGGCGGAGCGACCCTTCCCGGCGCCCTCGAACTTTTCATTTGCACCCCCCCCCCCCTCAAACTTTCGATTTGCACCCCCCTCGAACTTTCAATTTGGCGCCCCCCCCCTAAGGTCGGCGCCCGGGGACATGTCACCGCCGCCCCCCCCCCCTCGCTACGCCTCTGGCATGTCGCCAATGGTAAACTGAATTTGTGTAGGTATTCAGGGTTTGTTCCATAAATCAATATGGAGGTTTTTTGGTTTTAAACTACATGCACAGAGCCAGTGTGGGTACTGAGCATTTTAGGATAATTATAGGATTGTTTGGAGCCGTCAAAACTAATAAATAGGTCAGACTCGCAACACAATTAAAAATACAATTTCGTTTAATTGTAATCTCGGCTATATTTTAATATAATTGTTCGCGAGACATCTATTAGTTTTAATTCAGGTTGTTGTATAAAAAATTTAATAAGTTAAAATATTTTATACACTTTATACATAGAGATGCTGCTTATACTTCCAATTCCACCGCGTTTACACTTGCGACATGTATACTAAATATGTCTAGAAAAAAAATCGCAGCAAGTAAGTAGACTATACAAATACATGTTCCGTGGGGAAAAAATGTTTTCATATAACATTAGCTCGCTGCTTGTAAACGACGTAAGGGAATTGTTTGATTTGAATCAAAGTCACGCACAGTTCACTTTCAACGTTTAGATTCGCGAGATTTGGCACACAACTTTGAAAGCTGCATTCAAAGTTTTTTCACCAAGCAGCAGTCTGGCTATCACGTGATTAGCTGCACATCGGAAGCGATGTATAAAATTTTGTTACATTTACTGAACTCAAAGAATTCATTGCGTAGACCCACACGAAAATCTCGACGAAATCACCAACCCCCTCTCACACACTATCTGCCGCGCACATTTTGTGCGCATGTCTTTCTTGTCTTCATAGATGCCGTCCGGCCTCTTCAAGCATTCGTTGGTCAGTTCCCCACAGGGGGCGGGCAAGCTTGACCTGTCCGCGTCATTGACGTCACACCTCTGTTTTTCGGTGTTGTAAATCCCCCGCGAGCAGACGTGAAACCCTGTCATCGTTTGGTTCTCACACGAAAAATAGTGCGTGCATCTTCCGAAGACGTCGAGAAAATTTCCGTCTTGTTTTCCCTTGCAGAGCTGCATATCGCCCTCGTTATCCCCGCACGGAAACGGGACTTCCCGCACCGGCTGGCAACTGGACGAGAAAGGGTTAAACTTGAGCCCGTGCTGACAGCTATGAAAACCACGGAACAGCTGCCCCTGGCACGTGTAGTACAAGTCACAGCGGCCCAGCTCGTCGGGGTAGAGCCCGTCCCTCCTGCCGTTACAGCCTGGTTTCCAGCCGCCATGTTTGCTGGGTATGCTCATCGGCGTCTCGCACGCCCGCGTTATGGGGGAAAACACGGCGCTTGAATCGCAGAGTCCCTGAAGTCAGAATATGTTTGTTTGGTTATAATGTTATAAATTTAGATGATTAAAGCAACAACACATTACTGTTAGAAGTACCATGACAGAGCTGTGAACACCTACACTTGCAAGAAATTTTATAGCTATTTGTGTAGTTGACTAAGTTTAAAATGACAAGGAATATGATGTTTTAGGTTTTGGTAAAGAATTAAAAGAAATGATATAAATTATTAAACTGATAATAACAGTAATAATAGTATGGGCATGTCACATGAGCCAACAGTCTAGCAAAAACAGTAACGGTAGGCTCGTTGCCAGGAGGGAGAAGAAGGGGAAGGCAAATAAGACATTTCGATGGAAGATGTCAAGGAAATGGACTTGTTTATCCACAGGACAGTGTTTCTTCCAGACTTTTTTCTCCGGGGGGGGGGGGGGGGGGGGGGGGGTCGGACACTGGTACAAGTATGTTTTCTTTATAAATGGAAATTATATCGAAGAGATGCCTGGAAGAAACTCTGGTTTCTTCTTCTTGTGGGATTAATAAGATCAGCGGAAGACCAAGAAAGATGGTAGAAAATTATAAGAAAATCAATTCATAATTTTTCCTTTGTGGTACCTGGGGGGGGGGGGGGGAGTAAAGGGCTGCAGTTACAACTCTCCAGAGGTTAAGGGGCGATTGATAAAAAAAAAGTCAACAAACCTGGAAGACAGTTCTCTCCCTGTGACACTCAACAAAAAACGGCTCCCACTCCATCCCCTGCCATGGGTTGAGCCCCTCACTGAGACCTCGGCAGCTGGCGTACCTAACCCAGCAGGGTACACAGTGGGACGACTCGTGGCATTTGTTGGATCGGTAGTCACCTGCAACACACAGGGGGGGGGGGGACGTGACATGACATTCTTGTTATGTGTGTATAAAAGATGTCAAATTGTAGTTTATCTGTTTAAAAAAAAAAAGATTTTCCATTACATTATGTAAAGTGGAAGATCTATTTATTGATAGACATTCTTTAAGAATCACACAGCTAAGAAACCAGCGAGCACCTCTGGTAATGACCTTTAAATATTTCTCCTATCAAACATGTACTTGATCCTAACGATCCCATGGTTATCTTAACTGATTGATGAATGCCGAATAGCTATAAGTGTTAGTACTGGTAAGACTCAAATCTATTCTTAGTAACTATGATCAAAGAATGCCGCTTCACTAAGGCTCGAAGTTAAAACCCCAAAAGAGTTGTGTATATGGAACTAACTTTACATGGAGATTGAGGCTGGGACTTCAGTCCCGGTACAAAGTTTAACAAACATAAGATGGCCGTACACTGAACCAACAGACTCGGGGTGTGCGGACCGCATTAGGGGACACCAACCAAGCGGATGACACCCAAAACGAAAAACAAGATGTTTTTTTTTAATATTGAGAAGATCTAATTTTCTGTTATTTTACAATGTATTGAATATATAAATATATTTACGTATAGAGTAACAACCTCCATTATTTGTGTGCGCATGAGAGAATAACACCTAAATAATTAGTTCTAGTCTATCTTATATAAAGAACAGTGACACCCTGAGTTACCGCACGGGGTGTCACCCTACATAAAGACAACACTGCATGGGACCAAACTTACATGGAGATTTGGGTTCGAATCGACCTTGACATTGGACGTCGTTGAAGTCTTCACACTGCAGGGTCGTCTCCGAGAAGAGCTGAGGGTAGGGGCACTCCAAGATGTACCCGTTAAAGTAGGTCAACATGGCGGCGTCCGGCGTGATGGAGCAGTTGATGTACCAGGCGCAGTTGTCGGGATGGGGAGAGACGAGCTTGCTCTGGTTGCTGCACAACTCTATGGCGTCTGGGGGCAGGCAGGATGGAAACAACAAAGTTAGTGGTAGTGTTCATGATAGAACAAAGTTAGTGGTAGTGTTCTGGATATAACAAAATTAACGGTAGTGTTCTTGATAGAACTAGATCCATAGAATGTAAGGTTTGGAAGGGAAGGTTTACTTTTACTTTACTTTGGGGTATTTGTACGAATTAATTGTTAATGATTCTGAACTTACGGGGAGTAGTTTAATACTAAAAGTAAAGATTCCTCTTTAGATCTAGCGATCCATTGGGCAGATGAATTACAGTTCACCTGTTTCTGTGACCGCGACATATAAAGGGATAGTGTGGTCAGAACTATACCCGGCCGCCTTTACTTTCCCTAACGTGGGTGGACTCAGGGACGATCTACTGACTTGAATCCAGATTCGAACTAGAGACTTACGGGTTAGCAACAGTAGCCGCTCTAAAAATCTTAGCTCTAGAAAAACCAAAAACCAAAACAACGACACGATACAACGACACAAAACAACGACATAAAACACTGACAACTCACCAAACGACAGGAGTGAGGTTTGGCTCCAATGCGCCATCTCCTCACCATCCTCACTCCACTGACCACGCCCAAACTTGACCGACCTGTTCAGCTTGTTGGTCGTCTGCTCCTTCTTCCTGGTCGTGTGGGTGTACACTAGGTTCGACGGTGTCGACACCTTGGTCAGACTAGACCCGAACTGCCTAAACTTCGCCGCCCGTTTCGACATTATGTGTTCCATTGGCTGAACTCGAATTATACGGTACGACGGCGTCGCTGGTGGAGGTAAGTTGTCCAGATTTTTTGTCACCCGGCCAATGTGACCACGGTAGATGTATTCCATGTCTTGTATATCGCCAGGTGTGATGGGTGATTCTAATGTATTAGGACTCGATGGTTTTTTGTGTGACGGTGCTAGAGTTATTCCACAATGCGGGTCTAGACAAGGTTGTTCGACGTTTTGTCTTGGAACGAGTTGTGGCAAGGGGAGGGTGGGGTGAGGGACAGGTCCTGTGTCGGTGCTGGTTCGAGCCGAGCTGACCAGAAGATTGACGTGGAGTGACAGCACACCAAGAAGTAGTTGCCTGGTCAACTGTTTGGTAAGTCCAGTTCTGTTTCCCATTGTACAGGACACGTACATAAAACCAACGTGGGTTAAAATTTATAGGAATAATAAAGTCAGTGAAAAAATAAATTGATTTTGTGGTTTTTTAAAACTCCGATAAGGCAATGAATAACTTGCTAAAACGTTGAAGAAAATAATGTTGGTCGTTTCGAATTACTTACAGACAATAAAATCTGGTTCAAGATGTCAAAGAAAATAGCGTTGAAATTCTTTTTAAACTTTGTACAGGCAATGAGAATAAACTTGCTTCCAACTTTGATGAATAAAAATGTATATGTATAAACGTATTCCAGGATCGAAGAAAATGAGGAACAATAGATGGATTAGACGAGTGACTGCTCAACGAAGCGAACTCTCCCGTTTCTACACAAAGAATGATGAGACTTCCCTGACTTGAAGGAGTTTTGTAACTTTTCTGGTCTGACCCCGCCCCGTCACCCTCAACTCAAACACAAACTTTAAAACTGCGACCTTTAACCCTTGCTTTTAACCAACGCGATTTTTTATCCTTATTTTTTTTTTCTTAAATCATGCGATCGCACTCCTCCCCTTTTCAATGGGCAACTGTAAACCAACAAACACCAAGACGGAATGTTTGTGTATTCAGCCTCGCTATGTCCAGCAAGTTTGCTCGTCCAGCCAGCACGCCACTTCTTCGCTCGTGCACATTCTGCAACAGAAAGCCAAACATCCTAACTAAGAGACACACAAAACCGTTACGAAATTCATGTTCCTCAAGTCACGTGCCGCGCGCTAACTTCGGCAGAAAACAAATTTATTTAGGCTATTTATAGCTGTTTGTATTCCCGATCTGGCCGAGCGAACTATTCTGTGTGAAAGCCAATGTCCAGTTCTGCTTGTGCCAGGTCAGCAGACGATAAAAATGTTGGTTGTTTTCATCGCCATTAAATTAAATTAATTAATTAAATACTTGAGGTCAACAGGAACGTTGACTGTAGATTAACCACTGCCGTCGATAAACTTGGCCAGAGAAAAAGGCAATCTGGCAAATGGTCTGTTCTAATTATAATCATAGCATACATAACTAGACAGACATAACTAGACAGACTGTTACACTATAGTTAAACCAAAATAGAATGTGATGATTACAGCTTTTTGTTACATTTTATAGAGAAAATATATATTCAACAACTATCTAATCCTAACCCAGGGGTCGGCAACCTTTTGAGACAGAAGAGCCAAAAGTGACAATTTACAAAATTTCCAAGTTTTTAAAGAGCCGCCAACAATTTTATATTATTATTATTAGTATTATGTTCTTTAATTAGGATTTAGTATAAATATTATATATATATATATATATATATATATATATATATATATATATATATATATATATATATATATATATATATATATATATATATATATATATGTGTGTGTGCAAAAAAAAATAATTTCGCAAGAGCGGGGCCCCAGTGGGGTGGGGGGGGGGGGTAGAGGTGCGATTGTTCTCCATATACGGTAAAAAAAAAAATTCTTATGGGCGGCGCCCGAGTTAGTGCATTTTTTGTCAATACACGTTTTGGCGCCCAGAGTTCCAGAGCGGCTATGTTAGTACTTGGCATCCGTTAATCGGGCGTTCTGCATTGCCAAGTCGAAAGGGTTACTACTATATTCAGCGGCAAAACTGCAACAGACGCAACCGCCGGCACCTCGTCCATTGCGCGACCCGAAGAGCCCCGGGCTCACCTGCGAGCACTATAGCGCCTACTATCTTTTTTTTTTAAAGTCTGTACACTATAGACACGATGAGCAACAATACGTTCATTTTAAACAAGCGCCTACCTTAGTTTTAAGGAGCACACTACAAAACGACATTCCGACATTCGATAAATAAACCGAGCTAGGGGCCGTACGCGGCGCCCCGGCGGTAGTGTTATCGGGTTCACGGGAGCGCCACTTACCGTCGGTAGTGATTAACGGTGATATTACGGTGAGTGATTAACTTACACTCAAGGCTTTCATACAGCACGCCATGGTGGTGGGCGGTAGTGTAGGAAACCAGTGCCCCGATAAATATGATCCAAACACAGGAATTGTTTACATTTAAATAACTCACGTTTTAGGAAACAAGGAAGTAGTTCTACATTGAAATATCGAGTAATTAAATGTAGTAATAGAATAGCGAGTGTTTAATGTTTATATTTATTATTATATCGTTCATTACTGAGTGTTGCAGACTAATACATTTATGAGTTTTAAAAATAAAATAAAATAATTATTTATGTTTGTGCATCGAGCTGAAGAGCCGCATCTTGACACCTAAAGAGCCGCATGCGGCTCGCGAGCCGCAGGTTGCCGACCCCTGTCCTAACCCCACCTCCGAAATTGTTAAACATCTTTTTTTTTAGCGACAATAAATAATTCAAAGCGATAATTGACGGATTCGGAACATTGGTTATCAGTGTGCCTTTTATTTATATAAAATAAAATGATTAAAAAATACAGTTTTTGAAATATACAATAAACCACTCAATCCTAAACTTATTAAATAATAATTGTTTTTATGAAAAACAAAGTATTTTTATTAATTTAATAAAGAAATCTGTTACAAATATTGATAATATATTGTTTATCTGTTTGATAAATTTTAAGTAGATCTATTAAATATATACTACCTCCATTATTGCATCCCTTGCAGAAGGGAAGTAAACAATGCATTTTATAAGCGAATTATGCTGACTAAATAAAAACGGTTTATAAAAACACGCTTTTATTTATGCACTAAAAAAAATCTCATGAAATTATTTACTTTTAGCGACGAATGTTTTTACTAAAGAAAGCAAATTTGTTTATGGTGTTTTTTTTTTATTCAAAACATTTAAAAATGTATCCTAAATATTTTAAAAGATTTATTTTATTATATAATTGTTCATAAGCCCAGTTATATCTAGAGCCGTGACTACCATTTCCAAACTTTTAAAATACTATTTAACGACCCGCGCTTTTCTTTACAATAGGCATGAAAAGTCTATGTAATCATACTAATTTTTTTTTTTTAAATATGGCATGCGATACAATTATATACATTTGTAAAAATTAAAGCTATTTAAAAACAATCGATTACACTCATTTACATAATTTTTATTTTGAAAATTAGCCGTTCAAACGCCGTTAAGAATTATTTTATCAACTCAAATATTTTCATAAACTGCCCTCAACCTCTCCTTGAAGTCAACCGGAATGGCCAGGGAGAGTAAAAAAAAATGAAAGTCAGAACAATTGTTTTCCATACTGAAAATACTGAAAATACACAATAGCGGTCTATGGTGTATAGCGTAGTATTGTATTTATATTAAATAATATAACATATAATGTAAAATAAAAATCAATTGCGGTTTGACACCGTTCATCCGATCGCCACGAATCTTTTGGAATTTGATTAGAACACTCCAGGGAAGGAGTCAGATCTAGCGGCCCTAGGGGGATTTTACGACGGCAGAAAGTTTATTTTTGTCATCGTCCAGGGTTGTTCTACGATGTGGCGGAGCGGCATAGGGGGTCGTCGAGCAAAATTAATTTTCTACATTTATCGCTCATTAAGTTAGAATTTTACTCGCGGTTACTTTTTAGTCCTCATCGAGGGCTTTGAGTCTGACCGTCAGTTTTCCCACACGGCGTAGCAATTTATCGAAAAACATGCAAAAAATTAGCCACATGTACAGAGAGTGAGTACCCTAAAATCTTTTTCAAAGTACTCTTTGTTTTTCACATAAATTACAAAGATTGTATAAAAAAATAAAACAGGTCAGTTTTGACCTTTTTATCGAATTCTTCCAGATATGAAATTAACAGATCAGTACGGTGGTGGTGGTGGTGAGGGGAGGGGGGGGGGGGTTGTTAACTTCATTCAGTACTGTCCGGTCACTGTAGGTGTATTATCTTACCCAGCGTATATCCGGGTGTGACATTAATGCCGCTCTACACAATTTCCGCATGCCACGTCTGCAGTTTCTTCCAGACATCTTTTCGGCCACGAAGAAAGTCAAACCCCCCGCCCCCAAAACGAAGCAGAATGTATATAGAAAACATACTTTTACCAGTGTCCGCCCCCCGGAAAATGTTGTCTCCCCCCCCCCCCCCCCCCCCCGAAAATATCAAGTCCCCACGCCGGAGAACATAGTCTGGAAGAAACATTGCCCGTCTGGTAGTGAGGAGATGGGGGGGGGGGAATAACCAACTCAGAGTGAACATAGCGTCAGTTTATAGAAGGCTGTTCTGAATATACATATGCATGTTACATATATACCGATTCAGAAATAAATTTAAATAAGTTACAGTGGTATTATGACAGTCACATTTTTTACAGAGGGGTCCATGGGGGGGGGGGTTAGATACAGTTCTACACGCTATTGGGACGGAGTGGTCTAGCGGTAGAGTGCTGGACTGCTAACCCGTAAGTTTCGAGTTCGAATCCGGGTTCAAGGCAGTAGAACGTCCTTGAGTCCACCCAACTCTGATGGGTAGGCCCTACCTAACTCACGTTAGGGAAAGTAAAGGCGGCTGGGCATAGTGCTGACCACACTATCTCTTCATATGCCGAGGTCACAGAAACAAGTGAACTGTACTTCACTTGCCCAATAGACCGTCCGGTTTGAAAGGGAAACTTTTTTCTACACGCTATATGTTAGTAGGGTTATCACACATTTTACTAAAAACAAGTAAACTCAAAACACTGAATTTAAAACGTACTTTTATAAGATCAAATACAGTATGCAAGTTATTTAAATTGTTGAATGTGTTTTCCCCAGTCAAAATCAGCAATTTAGTTTATCCCATGGTATGGGGTCAGGCTCCCTGTCCTTTGATATAAATAGCCGTTGGCCAAAGCGAGGCTCCCGTATCACACGTGGTACAGTACACCTAGGTCCTAAAACATAGCACCAGACTTGGGCAACACACACACTCCCGTACGTGTACACACACCCCACAATTCTGCCCGTGCTGTTACACACCCCTCACTCTTGTACGTGTACACACACCCTCACGTTTGTTTGTTTTACACCCCCACACCTCAGTCTGTGTTACACACACTCCTCACTTCTGTACGTGTACACACACCCCTCACGTCTGTGTGTTTTACACACACCCCACACTTTTGTCCGTCTGCTCGAAGAACCATTTTTTGTTCAACGTCTCCTCCACCCTCTCCATGAACGCGCTGTAGGCTTGTCTGTGACGTCGGCGATGACGCTGAAAATATTCATACAATCACGTGGTTAACGACACAGTAGCTCTTACGTGAAAACTGTCACACAACATCAAATTCCGTGAAAACTGTCGCATAATATCAAATATCAACGGCTTGAAAATATTCATACAATCACATGTTTAACGACACAGTAGCTTTTACGTGAAAACTGCAGCATAATATCATTATCAAATATCAACGGCTTAAAACAAATGTATTTTACCAAGCATGCGATAACATGTGGAAAGGTGTTATCCGTAAATGACAGGCTATTTTAAAACACACCATTTATCGCAAATTTCGTTAAAAATCATCCCTTCCATTAAAATAACTTAACAAAGTTCTATCCCCATTGTGATGACGCAAGATTACGTCAGACATGTTTAGCAGATATAGGTTAGCAGAAACAGACTATAGGCCTAGTTGGTTGGTTAGAGAGGCCAATGGGCGCACAGGGCTGACCGGTCACGTGGGACGGTCAGCTGACCACTGAGGCGTGGGGCAGTAGAGCGATAGGCCAGGAGTTGTTAGGTAGCGGTCAGAGACGGCCGAGAATGTAGATAGTTCGGAGATCATGATTAGCTAGCGAAGGGAGAAGGTGTTAGGTTGTAGAATGTAGAGAACAGTTAGTGTTAGGATTGGTCATGGGAGTGCGTAGTAGTAGGTAGCATGTGGTATGAACAGTCAGTAGTAGAAGTAAATAGTACAGTGTAGATCAGTTAGGTAGAAACTTGAACATATATATCATTTTAATAAAGAACAATTATAGTTGAACTTGAACTGTGTGTTATTGGATTCATTCGTTCCGCCATCATAAAATCCACCCTCACAATTGGTGGAGCGCGGGTCGAGTGAGGGAAAGAACGTATATCAGCTATTCATGACGGAGTATGACTGGTGTATTGCTTTCTCTAACTCATCACAACAGCGGGTTTCTTCAGCCGGAGCGAGTTTGGATTACCAACACAAGGGAACAGTCAACGTGTCCAAAAAGATAAGTGCCTTCCAAAATTTTTTTTTTTTAAACGTTTGGGTTTAGAGCCGTGCTGGATAGCCTTTACCAGCGGTTTTTCTGCCTTATACACTCTATTGTTACGCACTGTTGCCTTAGTTTTGTTTACTTTCCTCAACACACACACACACACATACACAACCATGGAGGCAGAGTTTCAATGCTATACACGGTGCATACCATTAGACAAAACAGGAGAAGAAGTTGAAACATTTGTAGAGAATAAGTTAAGAAACAAGATAGTCAAGATAGTAAGACATGTCAAGAACAAAAGCATAGTTAGCGATAGAATTAGTGAAACGGAAAGTACAGCACATAGATAACACGCAACTGCCCAAGAACATCAACCCCATGACCAGGAATTTGACCCGGACCGTCCCCATACATGATTTTGAACAACGGACAAAAGTGAAGTCAAGTCAAGTCGAGTTTTTTTTTTTTTTTTTTTGTTAATCTAAGTCGTCGAGGAAATCGACGTGAAGTCGTACAGTCAGAAGTCAGAGTAGTCAAATCTGATGTCAATCGTGTTATTGAAGTCAGTGAAGTATAAGTCAGAACTGAAGTCAAAGAAGTCATTTGAAGTCAGTTAAGTCAGTCAATAAGTTGATGAAGTCATAGTTGAGGTCATAGTGACGTAGTTGAAGTCATGTTGCAGTCAAAGAAAAGTCTTTGATGTTATATTAAAGTCGTTGAGGTCATAGTGAAGAAGTGAAATCGTCGAAGTTATAGTGAAGTCTTTGAAATCAAAATGATGTCGTTGAAATCTTTGAAGTCAAGGTTAAAGTCCTTGAAGTCGTAGTAAAGTCTTTGAGGTCAAATTGAAGCCTTTGAAGTCATATTGAAGTTGTTGAAGTCAAAGTGAAGTCTTTGAAGTCATATTGAAGTTGTTGAAGTCAAAGTGAAGTCTTTGAAGTCATTTTGAAGTCGTTGAGGTCAAAGAAAAAGTCTTTGAAGTCAAAGTGAAGTCGTTGAAGTCTTTGAGGTCAAAGTGAAGTCGTCTAAGTCGAAGTTTAAGTCAGTCAGTGATGCCGTTAAAGTCGAATCAAAGTCAGTCGGTGAAATCAGTTATTTAAGTCGTTGAAGTCGAAGTTAGGTCAGTTTAAGTCAGTCGAAGTCAGTCAGGTTGCTGAAGTCCTAACAGTGGCGGAACTAGAAAAAAAGGGCTCCCCCGCAAAGAAAAAATTAGGGCCCCCTATATATATATATATATATATATATATATATATATATATATATATATATATATATATATATATATATATATATATATATATATATAATATCTATATCCTGAGTAATTTAGTCTACTTCATTGCAATATAAAACCATTCTGGGAGAACAATCCAGACAAATTTGGTCCAAACTCATCTTAAGCTAGAAATCATCAAAAACACTTCTAAACATGCTGGTCAAAAATATATAAAGACGTAAGCTTGATTCGTGAATGGTTTCTCGCGTTATGTTTATTCTTTTCATTTTTGGCTTTTATAATATCAATTTTGAAAACATTGATTTTTATGGCTATACCATTGTTTATTACGTCTTATTTAAATAATAATTCAGAGAATTTAATTGCTTTTTAATATACATAGCACAAAACTATTTAAATGAGCTTTGTGGGCATCCCTATTTTAAAGAAGGGCAGTAAGTCATGGAAGTAGTGTGAATGTTTGCCTACCTTTCAAACTATAGCTCTTGTAGATTATAAAATATTTTTCTACGCAACAATCTCTGCTATAGTAGACCTTTTTTTTTTTTTTTTTTTTTTACAAAACCACTTTTAAGATGCATGAAAAACATAATTTTTGAAAAACAAATTCATTGTTTTTGGTCGGAACTGGGCCCCTAAACGTCCTGGGCCCCCCCGCATTGCGGGGTCTGGCGGTATGGTAGTTCCGCCCCTGAGTCCTAAGTGAAGTCAGTTGTCAAAGTGAAGTCAGTCAAATTACTGAAGTCTAAAGTGAAGTCAGTCGTTAATTTGAAGTCAGTCGAGTTACTGAAGTCATAAGTGAAGTCAGTCATTAAGTCAAGCCAGCCAGTTTTTTGTCAAAAGTCAGATAGTGAGAGCTGCTCCACTATATGATTACGAGTTCAAACGTTATTTGAAACGGCACGATTATTTATATACACTCACATGTCTATTCTTTTTGTGAAGCTATTTCTAAGCTCTAGTAGTGTTTACGTCTATTGAGTTTATTAGGCTGTACAGATTGTTGTTAGATTAGAGTGTACTGATTTTTATTTGGTTATGTTGTAATGTTATTTTTATATGTTGTTATGCTGCCAGACAAATGTTCAGCACGTATAAATTTGGGATTGAGGTTTTTTTAATGGAAGGTACCTCTGTCTGAATACTTGTCTGCGCGGGCACTAAAATGTTCACGTAAAGCCATTGCTCATGGTCTTGTAATACAATTTTCAGACCCACTACGTTTATTCAGAATGAGACGAGATGAAGCAGACACTTCAAAGAGTGCCGCCACCTGAAGCCCTGATTACGTTGAATTACCTGGACAGCGGACAGACCTGCTGAACAGAGAATTGCCCTGGTCAAGACAGCGGACGCATCGCCACCGCTTCGCCCCACCTTGGGGTTGAATAACAGACCGCCAGCTACGTGCACCTACGTCGGCACATACAAAGGGTAGAAGACCCGTCGTCCAGGTTCCCAGCGTCGGAATGTTACGTCATTGTTCGCCACGCATCAGACAGCTCCAGTTCATCGTATAACCACTCTACGTGGACGTCTCAACCAGCGTTGAGATGAGATTGTTGCGTCATCACATTGACCAACGAAAGTTACGCCTACACCCGCCTCACGGGAACTTACGTAGACCAACGCCACAACCCACCCACCACAGATGAACGCCAATAATTACATAACACTTACACACACACACACTTACACTGCTCGTTGAGCCCGTTCAACCAGTTACACATCGCTACTAAGATTAGCTCAAGGCCAGTACACGACAACCTAGCCAGAACTGAGTTTCACATGATTGAATTCACACATACCATGAAACATAGACATACATTATCAAGCAGAGACACCACAGACGTCAGGATACCGTACAAGAACTAGAACAATGACATTCCTTTCCAAGAACACAGACAGAAGATTTTATGTTTTTGTAAACTGTGCTGTCCCATTTTGTATTTGATTGATATGATTGATGTTAGGGATAGAATATAGTAGTAAGATAGATAGTTGTTGATGTATTAGATTAGTAGTAGACGCTGAAAAATATAATTTGTCAGCTACAGAAAGGGAGGGAGATATGTGATGACGCAAGATTACGTCAGACATGTTTAGCAGATATAGGTTAGCAGAAACAGACTATAGGCCTAGTTGGTTGGTTAGAGAGGCCAATGGGCGCACAGGGCTGACCGGTCACGTGGGACGGTCAGCTGACCACTGAGGCGTGGGGCAGTAGAGCGATAGGCCAGGAGTTGTTAGGTAGCGGTCAGAGACGGCCGAGAATGTAGATAGTTCGGAGATCATGATTAGCTAGCGAAGGGAGAAGGTGTTAGGTTGTAGAATGTAGAGAACAGTTAGTGTTAGGATTGGTCATGGGAGTGCGTAGTAGTAGGTAGCATGTGGTATGAACAGTCAGTAGTAGAAGTAAATAGTACAGTGTAGATCAGTTAGGTAGAAACTTGAACATATATATCATTTTAATAAAGAACAATTATAGTTGAACTTGAACTGTGTGTTATTGGATTCATTCGTGCCGCCTTTCTTAAAACCCCCACCCTCACACCCATTAAATTAACTAACATTTGAACGAAAATAATAGTTTTTCGTTATTTTTGTTTTAAATAATAAATACTGTCAAATCTTTAGCCCTTTATTTACCTACCCTACATCGCACAGCTTCGTGACTGTCTAAGCCCCTCCCAACCATTAGATATGTAAAGTCATTTATAGACAACAACCTATCAATGCAGGTGTCTTAAATTGATACTAACAATATTTAACTCACAGAGAATGCCATATCTATCAATGCAGGTGTCTTAAATTGATATTATCAATATTTAACTCACCGATAATGCCACATATATCAATGCAGGTGTCTTAAATTGATACTATCAATATTTAACTCACCGATAAAGCCACATCTATCAATGCAGGTATCTTAAATTGATGCTATCAATATTTAACTCACCGATAATGCCAAACCTATCAATGCAGGTGTCTTAAATTGATACTATCAGTGCAGGTGTCTTAAATTGATACTATCAATATTTAACTCACCGGTAATGCCACATCTATCAATGCAGGTGTCTTAAATTGATACTATCAGTGCAGGTGTCTTAAATTAATACTATCAATATTTAACTCACCGATAATGCCAAACCTATCAATGCACGTGTCTTAAATTGATACTATCAATATTTAACTCACCGGTAATGCCACATCTATCAATGCAGGTGTCTTAAATTGATACTATCAGTGCAGGTGTCTTAAATTAATACTATCAATATTTAACTCACCGGTAATGCCACATCTATCAATGCAGGTGTCTTAAATTGATACTATCAGTGCAGGTGTCTTAAATTGATACTATCAATATTTAACTCACCGATAAAGCTACATCTACCAATGCAGGTGTCTTAAATTGATACTATCAATATTTAACTCACCGAAAAAGCCACATCTATCAATGCAGGTGTCTTAAATTGATACTATCAATGCAGGTGTCTTAAATTGATACTATCAATGCAGGTGTCTTAAATTGATACTATCAATGCAGGTGTCTTAAATTGAAATTATCAATATTTAACTCACCGAAAAAGCCACATCTATCAATGCAGGTGTCTTAAATTGATACCATCAATATTTAACTCACCGAGAATGCCGCGCTCTTCTGTGGCCAGTTGTCTCTGTCCAGTATCAGACGAGCATCCCATTTTTTCTTGGCTGACTGTGGTGGCGCCATCTGCCTGCCTTCTGCAAGGTCACGCTCTGGCGGTTCTCGGGGTAACCCATGTACTATAGAAGCAGACGACAACACAGTTAGGTTTTGTTACTTTCTACAAAATAAAAAAAATAATCAAACTTCCCATGTAGGCTACTAATTCAAGTTTTTATTTTAGCAATGTTATTATAAGTGTTTATTTTTGCCACTTAGATTTTATGTGTCTAAATTTACTTGTTATCGCTGATTAATTACTTAGAGATTATGCGATCATCTGATGTGGATATATTTTCAGTGTAGCAAACTATTTTAAAATAAAAGTGCGAAAAACTACTGTGATTCAACTATTTAAAATTAGGGTATGACAACGTTCTATTTAAAAGAAAAAAATGGACATTTGAGTACGTTGAAATGTGATGTAATTGTATGATGATAATGAGTAAAGCATGAGGTCCTTAGAATAAAACCTTTTCTGTTTTAACTATCTAAAACGTAAGCCTGTAAACCTACTGAAATCTAACTAACTAAAATGTAATGTAAACCTACCGTGATCTAACTATCTAAGACAGTGGTTCCCAACCTTTTTCGAGTGGCGACCCCCTTTCATAAAACGTAAGTGACCCGCGACCGCCATATAATTAACAAGTCGAAATTAGTAATAAATAATAACCACTAAATTAATATTTTCTAGTAGACTTTCAATATGAATTATTCTTGATAACTGTTTTAATACGATGAGCAAAATTACATGCTATTAACAAGCATTAACTAGCATTAACAATTAAATTTTGCAAATTTAGGAATTCATCTTGTTATTCATCGGCAATGCTGGTAACATCAAGAAAGCAGAGAATGGGTGACAATGCTCGGGGAAAATAACGCCGCAGTTCGTTGTCAAGAGATTCAAGATGCCCATAATCCTTTGAAAATTTTATCTATCACACAACACTGCAGAGTTTCTCAAACATGGCAGTATTTCAAATATTTATTTTTCCTCGCCAATTTTGCAGCTTTGATAAAAATGCCAAGAGATTATCATGAAAAGAGATAATATTCGTTCCTTTATCAGGTTAAGCTTATGTTGATGTTCGAATATATCTGCTAGGTATGATACTCTCTCTAACCACACCATGTCGTTAAAGTATATCAAAAGGTCTTGTTTCCTTGCACTTCCAAGAACATCTTGATTTCATCTTTCAATTCAAAAACACGATTGACATTTCCTATTGACAGTCAGCGTACTGAAACATGACGCACCATCCGTACAAGCCCCACAGCCGTTTTCCCATTTTAATCCTCCAGTTTCAAAAAACGTATTTATTTTCTCCATGATATCTTCACAAAACATCAACTCTTATTTGCTAACATCTGAATGAATATATTTCACAAAGACAAGCAACTGCGAACATTAACTCACGTCAGTCGATTCGTCAACTTGAAAATCAAACAATGGTGAAAGCTTGATTTCATTTTAAATTTGTCTTTTAACATAAGCCGCTGCATAGTATTATTAGAGATATTTGTTGCATCTTTACTGCACTGGAATCCCCAAGAATTAATTTTACCATCTTCAGCATACATGGTTTGATGAGATTTTCTCCTTTGTGTGAGAGGTTTTTTGCTTGGCAATTTCTAATACTACTTCATATGATGCTTGCACTAATGCTGTGTTTTCTTGGTGAAAACGTTCTGTTCGATCAAGTCTCTGACGTTTGCAACTACATATCTTGTATGGTGTGTTCCGAATGACTCGTCTCAAATTGACGTTTGGAAGTTTTCATAGACTCCTGACTAAGAACAACTTTGCACAGTACAAATTGTTTATTCTCTGTTCCATTTCCAGTGATGTTAGTAATATTTTTCTAAATATTTATGTTTTTTATTCATTGCTAGAGTTTAAGTCTACCAGTTGGCGACCCCCCAGAAAGCCCTTCGCGACCCCCAAGGGGGTCACGACCCCCAGGTTGGGAACCCATGATCTAAGACATAAGTGTGAAAACCTACTGTGATTCAAGCGCTGTGATTTAAAGTTCAGACCGTAAGGATCTCTTTCGTAGTCGGTCACAAACTCGTCCAGACCTAGAGACTTGATGGGTGGGTACTGGGGTCCCAGTAAATTAAAACTTTCATTAGCTCAGAATATATTAAACAAATTAATTTTAAACATGTTTAGATGTATTTTAGGCTTTAAGTTACCAAGCTTAAACAGTTCCGAGTTTTTAAACTAAAATAAACCTTGATTCTTTTAAAAACTCTCAAGCAAGGATATGTAGGCCTATATATATTTAAAGTCCAATGAACTCTATTTTATGCTGAATGCATGTAAGTTTTAATCGTAAGACTTTCAAATAGGCCTACATAGGTATTTATTTACCTGTCTAAAATCGTGTGGTTTAAGACACTTCATGGCTTGTATTTACCTGTCTAAAAAGGTTTGGGACACTCGTATGTCCCAGGTTTGTATTATAAAGTTCCCTTTTCAAACCTGACGTTCTGTCTATAGGGCAAGTGAAGTAGAGTTCACTTGTTTCTGTGCCCTCGGCATATGAAGAGATAGTGTGGTCAGCACTATGCCCAGCCTCCTTTACTTACCCTAACGTGAGTTAGGTACCCATCAGAGTTGGGTGGACTCAGCGACGGTCTACTGATTTGAACCCGCATTTGAACTCGAGACTTACGGGTTAGCAGTCCAGTTCTCTAGACCACCCCGTCCCATAGGTTTGTATTTACCTGTCTAAAATCGTGAGGTTTAGGACACTCGTATGTCCCTGGCTTGTATTTACCTGTCTAAAATCGTGAGGTTTAGGACACTGCATGGCTTGTATTTACCTGTCTAAAATCGTGAGGTTTAGGACACTCGTATGTCCCTGGCTTGTATTTACCTGTCTAAAATCGTGAGGTTTAGGACACTACATAGCTTGTATTTACCTGTCTAAAATCGTGAGGTTTAAGACACTGCATGGCTTGTATTTACCTGTCTAAAATCGTGAGGTTTAAGGCACTACCTGGCTTGTATTTACCTGTCTAAAATCGTGAGGCCTAGGACACTCGTATGTCCCTGGCTTGTATTTACCTGTCTAAAATCGTGAGGTTTAGGACACTCGTATGTCCCTGGCTTGTACATCCCCTGCTGAACAAACTTTTTCTTGGCTGTAAAAGGGCGATCAATCCGAAATCTTGTAACTATTTGCGGTTCTTTCTCTTGATGTTCCAGTATCCTCGGCAGTCGTTTATCTCCCCTTAAACAAACAGCAGTAATTGTGAATGGGCAATATACATCTAAAATGTATTCAGTCTCTAATTTTTGCTGATTTTTTTTTTACCCACGCCTTAATGCCACGTATCATCACAAAAAGTCAGACCTCTCCCCTCAAAGGACTTGACACTCCAGCCTACCCCCCCCCCCGCCCCCTTTCTTTATAAAAAAAAAACAACATCAGATGATGTATAGAGTTATTTTTCAAAAACTTCGCTATATATAAAGATTGACACGATTGTAGAAACGGACAATACCAGAATTCTTACAATAAACCTATCCGGCATCTACAAATCCAAAACATGCGGCATGACGCTAATATAACATCCAGTACATGTTATAGATTGTTATATAGATCTATGAACTGACCAATCTCGTCTCATGACGCCATTAAAGCATACAAGACACATCCATTAAAATATTATTTCAAGAAACCAACATATCTCGTTATACTTAAGCTAGTAAAACAAACACACCAAATACTGTAAAACATTTCTATCAATAAACCAACCCATCTCGCCTGATAATGCTATTCAACCAAACACAAAACACCCATTAAAATGCGATATCAAGAAACCAACTTATATCGTTATAGCTAGTAAAATAAACACCACATAGTGTTACAAATTTTTTTTATCAACAAACCAACTGATTTCGCTGGATGACGCTATTAACACAATCACAATACATCCATTAAAATTATATATCAATAATTCAATTTATCTCGCTCGGGCAGATGAGGCTCGTTAGCTGGGGACAGCCACTCTTCTAGGAGAGACAACTCCAAAATTAAACAACTGCTGCCTTGTAGTTTGTTCTTGGTTGGACAAAGGCTATGGAAGCAAATCCAAAAAGAAAAGCAGGCTGAAATCGGAGTCAATGGCCTCAATGGCGCATAACCAGTTGACACGTAACGCTTAATTGTGTTGGAGGCGTGGTCGAGTCGGCAAAAAGCTCATGGTTGATAAATTCGAACAAAGTCTCGAGTTCAAACCCACTGGCAGATAAATCTCGATCTCCTTCAACACTAAAAATTAAGAACGAAGAAGAAGAAGAAGAAGAAGAATTTATCTCGCAATACTGGTTCAGTAAAACAAACACACCAAATAGTGTAAGAATGTTCTATCAACAAACCTACCTGTCTCGTTTGATGACCTCCCTTTGTCCAGGTATGGTGCCGTAGATCCACGGTCTCATGGCATCCACCGTGTTACGCTTGGGTGGCTGTGGATCATAGACCAGGTAACGAAAGTCTGGCGGCGGTCGCTTCCAGATATCCGGTTCCACTTTCTCCGCCTGAGCCCTGAATATTTGAAATCAATTACACACAAACCATATCACGATAAAAAAAATTACACTGAAACCATATCACGATGAAAAATTTACACTGAAACCATATCACGATACAAAATTTACACTGAAACCATATCACGATAAAACATTACACACAAACCATATCACGATAAAAAATGTACACTGAAACCATATCACGATAAAACATTACACACAAACCATATCACGATAAAAAATGTACACTGAAACCATATCACGATAAAACATCACACTGAAACCATATCACGATAAAACATTACACACAAACCATATCACGATAAAACATCACACTGAAACCATATCACGATAAAACATTACACACAAACCATATCACGATAAAACATCACACTGAAACCATATCACGATAAAACATTACACACAAACCATATCACGATAAAACATTACACACAAACCATATCACGATAAAACATTACACACAAACCATATCACGATAAAACATTACACACAAACCATATCACGATAAAACATTACACACAAACCATATCACGATAAAACATTACACACAAACCATATCACGATAACAAAATTACACTGAAACCACATAACGATAAAACATTACACACAAACCATATCACGATAAAACATTACACTGAAACCATATCACGATAAAAATTTTAAAGTCGTGTCAGTTTCAATAGCCTAGTTGTTTTAGAAAGTACAGCAAGCGGTTTGTAAAATCTGGCTATTTGATCATGTCTTTAGAGTGTAAACATTTGCCGAAACGTTTAGTATATTACATTAAATATGAAAGCTTATGGAGTAAAGTCAAAACACTAATGAGTTTATTTGCCAGGGTATAACTTGAGTCAGACTATTTACAGAGTAAGGTATCTATACCTTACGCCCCCCCCCCCCTCATCTATAACAGTTAAGTCAGAACATTTATATGAGAATAAATCTATACATTAACCCACCACACAAACACATATACATAGAAGCACACACACGAAAACAGTTAAGTCAGAACATTTACAGAACGACGTCTCTACACCTTGACCCCCCTACACACACACCTATAACAGTTGTTGAGACAGAATATTTATATAAAGTCGGAACAATACACCAACGTATAATACAATTGTGACAGACCATTTAAAATACAACTGATCTACACCTTAACACTTACACTAACACCCACATCAACACCCACATCAACACCCACACCAACACCCAAGCCAACACCCACACCAACACCAGCACCCATACCAACACCCACACCCACACCAACACCTACACCCACATCAACACCCATACCAACACCCACACCCACAACAACAGCCCCACCCACACCAACACCAACACCCACACCAACACCCACACCCATACCAACAACCCCACCCACACCAACACCCACACCCACACTAACCCCCCCCCCCCCCCCACTCCTCTGGTAACTAAAGCATTTAGCTCACTTGAATGTCTGGCTCCGTGTCTGTAGCAGGCCATCCTCAGCATCAAACGACGTCTTGTTATCAAAGTAAAACTGACCGTCTAGGTTGAGAGAGCCGGCTGCCAGTGGCTCAAGGCGCGAGGAGCTGGTGCGGCTCACAACACGGCTCATCTGAGTACACCAGGTTCATTATGGGGAGGATAGAAATAACGGTCTCAGATCAGAATGACTATGGTGTAGATAGAGTAGAGTTCATCTATTTCTCTGACCATAGAGTGGTCAGCACTATGCTGAGAGGCCTTTTTTTTGGGTCTTGTACCCACCAAATATGAGTTGAACCAGGCACCACTATGAGCCCCACCCCCCAACCCGCCTTAGAAAAAAAAACAACCTAGATACTATTGGGTGAGTGATCTACCGCTCCACCTCTAGATTACGCCGTGCCAATAACTTTACTTATTGTAAAACATAGCCTGTTGAAATATATATATATATATATATATATATATATATATATATATATATATATATATATATATATATATATATATATATATATATATATATATATATATATATATATATATATATATATATATATATATATATATATATATATATATATATATATATATATATATATATATATATATATATACATATATATGTGTGTGTGTTAATTTAATATATGTTATATTATATAATTATAAAATATTATATATACATATATATATAGACCTATATATCAATAATTATATATGTGTGAATACGTGTATTAAATACAATTATATTTATATAATATTATATATATATATATATATATATATATATATATATATATATATATATATATATATATACATATATACATATATACATATACACATATATATATATATATATATATATATATATATATATATATATATATATATATATATATAAATATATATATATATATATATATATATATATATATATATATATATATATATATATATATATATATATATATATACATATATATATATATGTATATTATATATATGTATATATATATGTATATATATATATATATATATATATATATATATATATATATACATATATATATATATATGTATATATATATATGTATATATATATGTATATATATATATATATATATATATATATATATATATATATATATATATATATACATATTTATATATATACATACACACCTTGTTTGTATACTAACCCTATAGACTAGAAGTATAATATCCTAGGTCCCCTAGCACCAAACTACACACTACACAGACACAGCGTCACCCATACGGCCTAACTTATCTGAATAACAAAAGACCAATCCGGCTCTGCGTCTTGGCTTTTCCTTTGATCGGAGTTGAGGTTCTTGATTCAATTTGAAGAAATATTTCAATACCACTTGGACAGGATAATCGATGATATCGCTAACTACACAAGCCACACTGATCCAAATCACTTCACGTGGATATAGTCGTTAGATCAGTAATTAGAATTCTATCAAAAGCATATCGAAGCTTACAGTTAGGTAGAGAAAAAAAAACCCAGATTACATAATGGCTTTCTCCTGTCAGCATTGGCTAGAAGACGGGCTGTATTACTGACATGCTATTAAAGGCTCAAACAATATTTAGTTCATGGAAGGCCAGGCCAATTTAAGATCGTAAGGGAAATGGCTTTCGTGTAAATTAGTAAGGGAGATAACTTCAAGTGCCTACCTAAATAAAAGGGCAGTAACTTGGCAAGTTAACAGACTAGTATAAAAATGTCTTCGATTAGTACTTTTATAATATTTATGAAATCGGGAAACATAAAATGCTGTTATAAAATGCTGCTATAAAATAGTTGTAAACAGCTTTTGTTATCGCAATCAGTATTAGTCAACATAAGCACACAAACAAACAAACACACAGGGCAAAAACACGTACATACACACACGTACAAAGGCGTAAAATGAAACACATTCTCACACAATGGCTAATATTCAAACACGAAAAAAAAAAAACACGAAATAACAAAACAAAACATTAGATATCTTTAAATAGATCTGGTAGGTCACACAAAAAAGAACAACATACGGTACCTAATATTCAATTTTTGCCTTATCTAACTCTGACATAACCCGATATGCCAAATTGTTAGAAGGTAATCGCCTTTTCATTGCATCCCCCCCCCCCCCCCCCCATAACCCTTAGAGTCACAGAACGAAATAAAGTCAGGTTTTTATTGATTCCAGTAAATCACTCAAGCACAGAAACAATGTCATGGTTTAGTGGACCGTGACCTTACCCCCCTGGGTCCCAGCACCCCCCCACCCTCCCGGGCACTTGTTTATGCCAAACAACAGATTAAACCTCTTGAACTGCCAACAGGTTAGGCCGGTACGCCCCTCTTGTCGTTTATTCCCGCCGGGGCCATTAAATCAATAATCGTATCAATCAGATAGTACAGGACACCGAACGTGTTGCATTCGATAATGCAGTTTAAAAAAAAATCTTTTAAATAGCCCACGACTTAGCAACAAGAACTTATGTTTTATACGTGTGTTAGAGCTCGTTTTTATTTACATACAAAGTTGCTTGATATTGAAATAAACAAGCAACAAATTCTACATTAAAGATATACAATAGCATTTTTGTATTATAATTTTCTTGGTACATGTAACCGGATTTTTTAAATAGAAATTTCAGTTGATTAAGTACCGAAAACTACAATATAAAATACATGTAATAAAAATTTCAAAAAGAGAATGAATGTTTTACAAACTGAAACTGCCAGTTGGTACGAGTGAATGCCACATGCAGGCCGTATTCTATTGCCAGTTGTTTGTGGTGGTAATGATGGTGGTGGTGAGTGTGTGTGGTGTGTGTGTGGGGGGGGGGGGGTGGGAGAGGGGTATTTCCACATATTAGACGCGAGCGTGGCGTAACTG
Source organism: Physella acuta (assembly GCF_028476545.2). Taxonomy (NCBI): domain Eukaryota; kingdom Metazoa; phylum Mollusca; class Gastropoda; family Physidae; genus Physella; species Physella acuta. The sequence continues at coordinate 174,011 of NW_026731648.1, forward strand.
GAAAAACATCCACTGGCAGTCAGTATATTAAACACAGGTTAACTTAACATTGGTATCTGTATCTGTGATAGATAGGTTGACAGTTTGACACAAAATAGAGTTGGTCTATTCATACCTGTATTTATATTTGATTGAAATACGAGTGTTAGTCTGTTTACACTTGTCATTGATAGTTGACAAAACAGAATTCGACCTTGGTATCAGTAACCAAATGTCGTCAGACATACACAAACACATACAAACACATACACACACACACACCCACACACCCACACACACCCACAAATAACCCCATCCCACTAAAAAACATTTCTTAAAAAATAATTTAAAAAAAAAACCTCTGGAATTTTACTAACACCGCCGGTAACTTAAAACACCTAAATATTTTATTTAACCGAAAAAATGTGTTTATTTAATGTTCCAGCTCTAAACCAACTTTTCTCTATTTCCCTAACGTGTCTGTCTGATGCTAAAATACTGTCAATTGTTTAAAGGGAAATAACTGCTGTTGATATTTTTCAGTTCTCTGACTTGATTTATGCTACAACCATCGGTCATTAGGCAGGTTTTTAACCATGTTGTAGACAGCGTTAAGGTAAAAAATATCTGAGTGATGTGTACAGATATTTTACAAATTGGTTTTTGTTAATTTCTCTAGTAAAAGACATACAGAATTGTATAGCAGAATTGTAGTGCAGAAATCTATAGTAGAAATGTATAGAAAAATGTACGAAAGAAACGTATAGTAATATGTATAGTAGAAATATATTGTACAAATGTATCTTCGTTGTACACTACTCTGTTGTGGATGCTGATGTACATTAAAATATGTCAGGTCAATATTTTATGTACAGACGTATCACAATGATATAGCCTGAATTTTATGGCAGAAATTTAAAAAAATGAGGGTCAAGGTCAGTTTCATGTGTGGATAAAAGCGGTTATGGTAACTTAAAGATACAACATCCACTTGGATAAAAGCGTTACGTATGACTTTAAGATACAACATTTGTGTTGATAAAAGCGGTTATGGTAAATGTAAAGATAAAACATCCATTTGGATAAAAGCGTTACGTATGACTTTAAGATACAACATTTGTGTTGATAAAAGCGGTTATGGTAAATGTAAAGATAAAACATCCATTTGGATAAAAGCGTTACGTATGACTTTAAGATACAACATTTGTGTTGATAAAATCGGTTATGGTAAATGTAAAGATAAAACATCCATTTGGATAAAAGCGTTAAGTATAACTTTAAGATACAACATCCAGAAATTAAGTACCTTAAACTAATATAGAGACGACAAACAAGACATATCTGAAGCTAGTGGCTTAAACATGTGGATACAATATTTTGATGAATGGATCTACGTAAGTTTGTCTGATGTTGAAAGGGGTGGGCGTGGTAGAGTTGGTAAAGTCGAGTTCTTGGTTGGACAAAAGCTATGGAAGCAAATCCAAAAACAAAAGCAGGCTGAAATCGGAGTCAATGGCCTGAATGGAGCATAATCAGTTGACATGTATACTTAATTGTGTTGGAGGGGGATCTCTCCCAACACTAAAATTATGAATGAAGAAGAAGGAGAAGATGAAACTAGTGACTTAAATATCTGTGTACACTATATTGATGAATGGATTTACGTAAGTTTGTCTGATGTTAAAAGGGACTTAATCTAATTGACACAACACTACGAGAAACACAGGTGTAATGTAATTGTAATGTTATGTGTTGGAGCGGGGTTAAAATCACACTGTTTAACTTTATTTGCGTATTAGTGTGTTTGTCTTCCTCAATTTGAAATACAATTTATTTTATTTTCTTTATTATTCCACACACGCTACAAATTGATTTTTTTTTTAAAATTGACAATTTATGCAAATCATTAAAAACAACAACGCATTTTCGTTTAAATTTAAAGAATGAAACGAAACAAAAAAAAGAGAGCCACATTTTAAACAAACCGCTAGATCACGTGACGAGCTAATAGAAACTCGTGCAACAGCTTGACCTCCAGCTCGCTGTGCAGACGATGTGTCTAAATTACGTAAGTGTGAAGAAACAACCAAGACAGTCTATAACGATCACCTAGTTTACCTGTTGTTGTTTTTTTCCAACTCGAGGTCTATGACCTGTTATACTTAATATTGATTATTTTTAGGTAAACCAATACGTCCGATCGATTAGTTTAAGCTCGTTAACATAGTTTTTTTTAATCCAAAAATAAATTTTAAAGACGGTTTGCGTGTGGTTGGTTGTGACGGGGAGGAGTGAAGACAGTGTCCACTAGCGCACGTGCATCGGGTTAGTTACATGTGCACCTTTGTGGAGCGGTGAGTAGCACGTGATTGGGTAAATGGTTGGACAGGGGGGGGGGGTGATAACTGCCTCGTGTTTCAAGAATATGTAAACAATACTTTTTTTTTATAACTACGTATTGTTTACCTAGGAAGCCGGACGTTTTCTTGAACGGACACATGCCCGAATGCGACAAACGCCCAAATGGACACTTGCCCCAATGAACTAAGAGAGACTCCTGACCTCTGACATACCCAGAATACCAGATACTACTGACCCATGACGTCATTCAAACAGGAGGTCACTTGAAACTTCCTGTCTTTGCGTGCTCACCGACTTGCAGGTGTATTAGATGACATTTACACCTTAAAATGACATTCAGACATTCATGACATTTTGAACCATAACCGTAACGTAAAAAAAAAAACAACACTTTTAATTTTAACCATCTCCGATATACACATATTTTTAACCCTAACCATCGGCGACTGATACATTTTCTTTAGTACCGTCTGTTAATTTCAACCAGGTCTCTCTGCTGATTCACATGCGAAGCTTAGATCAAAATGGATGTGTTTTCTTAGAGTTTTTTTCTGCTGTCAAACTATGTCTGTAAACTTTTCTTTCTTTTTGTAGATTCTACCAATGTGTTTTTGTGTTTTGTAAGTAAACTCTACTGATTTTTTTTCTTTATTTTATACGTATTTTGTTTTGTAGATTTTTTTAAATTAATAAATTCTACACATCTCTATCTTTTGTTTTGTAGATTATTTGTCTTTTTATTTTGTAGATTCTTAATTTTTTATCTTATTTTCCGTGACGACTCAATACATTATTTTGAATACATAGATCTAGATACCACTAAATTGTTTTAATTTCTTCACACTAGCAAAATCTATTAATTAAATTTCTTTAAAAAAAAAAACAATGATAGTTTTGTTTATTGAATAAATTGTAATTGTTTACCCCTAGCCTTTGTTGGTTTGAAGACTCCATTTTAAACTATCTTGAAAGGAAAAGAAAGATATCATGTTCAAAACTTCTCATATTGATCGAACACATTTTGAGTAATAGGCTGTAGACTTCGTTATTTTTCTAAAACAAGCTCAAAATGCTAATGGACCTTTATCTTTATAAAAACTCGGTCAAACCTGCTTAGCACTTTTTTTTTAACTCTTTACCATTTTAGCAGCCCAAAATATTTTGTAACAGATTTTGTGTTAATAGAATTTTTATAACATGTATTTATTGTTTTTTAATATTTTGTTATTGTGTTCAGTTTTTAAAATCCGATTATGTTGTTATAGATTTACTTTCGTTTAACATCGCATGACGTTAATTTTTTTATTTATACAACGTCACAGAATAATTTAACCATGACCTATTTTCCCACAACGGCCTAATTACAAGTCACTTCGCCCCGACCGAGAAATTATTTATCGCCTTTAAAAAAAAATGGGGGGTGGGGGAAGGGAGGGAATATTCGATTTCGAGCTGCAAGCCAAACTGGTCAATAGGAGTCATTGAACCTGATGTAACGGGACATTGTAGCCAGGTGTGCTGTAACATCACAAGCCTAAAAATTCACGAGCGGCCACAAGAAGATAATAATAAAGTGTGCGTGAGCATAAATCGCGTCATATTAGTGTGAGGTTTGATCTAGAAAATATGTACTTGGATTCATGCACTGTTGTGTGTATTGTGTGTTCTGATTTAAAAGTGCTTGCGTAAATTCTAATCTAAGTAAGATTATTGGTTTCTCGTATGGAATACAAAGTGAATCGTAATGTGTTATATGATTAATAGTTACATTAATTATTTATGACTTTCAATTCATATTATTGAATCTAAGTGTTAAATTGCAACAGAAATGTATACTTATTACTTAAATAGAATAAATAAATAAACACTGTAGAAGCGACAATTTGTTGGCAAATGTGGCCAGACAAGCAATAGCGGAGTGAACCTAATGTAGGCAGATGTGTAAAGATGGATGTGTTGATAGCCAATGTGAAGTAAAAAAAAATAACTTAAAAAAAATACTATAATAAAATAAACATTGCCACTGAATTGAGTTTAATATTAGATTTCTTGTAAGAATTGTAAAGATAAACATTTGATAATAAACAGCGATTGAGTAATACTGCTAAATAGGAGGGTTATTATTTATAATACTGTAAACCAGGGGTTCCCAACCTTTTTTTTACTCTAGAGCACATTCTAAAATATCGGTAGGGTGGCGGGCACCACCTATTTTAAATCGACAAATTCCTTCCAGAGGCGTAGCGACCCTTCCCGTCACCCGGGGACAAAACTTTTGATTTGCACCCCCCCCCCCCCTCAAACTTTCATTTTGCACCCCCCCCCTCAAACTTTCGATTTGCACCCCCACCTCAAACTTTTGATTTGCACCCCCCCCCCCCCTCAAACTTTCGATTTCCATCACCTTCAACCTTTGAATAATGTTTATGAAAAAAACTCTGTCTCTGTCGAATAGTGAGAGGCGGGCACATACGAATCGTTCGGCGGGCGCCATGGCGCCCGCGAGCACAGGGTTGGGAACCCCTGCTGTAAACTATACAGTTATATTATTGTACGTCGCTTTAGAACTGCCTAAGTAGGAGGGTAGATTATATAATTATATAATTGTACATTGTTTTAAAGCACAAAGCAGACCACGCAATTTTTTGGCGAGAATCGGTTACCGTGCTACTAAGTATGGTGATAGCCGGTTTCCGTATCACTAGATATAGATAGTGACAGCCGGTTCCCATGCCACTAAATATTGTGGCAGCCGGTTTCCGTGTTACTAAATATTGCGAGTGCCGGTTCCCGTTACAGCTACCCCTAGGTTTCTTTCAGAAGTGTGTCAAACACATCAGACATACACACCCAATTTGTGGTCATTGAATGCTCAGTCGCGTCGCTAGGTCGGGTGTCACCCGGTACTGTAACTACCAGTGACATCCCCACTCCACAATTGTGCATTTTCAATTTGGTATCACCCCACTGCCCCTACTGTTTTCTTATTTTAGCTCGATAAAAAATTATTTTGACAGTAAATTTGAAGATTTTTTGTTTTTTGTGCCACCCCCTAAATAGTGTCACCCAGTGCGGTGCGCACCCACCACCCCCCACTCATTACGATACCCCTGTGTACATTATATATCCACATTATATCTAATCAATCTCACTGAGTGATAATCTCGGATTTATTGCCAGTTTGACTTTAATCTGTAAACAGTGACATTTTCTAACACTATTGATTTATTTATTGTTTTCCATAGATTTAACTCAGTTGTAAACAGTAACATTTTCTAACACCATGTTAATTCATTGTTTTCCATAGATTTAAGTCAGTTGAGATAAACTTCGAGGTAAATTAGTTGAATGAGGTCAATCGATCGTTTAAATTGTGACGTCTAGAGTGCTATTGTCTTAATGATTTTAATTACTGGACCTTACGCAATCGCACGAATAAAAAACAACTCATTATAGTATCATATCTTAGTTAATAAGGATTAAAACACACAATTTAAGGGTAACTATAGGTAACTAAGGCGGATGGTGGTGGTCAGGGCATGGGAGGGAGGGGTTAGCAGCCAGCACGCGAGCACAACCTGACACATAACATTACTGGTGGTATAATAACACGGGGCGCATTATACCAATGGACGCATAACAGTACTGGAGGCACAGAACGTATAATACCACTGGACGCATTATACCATGGGACGCTTAATACCACAAGAACCAGAACATTATTGAACTCTTTAAATTAATGGACGTACACTATGACTGGACGCATAACATAACTGGACGCACACTATGACTGGACGCATAACATAACTGGACGCATAACATAACTGGACGCATAACATAACTGGACGCATAACATAACTGGACGCATAACATGACGATAAGCGTTTCGACGGACAGTCATTCTTTGTATACATATCTTAACGACTGGTATTAACATCGTGGGGAGATATTAGAGTAGAGTCGCCTGAAACACTCTAAATGCGAATTTTGTAATGTTTGAGGTTACGTGTAAGGTTAAGGGGTATAGCTACGACTATATTTATTATCAATGTGCAGTAACTACGTGTAGATCAAGCTTAAATCCGATTAAAATGCCGATTCTGGATAAAAATCCGTTTTCAATGACATTTTTCGTTAAATTTGAAGTTGAGGTGGTGATTTTAGTTTGCTTTGGTTTAGAGAAGAGACAACACTATCAACCTAGCGCCCGTTGTATCTCTTCCACAACTCTTCATTTATCTCGTTAAAAAATAATATACATCTAATTGTGTCATAGTTCATGTCACTCTACACTACACTGTCATCGTATCTTAGCTTACGTATCAAGTTTGAAACAAATCGGCTGTGAATAGATTGTACAGATGCATTTTTTAGCATATGTAGCACTCAACGTTACTGGAGAAGTAAATGATTGAGTAATATTTTTTTAAAATTGAGTAATAATTTTTTTTTTGCTTGCCTCAGACATGTAATTTACAGCAACAGTTGTGTGTTCGCTTTAGTATTACATTTTTTTTTTTTTTTTTTTTTTTTTTTTTTTTTTTTTTTTTTTTTTTTAGAAATTTATACATCGAGATAAATCTGAGATAAATTGTTAATGAAGACAATGCTGTTTGTGTAGTTGCAACAATGATTACGATTAGTATTACAGTTTTATGCTTCTTTGAAACACAACGGGAAACACCTTAATAATAAATCAAATTACAAAAGTTTTTTATAAGTTTCTAATTGTACTAATCAAAAAGGTTTTTTGGTTTGAAAATAATATATTGTGTATTTTTTTAAAAATAGTAATTTTTAACATAACTTTAAACAAAAAGTTTAAAATTACTTTTTTAAAAGTATAATATCATAATTTACATTTTGTTGAATTAATTTAGAATTTCCTAGTGTCTTAAATTGCTTTAGGGATTATTGTCAGGGGCTGCCCCCCTTTATAAATTTAAATTAATAAATGGGAAGTAATTTACACAAATTGCTATTTAATTCTAATTTTAGAAAAAGCTGTAACGGGTTATTTTCACCCCCCTTATTCAGCACCATTGTTCATAAAGTTGCTGTGCATGTTCCAATATGTGCCTGATAAACATAATGTTATTTTGGTATTGTTAATCTTTTTTTTTTCCTTCTTCTGAGAAAACTTTTGTTAACATTTCTGAAAATCCTTTCAATGTTACCTTAACAAGTTTGGCGTTGTCGAGTTGGTATAGCTCATGGTTGCTGAACCGAAAAATCCTGAGTTCGAACTACCGGGCAGATGAGGCTCAATAGCTGGGGACATCTAGGCCAGAGTTTCTTCCAGGCATCTCTTCGGGAAGGCTCTGACCCCCCCCCCCCCCACTCCCCCCAAAGAAAATCTTCCCCTCCCCCCCCCCAAACGAGATGGAATTTATATAGTAAACATATATTTTTACTAATGTCCGCCCCCCCCCCCAGATAATGTAGACCGCTCCCTTGAAAATATCAAGTGCCCCGCCCCCCCCCCGGAGAAAAAAGTCTGGAAGAAACACTGATCTAGGCGAAACAACTCCGAAATCAAACAACTGCTGCCTTGTAGTTTGTTCTAGGTTGGACAAAGGCTATGGAAACAAATCCAAAAAGTAAAGCAGGCTGAATCAACGGTATATAAGGCGCAGAACAAGTTGAGAAGTATTACCTAATTATGTACCAAGAGCGAGGCAAGCCTCCTTAATGCCTGTCTCTCTGTTTGTATAATGCTGATTTAAGCTATCTGGATTGTAAAGTTTATGTTTTGTAAAGTAAATGTTGCTATTTATCTTAAAATAATTTTTAAAAACTCTTATCAGAAGTTTTTAAAATTCAATTTCTCTCTGTTTTAAACTTTTCTCAATGAAAGTAATTCTCTCAACGATGTTATGATCCGAGAGGTCATAGAATTAGACCAGTGAAATATTTCAGACAAAAATTTCACAGAACCATGAACTTCCGGTCAACAACATGGCTGTCCCGTGGCCTGCTGACCCTGTTGTACATGACCCTTCAACCAGTCTCTTCTACAAACCAAACTGAACAGACAGCGACATCTAGCGAGGTTCAAAGTTCAACAAACGTTTCCTCAGTAAATATCGCGCAGTTCCAGCAGTTTAAAAACAACGACAGTGATTCGCATGATTCTGCTCAAGATGAGACTCCCGTGCTACTAATGGACCACGTCCAGAACGTAGATCAGGATTTTGGTTGTCCATCTGCCTGCACGTGCTCTAGAAATTCTAGTGCTCACGTGACTATTGAGTGCACGAAACTCGACACGTTGCAGACCGTACCTGGCATGGACAAGGTCAAGGCTGCTGAAGTTGTTCGGATGTAAGTAGCTTACCTTTCTCTTAGTTAGATACGGTTTTATTTTCTACCACGCGAGCGATAGTTTCTCGTAGATAGCCAAAGTAGTCACTGACACACAACGAAACTCAAACTTACACGGACACACCAAGACACACATCCTTGTCACTGACACACCATTACACACAATTCCATCACCGACACATTATTAAAAACAGAATAGATCTAAATTTCTTGATGTGAACTGCTCATGTTTATTAATTTATTATCAACTTACACAAACCTGATGTTAAAGAGCTTCTGTGGCCAAAATGTTTTAGAAAGATCGAACCAACAGATCGATGATTTATTTAATAGAATTTCAACTGTCATATCATACATCTTATTGTAAAGTAAAGTTTCCCTTTCAAACGTAAAGTAGAGTTAACTTGTTTCTGTGATCTCGGCATATGAAGAGATAGTATGGTCAGCACTAAGCCCAGCCGCCTTTACGTTCCCTAACCACAGTTAGGTACCCATCAGAGCTGGATGGACTCAGGGACTGTCTACTGACTTGAACCCGGATTCGTACTCGAGACTTACGGGCTAGACCACTCCGTCCCTACATCTTATTGTAAGTTACCTACAATTTAGCATTTTATTTTTACCATGTTTATTTTCATAAGTAATTAAAGGAAGAAACAAAAACACGAGGTCTATTTAAAAAAAGAAAACGTAAGTTAAAGTAAGTTGACGAAGTAATATCATACAATTAGCTAACATTTAAATAGTAATGTTTTTTTTTCGCCAAAGAGTACCGACAATTAGTAATGTTATTTATAAAACAACCCACACACTTTCTTATCTTAAGTGTCATGCATCCAGATATTTGAACGACGCCATTATAGCAAGCATCGATTTTCTACCTCAAAATAAATACACTTGTCCTTGTATTTAAAAATAAGCCCATTTGTTAACATCATTTCTCAAATTTTGCTTAAAAAAAAACAACGACAGAACTGTTTGTCGTTTGGCCTTGGTGAAGACAAATGGTTTGTGCATCGATTTCAATTCTTTGTTAAGTCAGTCAGTTATGCCCCGGAGCAGTTTGCTGTAAAACTTGAACCTATTTCAAGCCGATCTCTGTGATATTTATCTCCTTGAATGGAGAGTTCTAAGCTCTGACGTCATTCTGTTTTCGAGTCGAAAGGCTAAAACTAGAACTGGCAAGAAACTCAATATTGCTATCTCCGACATCTGTGGGAGATTGAAGGACTGACTTTTGTACTACATGAGTCACCTCAGCTCTAATTGGTGATTGACATCGCGTCAGTAAGTCGCACCTGAGTTCACTCAGCTCCGACTAGTACCTGGCACGGGTTATGGTAGCAGAGTATTGTGCTGACCACACAATCCCCTCACAAACTGAGCTCAGAGAAACGGATGAGCTACAATTCATTAGCAGCAGTGGCGTCGCTAGGTCGGGTGTCACCCGGTGCGGTCCACACCCCCCCCCCCCCCCGCCTCACGACGCTTCTGATTAGCAGCACTGACTAAGTTAGTGAAAAATTGTTTTTTTTTTACTTTGTTAGCTTAATTATAAGTCCCTGCCGTGTGCTATTTTTACAATGTCAATACAAAATTTAATTCGATTTAATTTCCGAATTATTTTTTTTTTCATGTAATAAAACTGTTAGGTGTCAGAGTAAACGCGCCTATCAAGACAGACTTCTGTAAATTTTAGCAGACGTGTTAGACCAAAGGTTTTTAACGTTTTTGGAGGGACCGAACCCTACCAGTTTTAATTTATGTTCATTCATCGAACCCTTCGTAATAGTTGTATCGTCAGCACTGACAAAATCCAATCATGAATCATATGAGTCGAGTGTGTGTCTTGACCTCCGCCGAACCCCTGAGACTGACTCACCGAACCCCTGGTGCTCAATCCAGGGGGTTAAGAACCACTGTGGTAGAAGAAAGAATTTCATTGAGACAAAATGTAATTTCACGCTGAGAGTTGAAGATTCTCGATGGTAATCTGCGAACCATAACACGTTAATTAACGCTGAGGAAGATTCTCGATGGTAATCTGCGAACCATAACACGTTAATTCACGCCGAGAGTTGAAGATTCTCGATGGTAATCTGCGAACCATAACACGTTAATTCTCACCGAGAGTTGAAGATTCTCGGTGGTAATCTGCGAACCATAACACGTTATTTCACGCTGAGGAAGATTCTCGATGTTAATCTGCGAACCATAAAACGTTATTTCACGCTGAGGAAGATTCTCGATGGTAATCTGCGAACCATATAACGTTATTTCACGCTGAGGAAGATTCTCGATGGTAATCTGCGAACCATAAAACGTTATTTCACGCTGAGGAAGATTCTCGGTGGTAATCTGCGAACCATAAAACGTTATTTCACGCTGAGGAAGATTCTCGATGGTAATCTGCGAACCATAAAACGTTATTTCACGCTGAGGAAGATTCTCGGTGGTAATCTGCGAACCATAAAACGTTATTTCACGCTGAGGAAGATTCTCGGTGGTAATCTGCGAACCATAACATGTTATTCCACGCTGTGGAAGATTCTCGATGGTAATCTGCGAACCATAAAACGTTATTTCACGCTGAGAGTTGAAGATTCTCGGTGTTAATCTGCGAACCATAACACGTTATTTCACGCTGAGGAAGATTCTCGATGGTAATCTGCGACCCATAAAACGTTATTTCACGCTGAGGAAGATTCTCGGTGGTAATCTGCGAACCATAACACTTTTTTTTTACAACAGCTGTGGGTGCTGTATACATTTTAAATTAATTGTTACCAACTTACCGCTTGTTTCTGTGATACAACGTTGAGAATTATCATCAGCTGAATTCACTCTAAAATGTTGCCTGTAGTTTATTGTGTTGAAAAGTTTATGTATAAAAGTAAAGTAAAGCTCACTTTTCAGACCTAAAGATCCATAGGGCAGATGAAGTAGAGTTCATATGTTTCTTGACCGCTGCATGTGAAGGGATGGTGTGGTCAGCACTATGCCCAGCCACCTTTACTTTCCCCTACGTGAGTGAGGTACCCACTAAAGCTGGGTGGGCTCACGGACCGAGATCCGAACTCGAGACATTCGGGCTAGTAGCCGAACGCTCTACCATTCGATCACGCTTTAGCATTAATTTTATTTATGTTCAGGCATTTCTTTTTTTAGGATGTTCAGATAATTTTATATAAGTTTTTGTTAGGACGCTGAGGTCGATTTTTAGAATGTTTAGGTAGAGGTAGATTGTTCTCGAGAATACCCGGGGTAGTTTTTTGTTTTGTTTGCATGAGCCGCAAAAAAAAAAAAAAAAAAAAAAAAACCCGACATCTATTCCGGTTAAATGTCAGTCAAGTGGACCAATGGACATGCATTCGTGTTTCCAGTTAATCCGATGACGCTAATGCATGGCGTCTGAATGGACGTGCGATAACAGGCTACATCCATTTAGATCGGAAACAGAGGCGTTGGTGTCAAGGTCGGGCGTTGACCCTTGTTGACCTAGAATAGTTTGTTGATCACAGATCAGAGAGGCATTAAGTTTTTGTATGGCTCTAAAGTCTAAAGCAACATTTAAATAAGATGCTATCTGATTTCTGTTGAATATTGGGTTGATTTTCTGTTGATTTTCCAATGTCATTCCGTTAGTTTCTATTGCAGTTATTTGGCCAGTAAAATAGTCTAAATAAAATAAATGTCTATATACAATCCAGAAATTTTAAAAAGCTGTAACGTTGATCATATGCTGCCTTTGATAAATTATATCTGATCGTTTGTCAGAGTCAGATCTGGTAATAGTTTTGTCTTATGGTCGGGAACATTTTGTTCCAGAGTTTTGTCTTATGGCTGTGGACAATTTGTTCCAGAGTTTTGTCTTATGGCTGTGGACAATTTGTTCCAGGGGTTTGTCTAAGTTTGGTGTCAGCTTTATGGTCTGGAGTTTGCCCTGGGTGGGGGGGGCAGTCTTTATTTCATGGGCCAGACTTGGCTTAGTTGGGTTCATCTGACGGTCAGTGGTTGAACTTAGGGTTGGACTGATGTCAGGGTTGGACTGATGGTCAGGGTTGAATCAGGGTTGGACTAATGGTCAGGGTTGGACTAATGGTCAGGGTTGGACTGATGTTTATGGTTGGACTTATGTCAGTGGTCAGCCATAGAGTGCAGACATCTAAGTCAAACACATGCTTATGCAATACGTCACTTCTCTAACCTAACCTAACCAACACCTGCTTATGCAATACGTCACTTCTCTAACCTAAACGAACCAACACCTGCTTATGCAATACGCCACCTCTGAACTAACCTGACCACCAGCTGTCAACGAGTCGCCATTTTCTCTCTGACGCTCATCAGCGACGTTGATTAACTTGGATCAATTAAGCCGGAAGCTTGGCATAAATTTCAGCTGTAGCAGACGGCGGTTACCAATGACACCATCAGTCTCATCGCATGTCAATGACGGCTATCTGCAACAGTTTGTCACTTTGACACAGCGATAGAACTGGATAGCCTGTTTAGTGTAAACCTAGGTCAGAGCGACCTGCCCTAGGCGACACTACTATTTTAGTATGACTGAAACAGTTATTTATAGCAATATACGCGCCAAAACAGAGGCATCGTTACAGCAATATACGCGCCCGTGTTAGCCGAGATTTCTCGTTTTAAATAAGATATTGTGCAATAAAATTGATCAATATAATCACTATGGAAAGAGCTCAGTTTTCATTTTAGAAAGATATCGCTTTTAAAATTTGCAACCTTGAGGGTGGTGGTGGTTGGCTGAGGAGTGGCCTCATTTTAGTGGGGGGGGGGGGGGGGGGGGGGGGAGTCACTATGTAACTGTAGAGGGAGATAAAAATCGTTTAAAATAATCATGATGTCATCAGCCGAAAAGAGTTCGGATTCGAACTCGAGACTTAACGGGTTAGCAGTCCAGCTATCTACCGCTAGACCACTCCATCTACCCTTTACGAAAGTTATAATCGTAATATGAATTTTTGAACAGAGTGTAAGTAAAGGCAATAATCGGGGGTAATACAGTTGAATATTGCTTCATTTTATTATAGGTTAAAGTTTAATATTACCCTGAATACATTTGGTTTGACGTTTGTTTAAAACAAAGTTAAGCCGACTTAGTGGCCTTTATTTTTGTTGTCATTTTATTTTCAACTCATTCCGTTGTGAATTTATATTTAACGAGCCGACCCGCTGCGTATCATACGCCGCTATTTAGTTGTTTTTTTTTACTTTTCAGTAATTTATAATTTGTGAATTCGACAGTACCAATGCTGCCATTGAAAATATTTGCTTAAAAACACTACCCCCCCCCCCCCCACGTGAAAGCAGCCTCCTCTTAGTTACCTCCTCTAAGTTTAAAATCGTTTCAAACTAAATTATCTGCCCCTAATAGCCGTCACCAAACCCGTCTCTATGATTGTAAAATGTAAACAGAGTGAACACCGCTCACCAGATCATGTGGGGGTGGGGTGGGGGTGATAGTGATAGAGAGAAAGAGAGGGGACTGCAAGGAGGCGCTTGCAGCTTGTTTTCTAACTGATCCCAGAAGAGAATTATATATATAGATGGTTGCCTTAGTGTACTTTTTTTTTTATCAGTAATAATAATTTATTTGGTAGATTTGACACAGCATCAAAGACATGAACAATTTTTTTTTGAAAGAATATTAAGTATATAATATATCAAATAAAAGCAAAACAAAAGTTGAAATTAGGAAATTATAGTAAGGAAAAGGTTAAGAATCACTCATACATTTTAAGACATGTATACGTTTATTAACTACTATGTCTTAATTTTTCTTCGTTTAATTTTTTTTTTATTATTATTATTATTTTTTTTTGTTCTGTGTTAACATTTAGATTCTATATTGTCTTAGGAATCTTCGTTTAATGAACAATTTTTTTTTATTTTGTTATTTATTTATTTATTTATTTAAAAAAAATTTTTTTTTTTTTTAAAACGAAAAACCTGTTCGTTTAATTTTTTTTTTTTTTTTTTTTTTTTAATGAAATTCATGGACTAAATGAAGGCATACTAAATCAATTGCTTATTCAAATTGTTACTGAGCACTATTAAAAATTATTTTCCAGAATATAAGCAAATCAAAATTACAATTTTTTTTACGGCATGTAGGTTTAAATTCTAAATTTGCAACATAATAGTATGTCAAAGTTATTATATTCTTTTGAATACATTATCTCTCTAATTTATTTTTAAATGTGTAATATCCATTGTGTCTATAACACAGTGAGCTGAATAACATATTTACGGCAAATTTTCTTCAAACAGCGTCATTGAAAATCAGCCTCGACTTATTTCCCTTGGACGAGACGAGTTACAGAACTTCACTAATCTAAAGCGTTTGTAAGTATTTTCTACACAAACCTGCCCCTACCCCCAACACACTCACACAGTATTTTTACTTGTATATTATTTTTTAATATTCTAAAATAACTAAAAACTAATTTAAATAGTGGCTATTTTTGTATTATAAAATGATATATCTAGTACCCTGTTTTGGTTATAAAAGGAGGAAAAGGATAAGGGGTAGAGTTTTCTGATTGTCGAATTTATTGATTTTACTCACACAGTCACATCGGAAATCACACGCACACACACTCACACAGAAACTGAAAAATACATTTTTACCCGCAATTCACTCTTACAAAAGCAACCAGACCCACACATATAATCACACATACACATAACTCACAAACATACTTCATCTTCATCTTTTCTCGTTCGTGTCCAAGACACTTGAGTAGATGAAGTAGAGTTCATCTGTTTCAATGACCTCGGCATACAAAGCGATAGTGTTGTCAGCACTAAGCCCCGTCAACTTTGTTTCTGGGACGTCTTCAATGCTCGGGATCCGAACTCGAGAATGTCGGGTTACCAGTCTAGAGCTGTACCGCTAGACCACCCGATCCCCTTACAGACGTACTTGCAAAAATACATTTGATGAAGCTCGCGCACACGCACGTGCCCCGACCCTAAGTAATCACCCCCAATCAGCACCTCCAACCCGCAACACTTAGATCACCTTAATATACCCATCCTAAACACCCCACCCAAAATATATAACCACATTAACTAATTCATAAACACTCACCTCCAGTATTTCTTCTAGACTTTTTTTCTACGGGAGGGGGGGGGGGGGGAGGACGACGGGAGGGGGGGGGGGAAGAGGCACTTGATATTTTGCGGGGGGACGGGACACTAGTAAAAGTATATTTACAATAGAAATCTCGTTCGAGGGGGGGGGGGCGACGGTAGACTTACTTCGGGGGGGGGGGGGGGAGAGATTCCTGGAAGAAACTCTGCCCACCTCAAACTAATCACTCAACGCCACACTAAACACTAACCCCTTTCCCTAAGTACTCAGCCATACCTTATACACTAACCCAACCTCCCTCCCCCCCGCCACAAACATCCATCCACAAACACACCCACCCACTCACGACACAGACCAGCATACAGACGATACATTTTTACCAACACAAAAAGCTGGCTCCACTTTGCATTGTCATTAACCTTTACGCAAGATTCACTTTCCATTTAAAATCTTTTGTTGTCATAGGGTAATTAAACGGACAGGTTTAAAAGAAATCAAAGACGACGCATTTCGTGATCTTAAAGCACTGCAAGAATTGTAAGTCATACACGCACATTGTAACTTAGTGTGATCGAACTGGTCACATTCTAACTTGGTGTAATTGAATTAGTCGCATTCTAATATGGTGTAATCAAACTGGTCACATTCTAACTTGGTGTAATCAAACTGGTCACATTCTAACTTGGTGTAATCAAACTGGTTACATTCTACGCCTTTTGTTCTACATTCATAATTGGAGGAGTAAAATAAGAATATAGAGAAACTTTATCTATAGTATGTATATATATATATATATATATATATATATATATATATATATATATATATATATATATATATATATATATATATATATATATATATATATATATATATATATATATATATATATTGAAAATATCAACTTTTCCATTCAGGCATCTAAGTGATAACGTTTTGCAGCGGTTCCCAAAACAATGGATCCAGGGTCTGGTCCTGAAAGATCTGTAAGCAACCCTTTTTGTAGTGTGTTTGACGTAAGAATGTTGTCCTGTTGTCCACTGTTCCCTTAACGAACATACGTCCCGAATGTTGTTGCATAGCTTCGATCAATAGCTAGACTAAATGTATTCTCGACGTTTGCACGTATGTTGAATCTGGTATATGATACAGATATCACAAAGGTTTCGGCATTTTATATTTATAAAAGTGGCCTCAACCGTCTTCTTGCTCTTCTTGATTCGAAAAATAGAGGAAAAAAATAACGCTTAAGAACTATGAGAACATGAACGATTTTCAGACTTTACAAATTTTATTCTAAATGTTCGACATTTCCCCCCCCCCCTCACTTTATATCGTAACGATTGACTCTATCTCTGAGCAACTTTTGATCACACAGTCCCTGATACCTCCCTCCATACAGCGTAAATGCTTTGAAGGTGTCTTTCTATTTTAATATAGTTTAGTTGTAGTCCGCACGATCTCTAACTAAAAGTATTGCGTTTTGTTTCTTTGGAAGTTCCTAAGTCCATACCTACCATGCTTATATAGATCTAGATCTAGGGAGAATAAGATAGCTCGGCATAGTAATGGTTATATAATCCTCTAAATAGGAAAATACAGAGCCTGTCGTTTTCTTCGTCTAGTGTCAGTTCTAATAATATGATTACCCCCCCCCCCACCCCCCAATTCTATTCCAGAAATTTAGACGGCAACATACTAGCAGACTGCCAGTGTGGGGATGCATGGTTGTGGGACTCCAACTTCACACGGCACCAAAACCTGAGCTGTGACGTCAATGATCCATCCAGCACTGATCGGTTCAGCTGTGTCGCGGCCCAGTACCAGGTGCCCACCGTCAGGAGGCCCTGTGGTAGGTCCTGATTAGTTCATCAATTGTATTGATAGGCCATCGATCTACGGGCTGGGTTCAGTGTCTCTTTCAGGCATCTCGTCTACCGCTCTCTCCCCCTCCCACCCCCTGAACGAAATAGACATGATATAGAAGATATATAGTTCTACCCTCTCCCAGAAAATTTAATTTGGTGCGAAGTTTCGAAAACTCACAAGAAAAACGTATCACGACCAGTATCATTAGTAAAAATATAAAAACTTTAATAAATCAATCAAAATATTTAGTTGTGTACCAACAAATTATATGTTTTAGAGCAAGGGGTAAAGCGCACGTCTGCTAACTTAAAAGTCTCGAGGTCGAATCCTAGGTTTTAGTCTGTAGGATATTCCTGAGTCCACTCAGCTTCGATACATACCTGACTCACGAAAGTAAAGGCGTCTGCGCATAATACTGAACACACTATCTTCATGTGAAAGATGAAGTAGACTTCATCGGACTCTTGAGCCGCCAGGTTCGATAGTGTCACTTTAATTACATAAGAATATACCTCACGATGTCCTCTACCTACCCTCTCTCTAAACCCCCCCCCCCTCTTGATCTACAGCTGCACCACGTGTCAACGCAACAGTTACAGCCACGGAGCACAGAATAGAATACG
This sequence comes from Physella acuta, assembly GCF_028476545.2. Lineage (NCBI taxonomy): Eukaryota > Metazoa > Mollusca > Gastropoda > Physidae > Physella > Physella acuta. Next base: position 192,296 of record NW_026731648.1, read on the forward strand.
TCATATCCGGCATGCCCGTGCCTCGTATACACTGGTTACAAAATGGCCAGTATATCGACAACGGACCTGGCATCTACTGCAAAAAACTACTGACCAAGTCAGGACTAGTTCTCGTGGTCTTACAAGTTGAAGATGAAATGCGAGAGTTAGGGAACCTGACGCTGGTGGCAACCAATAGCGAGGGCTCACAGGCGGAAACTGTCATGGTCGTTGGTGGATTTTTTGGTTCGTTTTTTTTTTATTAGTTAATAAAGAAATTGATTATTGAATTAAAAAAAAGAATAGTTTTAGCAAATAGATATTTGGGGTGGTCAAAGAAAACACTTTTAAATTGTTTTTCTTTTTTACTATTTCCCTCTTCAACTGTAAACAATGTTTAAAAAAAATCTTCTGACTAATATTCGTTCTGGCCAATTATTTATCTCTATCAATGTTATTGTTTTTGTCGCAGGAAAGGAGGGGGGGGGGGGGTTGAGGGGTGGAGGGAGGGAGGAATGCCCACGGTTGTTTCGTGATGTTGAGTGAATCTAACCTAGGGTATGTTAAAGAGTGAAATTATGTTCTACAATTGGAAGCTGTTAAAATGATCCTCTCTACGTGATGTGCCTCCCCTATTGTTTGAGTAAAGAGTAACACGGAACTGACTTAACAAGATGTCTGCCTTTTGTCGTACAGATCAAGGTCAAGGTCAAGGAGGTCACAACGACAGCGCCGGCCTGAAGGAAATCAACATATCGCAAGTATGGCTATATACATCTTTACATCTTTTTTTTAATGTATCAGAGTGACACTGTTTTGTCTGGTAACTAAGGGACACAACTGCTGTGTTATTGCCTGTAAAAATTTCCAGGCTACGAATGATATACTTGCAACAGAGCTTACTCTAACACCTGTATAAACATTAACATGCACAAAGATTGTTAAAACCATCCCCCCATTCGTCGTCTCCACCGTCACCAGATTTCTACCATTCATCCCATCCCAATCTAACACCATCCACCCATTCATCCCATCCCCATCTAACACCATCCACCCATTCATCCCATCCCAATCTAACACCACCCACCCATTTATCCCCTCCCAATCTAACACCACCCACCCATTCACCCCATCCCAATCTAACACCACCCACCCATTCATCCCATCCCAATCTAACACCACCCACCCATTCATCCCATCCCAATCTAACACCATCCACCCATTCATCCCCTCCCAATCTAACACCATCCACCCATTCATCTCATCCCAATCTAACACCACCCACCCATTCATCTCATCCCAATCTAACACCACCCACCCATTCATCTCATCCCAATCTAACACCATCCACCCAATCCCAATCTAACACCACCCACCCATTCATCCCAATCTAACACCATCCACCCATTCGTTGTCTCCACTTCACAAGCGTAGCGATGGTGGGGGGGGGGGGGCAGGGGGGGTACATATGTCCTCGGGCGCCGACCTTAGGGGGCGCCAAAATGGGTTTTAAAAACAAATTAAAATGTAATTTTTGCTGTATTTTTGCATTATAAATAGTTTGAGGGGGGGGGTGCGAATCGAAAGTTTTAGGGGGGGGGGGTGCAAATCGAAAATTTGCTTCCGATGGGGCGCCAAATTGGAAGTATGTCCCCGGGCGCCGGGAAGGGTCGCAACGCTTCTGCTCCACTTTCACCAGATCTCTACCATTCATCCCATCCCAATATAACACCATCCACCCATTTGTCGTCTCCACCCTCACCAGATCTCTACCATTCATCCCATCACCAGATCTCTACCATTCATCCCATCCCAATATAACACCATCCACCCATTTGTCGTCTCCACCCTCACCAGATCTCTACCATTCATCCCATCACCAGATCTCTACCATTCATCCCATCACCAGATCTCTACCATTCATCCCATCTCAACCTTCACTACCTAGCACATGCCATTAACTCCCTCCTCGTCTCCACCTTATCCAGATCTCCTCTGAGCTCGTCGTCTCCTTCGTGGTCGGCATCTCTGCCACTGTGGTCACCTTCATGCTGGTCCTCTGTCTGTACCGCACCTGGAGGTCAAAGTTCAACCTCATCACCCGAAGAAAACACCACCTGCCGCCGCCCACGGGGAAAGGCTTGGACAGCCAGGAGAGGGTGCCCATGAAAGGGCTACAGTTTGTGGATAACCCGAACTATAAGCAGACCATCAACTACTATCACTGTAAGTTGAAATTTTTGTTTGTGCTGAGGGGGGGGGGGGGAGGGCAAATCATGAAGTTGCTTGACAGATCTGGGTGGTCAAACTATAGAGGTGTCATTGCAGGAATGTAAAAGTCTAGGGGTGTAAGTTTCGATAGGGTATAAATCAAAGTATAGGGGTGAAAGTTTCGTATAGGGGTGTCAAAGTCAAGGGGTGTAAGTTTCGTTAAGGGGTGTAAGTTTTGTCTAGGGGTGTAACTTTCGTCTATGGGTGTAAGTTTCGTCTAGGGGTGTCAGTCAAAGTCTAGGGGTGTAAATTTCGTCTACGGGTGTCAGTCAAAGACTGTTCAAGCGTTAGGGAAATACAAATTCTAAAATACTTACCAGTCCACCAAGATTCCGATTTTCGGCGGTCCATTCTACCTCTGTCTAAATCTAATCATTCTATTGAGATCATGTTTTAAAATTTCATGCAAGTCTATTGAACTTAAGTACAAAACCCCTAGCGTTTATAATAGTATATATAGTGAGCTCTGAACTTTGTAAGTCCTCGGTACAACGATTCGAATTTTCAACAGCTTTCAAAAACCTGGAACTCCAAAGTCTTAAACTCGTGAAAGGAATCGGCGAGGGAGCCTTCGGTAGGGTATTCCTGGGCACGTGCACTAGCGCCACCAATGAGGAAACAGTTACGCTGGTGGCGGTGAAAACCCTCAAGGGAGAGAACTGCTACAAGCTGCAGGAGGATCTGGAAAGGGAAGCGGAAGTGCTGTCGACTATGGAGCACAAAAACATCATCACCTTTTACGGGGTGTGTCGCGACAACGGCCGTTTGCTGCTGATCTTTGAGTACATGGAGAACGGAGATTTGAATAATTATTTGAGGTGGGTTGGAGTCTATTTTAGAAGCGAGAAATTTAAACAATCTGCGAATAAATACATTAATCTTATCTGTTAAAATAAAATCATACTATTTTTTTTCTTTGGAATTAATTGTAAATAAACTCATTAAAATTTAAACCTTGAGGGATGGCGTGGCCGAGTGGTAGAGCGTTCGACTGTTGGCCGGAATTTCTTGAGTTTGGATTTCAGTTCGGACTTATGACTGAAAAACGTCATTGAGTCCACCCAGCTCTGATGGGTACCAGACTGAGTGAAAGTAAAGACGGCTGAGCATTGTGCTGACCACAACATCCCTTCATTTTACCGAGGTCAAGAAACACGCGAACTCTACTTGATCTGCCCTATTTTTCCTTTGGTCTTGAAGGGGAACTTAAAGTCTAACTCTTTCGTCTAATTTCCATGTCTTTACATAATAATTATCAGTCCACTTTCTTTCAACGAAAGTTATTATCTAGTATTTACACATTTAATAACTTAAACAAAAACGAAAGTTATTATCTAGTATTTACACATTTAATAACTTAAACAAAAACGAAAGTTATTATCTAGTATTTACACATTTAATAACATACAACATAACATAACATTAGTTTGTTTGGACGTTTTTTAATACCACAACGTAATTTTTGTGTTTGATAGGACCCACGGTCCAGACAGATTCATCTTCTTCAAAGACTGCCAACCCGACAGCCAGGAGCAATTAAATCAAGACGAACTAATGTCTATAGTCATACAGGTAGACCGCTAAATACATGTTACCTGATATTCAACTTAACACATTAATGCACGTCTAAAGGTAAAAAAGCTAATTAACGACTAAACCATAATTTGTACTAATCTAACTGAGTGAAGCAACTAAGTAAAAACAAAACCATAATATGATTTCATTTGTAAGCTTATTCAATGCTAAATTTAAAAAAAAATTCAATGGTAGTCGATAACTAAGTCACGTTTTCCCCGATCAGATCGCCAACGGGATGGAATATTTGGCCTCTCAGCACATAGTTCACAGGGACCTGGCCACCCGAAATTGCCTGGTTGGAAAAAATTTGGTTGTAAAAATAAGTGACTTCGGCATGTCGCGAGATGTTTACACAACCGACTACTACAAGGTCTGCAATTCTTATTTACTTTTAACTGTGGGTTACACAGAGTTACACTATTTAAAAATTGTTTTCGGTTTTGATGATGTAAGTTTAATTTTGCCCCATATGTTATATAGACTTATTTTATTTAAAAAAGTGATAAAGATTATAATCTTTTTCTTTGTCGCTCTTGTCCTGACATTAGGGTCATCCATTCATTACCTCGAGCAATTTGGCTACATTTGTGTGTGTGTGTGTGTGTGTGTGTATGTGTGTTTGTGAATGTGTGTGTGTGAGTGTATGTGCCTGTATGTGTGAGTGTATATGTGTGTATGTGTGTGTATATGTGTGTGTGTGTGAGTGCTATAAATCCCAAATGTTGACGAGGTAACTATGGTTTCATGACATTGAGAGTTTTGAATTAGGGGTTCGATTTGGGTGGGGGGGGGGGGGGGAGAAGGTGTAAGTTATAACCTTCCCGACACAAACCTGCTCACGCCACTAATTCCATTGATATTATCCAATATTTTCACGATTCTTATACAACTTCCCTATGGTATGGTTTAGAAACGGTTTAAACCTATTATAGTGACCTGTTGCAGTGACCTGTTACACTAACCTTTTATACTGACCTGTTCTGCCCCGTTACCTGTTCTACTGGCCTGTCCTACTGACCTGTTCTACTGACCTGTCCTGCTGACCTGTTCAACTGACCTGTTCTACTGACCTGTCCTACGACCTGTCCTACGACCTGTCCCATTGACCAGTCCCACTGACCTGTTACATGATCCATGACTGTGACTCCCCGCTACATCTTGTCTGTTCAGGTCAACGGCTCGGCCATGGTGCCGGTCAGATGGATGTCACCAGAGACCTTCATGTACCGGTCCTTCACCCTCGAGTCTGACGTTTGGAGCTTTGGTGTCGTCATCTGGGAGATCTTCACCTACGGCAAACAGCCGTGGTATGAGTACAGTAACGTCGAGGTAAATTGTTACCTGCAGTGGCTAAACTTTAACGTGGAAGCGTATAGACCTACCGTAGGTAGCCATATAGTAGTTGAAGTTAGATTTACTACTACAGCTGGGTATTTATGAGTGGTTCGAAGTATGGTTTGGTGGTTCTAAGTTAGTAGGTAAATTCTATGAGTTTGGTCTCAATGGTTGGTTTTGTGTGTTTATAAAAGTTGTATTTGGCCTGTTAAATTAAAAATCTGGTTTTAACTAAAGTTGCCAGATTGAATTAAAGAGTTTGATACACAACACCACAGTACCCTAATAATGTAGCTAATCAGTGTTTCTTTCAGAGATTTTTCTCTGAAAGGGGGGGGGGGGGTGGACGGACTTGCTTGGTGGACTAAATTTTCCGGGGGGGGGGGGGACACACTGGTAAAAGTGTAAGAACGGTTTAATTGAATTTCTTTTCTAGTTCGTTCCCGAAAGGCTGCCTGGAAGAAACACTGGGTGGACGTGCTCTTAAGGGCAATGCGCCTCGCCCCTCCCCCCCCTTTCCACAGGGAAGATGCTTTAAAGAAACACTAGAACAAATATAGTTTCTTTCCAGGACTACTGAAAAAATACTTTTAGATGTATTGTCGGACATAATGTTGAGTTTGTTAATTTTTCTTTTAAGATCGCTTTCTCTTCTTTCATAAAGGTGATAGATCAGATTAAGAACAGCCGAATTCTAGAACAGCCTTCATGTTGTCCGCATGGGGTGTACAGCATCATGATGGGCTGCTGGAAGACCAACCCACAGGAGCGACTGACAATGGCCGACATTTGTAAACTCCTGCAAAAAGAGCGGGACACCAGCTATCTAGAGATTATTGCCTGAAGGGGACCATGGAGCTTCAGCACGGCAGCATGCATGAGACACGCCTTCTACGTACTGTTCATCTGCCAGATTGCATTTTGTCACACCATTTAAACTGATCAGAATGACTTTCATGTCACATCATGTGCTACGTTTCACATGTGTCAGTCAATCATTGTAACATTATATTCCTTTTTGCATTTTCTTGTCAAAATGTATGTGCACAGAGTTTCTTCCAGGCATCTCTTTGGTAAATTTTTTTACCGCCCCCCCCCCCCGAACGAAATGAAATTTATATAATTTATATAGAAAATATATACTTTTAACAGTGTCCGCCCCCCCCCCCGAAGAAAGTCTACCGCCCCCCCCCCCCCCCCGAAAATTTCAAGTGCCCCCTCGGAGAAAAAAGTCTGGAAGAAACACTGTATGTGCATTTAAATATACACACACATCAGAGGCGTAGCGAGGATGGGGGGGGGGGGGCGGAGGGGCGGACCGCACCGGGTGACACCATTTAGGGGGGTGACACCAAGGCAAAAAAAAAATAGTGAAATATATGGAGAAAGATTTTTGAGGGGGGTGAAAATCGAAAGTTTGAAGGGGGGTGCAAATCGAAAGTTTGAGGGGGGGGGGGGGTGCAAATCAAAAGTTTGAGGGGGGGAGGGTGCAAATCGAAAGTTTGAGGGGGGAGGGGTGCAAATCGAAAATTGAAAGTTTGTCCCCAGGAAAAGTCGCTACGCCTCTGACCGGGTGACACCAGACCTCGCTACGCCACTGACACACATATATATATATATATATATATATATATATATATATATATATATATATATATATATATATATATATATATATATATATATATATATATATATATATACATATATACACAGTAGCATTATACATATGGCCTTATATTTTCATTTACATCATTTATATGTATACATTTAGGCCATTAGCCCAAATATAGAGAAAGCCAGTATGTATATAGAAATATGTTTATTAATATGTAGCCTGTATATATTCGCTTGTAAAAAAACATTTCTGAATTTCAGGGAGTCAAATCAAACGTAAATCAAATGTGGGATATCTGGAAACCTTTTAATGTATATATTATTACATGTTAATTCTAATGTATGTTTATAAAAAATAAAACACATACACTTTTTATTGAAAGATTTTGAAAGGAGTAGGTTGATAACAGAGTTTCTTTCAGGCACCTCTTCAATTCTACCCCCCCCCCCCCCAAACGAAATGAAATTTATATAATTTATATAGAAAATATATACTTTTAACAGTGTCCGCCCCCCCCCCCCAAAAAAAAGTCTACCGCCCTTCCCCCCCGAAAATTTCAAGTGCCCCCCCCCCCCGGAGAAAAAAGTCTGGAAGAAACACTGGTTGATAAAATATATTTTCTGCTTAACGAAGCAATTGATAAATTAATTAGTTCTGCCAAGGTTTTAAAAAAAATTCTGCAATGAACACTCATAGTAGATAGGAACATCTCAATTGAATGATGAGGGGTCGGCGTGGTCGAGTCGCTAAAGCTCATGGTTGCTAAACCGAAAAGGCACGAGTTCGAACCCTCGGGCAGATGAGGCTCGTTAGCTGGGGACAGCCACTCTTCTAGGAGAAACAACTCCAAAATCGAATAACGGCTGCCTTGTAGTTTGTTCTTGGTTGGACAAAGGCTATGGAAGCAAAGCCAAAAAGAAAAGCAGGCTGAAATCGGAGTCAATGGCCTCAATGGCGCAAAACCAGTTGACACGTAATCCTTAATTGTGATGGAAGCATAAATGTGATGGTTGATAAATTCGAAATAAAGACTCGATCCCTCCCAACACTAAAAATTAAGCACGAAGAAGAGTTGAGTGATAATTTGGTATTGGAGCAACTACAATAAAAAATTCTCCCAGCCTACCTTGTTCCTCAGTTGATGTATTTGTTTGCATGTTTGAGATAGGCCGGACGTAATGGTAATAAGTAATGGTTACTGGTGATGATACGTCTATACTGTCCTAAGCGGGCCAACACTACTTGCTCTTTTTTCATGCTTCTCTCTATAAAATAATAAAATTAAAATATTTCATTAGCTTCACGTCTGTTGGTTTTTTTTTTTTATGAATGTGTTGTCAGACAATTAACTTAGGTCAATATAATTTTCCCAATATAACTTATACTCAGCAATAAAAGTAAAGTTCCCTTCCGAACCTGAAGGTCTATGGGACAAGTGAGTTCGCATGTTTCTGTGACCTTGGCATATGTAGGGATAGTGTGATTGGGTACCCAGAGATAGGTCAACTCAGGGACATTTTACTGACAAGAACCTGGATTTGAACATGCAACTTTCAGGAAAGCAGTCTAAAGCCCTACCTCTAGGCCATGCCATCCTATACTCTAAAACAATTTTCCGCAATAGAACTTGCACTCAGCAATAGTAGCCTTTAAATTAAGATTTGAATTTCCATATTTAACTGATACTTAACAGACATGTTCTTTGAGGTGTAAAATTCATCTGTTTTTTTTCACATGATGTATGTAGTGATTATGTGGTCATCTCTAGAGCTGGATGATCTCTAGGCTTCCATGTTGCCTAAACAATTCAATCATTGGATTAACCTTAAAGTTTCTTCATTTGTAATTAAACTGTGAATAATGCATATATGAATCAAAGGTTAACCTGAATTAGAGCATAAACTATTGTGAGATGTGTATTAACAAACAAAACCAACGTGCTTGCCACAGAAATTGTAAAGTAAACAATCTAAAGGTTCTTTTAAAAAATAAATTTTATTTTACAGTTCAATATATATAAAACAAACAATAAAAAGGTAAACAGCTAACTCAGAGGGGACTAAGTTTAACAACAGCCACACCTGGCTGAGACAACACAGAGAGTCATAACTTATCTTTTAATTGAACAGAAAAAAATTGTCAGAAAATTATAAGGAAATTTAAATAGATTATTTTTTACATATGTAAAAAAAAATTGTAAAAATTATAGCTAGTGAATCAGTGTTGACAAATCAAACACATTTGTAACACATTAACTTTCTCAAACATTTTGTATAATAAGTAGTCAATAAATTATTTAACACTTGAAAGAAACATTTTAATAAAAATTAAAAGACTAAAAAAAATCTGAGTAGTTAAAGAAAACTAAAAACATGGAAAAACTTCATTCAGAAAACAATCTTAATTTTTGATATTATAAAAAATGATTTCTTAGTCTATAAATACATTAAAAAAGTTAAATAATTCTAAATCTCTTTGTTTAGGTAATACTGCAATACTTAGTGGTGACAACTTTTAACACTTTCAATGTTTTGGTTGTGGTTGATACTGAAGAATTATATACATGAAATATTTAGCATGTAATCTAACCTTATATTAATGGATTATATTCATTATGATAAACATACATTGAATAAGCTGAGTTGTAAGTATATTATGTTAAAACAAGTCAGTTCATGTATTTTAAAACATCTTAAAATTGATACTGAAATCTATTTAGTTAAAAATGGTAAATGAATGTAATTATCACAAAAATAGTAGAACCTCCTCTTATCAAGTTATACAGAGCACATTAAAAGCTTAAATTTTTACTGACTTATTTAATAATATTAAACTAAAAAACTATTCATGCTCAAATCTTTGATTTCATAGCAAAGAGATCTCCCAGTTTTTGAGCTAGCATAATATTTCCAGAAAGTTTTAACTTTCCACCAAGAAAGGCCTGAAAAATATAAATAATCAAGTAAATAACAAACAAAATACCAAAAATAATACAAATAACTAAGAAGCAAAAAAACATGTGTCAGGGAAGTAGCCTATTGAGTTAAAAAAAAAAAACAACTTAATTAGCTGATTAGTTAGCATGAACAGAAAATTAAAAGATGAGTATATGAATCAGCTGTGTAAAAAATATTACGTTGGAAGCTGTAAAATATGCCAACCTATGAGTCATCTGTACACAAATATTTGTGGCTAATGCTGTAAAATATGACAAGCATACAAGTGATCTGTACACAAATATTTGTGGCTAATGCTGTAAAATATGACAAGCATACAAGTGATCTGTACACAAATATTTGTGGCTAATGCTGTAAGATTATTCACCTTTTGAGCATCAAGTTTCCCAGACACCAAGTCCACAAAGTTGTCATCTGTTAGAGTTAAAGTACAATCAGCTTTTCCTGCCCTGGGTGTCCCTTCATAAACTTCACCAGTTGGAGAGCTCTTCATGTCAACAACTACAAAATAATTTTAAATTAGAATAGAATTGGAATATGAAAAAAAAAAAAGAGAAAAAAATCCCTTCATGATAAAATAAATGTGTTCTAAAGAGCTGAAACAATGTTTGAAAATATTATTAGTCAATCAAAAGTTGCTATTAATATGACTTCCACTATATTCACAATGTGATCAAACACCCCTTACCCCAGCTAGTAGCCTGTGCCCCATCTTTAGTAATATTCCACTGAAACACTGCATTAATTTTAGCAGCAAGGCCTGGGTTATTCTTGATTTGTGATGCCATCTGTTCAAACACCGCCTGACTTTTTAGATTGGTTGCCTGGAAAAAAAAAGCCATTTTGAAAAAAAAGTTTCCTAGTATTGAATTAAGCCTTAGTTTAATGAAAACTTCAAGAATTCACTTTGAAAACAAATAAAACCTAATTGCTATCTCACCTTAGGTATTGGTTTTGGTTCTGTTGTGTTCAACAAATCAACATAGGCACCAGTGATACAAACACTGCCAGTCTCTGCCACCTTAAGTAAGCGTCATTAAAGATTACAGATTTTTTAATTAACTATATTAATAAGACAATAGCTTTGTACTGATATGGAATTTCTTAATTATTACAGGCCCAACAAAAAAAAATTACAACTGAATAATTTAGAGGTATAAACTTATCACTACTTTCACAAAACTGGTGCGTTGTGTTACAAAACTTATCACAACAAATCAGAATAAGCCCTCTCTAGGGAGTGAGGAAAATAATCTCTCCCTTCTGTTTCCTATATATTTTGTATATGAACAATTTTCAAGTGACTATCAATAAAACATTTTATTCTTATCAATGGAATTAATTAGTTTTGGTATCAAATTAAACTAAAGTTAAATTTACCCTGTCAAAGGTAAATCATGAATGTATTTCTAGTTTTCTTTTTTTAAAACAATTTGAAGAAACATTCAACAATTTTATAGAAAACTGCCATCAATTTGAAAGAAAACTGTCAACAATTTGAAAGAAAACTGTCAACAATTTGAAAGAAAACTATCCAAATTTGAAATAAATCTGTCAACAATTTGAAATAAACTGTCAACTATTTGAAAGAAAACTTCAACAATTTGAAAGAAAACTGCCAACAATGTAATGAAGTGTCTCTTACTTTTGTTTGGAAATGAATGCGACTGCCTTCCTTCCACATCTCTGTCAACAAAGTCTGCCCCGGTAGAACAGGTTTAGCAAACCTTACCTACACAACAAATCACAATCATTGAAACAAAGAAGATTACAAATTAATTAGCAAACCTTACCTACACAACAAATCACAATCATTGAAACAAAGAAGATTACAAATTAATTAGCAAACCTTACCTACACAACAAATCACAATCATTGAAACAAAGAAGATTACAAATTAATTAGCAAACCTTACCTACACAACAAATCACAATCATTGAAATGTAGAAGATTACAAATTAATTAATCATATGGCTGATACAGGATTACATCAAATAAATAAAGTTAAAATATATTAAAATGCATATTTATTCAAAACTCGTTTTAAAAAGACAGATTAAAGCCTGTTAACTTTTCCACATTTTAGAAAATTTTATTTCTTCATATTTGCAAAAGTAATTAGCAAATAAGTGGCAGATTAGTTGTGTCTTTGTATTAACAATTGACAATTCTAAATAAAAACTAACCTTCACTGCCTTGAATCGACTCATATCATTGTTGGCAAAAGTTGCCATGACATGTCGAACTGCATACCCAAAAGAACAGAGCCCATGCAAAATTGGAGTTTTGAAACCTGTAGGATTAAAATGTTAGATTTTAATATGTTTTCTTTCATTAGAGGATAGACAATGTATCTAAGATTCCTAACAATAGTATTAAGTAGAGGGACAAAAAACAAATTATATAACAATACACTTATTGTATCAATTTATTGAGCATTATTTTTTACCTCCCATAGCAGCAAAGCTAGGATCAATATGCAATGGATTTTTGTCTCCATTTAAACGATACAGGGCAGCCTACAAATAAACATTATATAGCTACATATTAGCTACAGAATAAGACTTTGGGTAAAAATAAACATGCACCCAACTTCTCAACATTTTAAATAAGAAAAAAGAATTTCATGAATTTTTTACACACATTATGGACCTCCTGTTTTGTTTGTAGTATTTGTATTACTATGCATAAACCTAGAAGTTTTTTAATGGGGAAAATTGGGGGGTGGGGTGTTTACCTGGGTAAAAATGTGAGGATTTTACCTGAGGAAAAATGTGAGGATTTTACCTGGTCGACTGAGGTTTTTTCTTGCATGACAGAATCAGGAGCTCTGCTGGGAACTTCAATGATTGGAATGGTTTCAGTTGATGTTTTGGGTCCACCAAAGTTTCCAGCCCCAACATAGAAGGTGGAGAACTGGTTAAAGGCAACTTTGTCATTGTTTTCATCATAGGTTTCAACTGGAAGTAAATATTTATATTAAAGGTGACTGCAATGAATATATAAATAGTGTGTATTTCTTTATTTTTGTGGTTTACAATTTCTAAAAAAAGAGATATAATTGCAGAAGTGAGTCATTTCAAAATAAAAACAACTCCTATAGTTCTAAACAAGTGCAATGATTCAGCACAGTTTAAAAGCATTTGTGTGAAAGATTTTTTGTTTGCACGGTTAAAAGAATTAAAATTAATTTGTATTCACTACTGCATTTCAGCGTGACCATGCAGCCGAGAGGGAACATTGCCCACAGGTCCAGAAAAGGTCAAACCAGAATTTAGATCCTTAAGACTTTTTAAAAGAATACAAGACCTACTTTGGTAGACAACTGACAGATACAACTCTGTACTGTAGATACACAAACCACTTGTGAGTAGTAACCTTTTACAAGTAGCTATAAGGATAAATTGGAAGAAAAAAATACCATACCCTTTTACAAGTAACTATAAGGACAATGTGTAACAAAAAAATACCATACCCTTTTACAAGTAGCTATAAGGACAATGTGTAACAAAAAAATACCATACCCTTTTACAAGTAGCTATAAGGACAATTTGTAACAACAAAAAAAAACAAAAAACAATCACCATTGTACAAGAGGACAGCTCCAGATTTCTTGTCCATGACGTCACACAGCCACAGCTTGGAGGTCAGAGTCCCAGAGCGAGGAATTGGTTTAAACAGTTCTAGGTACTGTTCTCCATGTAGTAGCTACATCACAAAAATAAACATTTTAATCAATAGATTGGTTTAAACAGTTCTAGGTACTGTTCTCCATGTAGTAACTACATCACAAAAATAAACATTTTAATCAATAGATTGGTTTAAACAGTTCTAAGTACTGTTCTCCATGTAGTAGCTACATCACAAAAATAAACATTTTAATGGATAGATTGGTTTAAACAGTTCTAGGTACTGTTCTCCATGTAGAAGCTTTATCGTAGAAATAAATATTTAATGGATAGATTGGCTTTAATAGTTCTAGGTACTGTTCTCCATGTAGTAGCTACATCACAAAAATAAACATTTTAATCAATAGATTGGCTTAAACAGTTCTAGGTACTGTTCTCCATGTAGTAGCTACATCACAAAAATAAACATATTATGGATAGATTGGCTTGAATAGTTCTAGGTACTGCACTCCATGTAGTAGCTACATCACAAAAATAAACATTTTAATGGAAAGATTGGTTTGAATAGTTCTAGGTACTGCACTGCATGTAGTAGCTACATCACAAAAATAAACATTTTAATCAATAGATTGGCTTAAACAGTTCTAGGTACTGCTCCCCATGTAGTAACTACATCAAAAAAATAAACATTTAATGGATAGATTGGCTTGAATAGTTCTAGATACTGTTGACCATTATTTATGTGAAAGCAATTTTAAAAGCAGTCCTATTATTAAAGCTTGTATAAATTGTTTTTAGAAATATTTTTCTTTATTGAAAATAATTTTAGAAGAAGTCCGATTAAGTTTTTATAAGTCCGCTTTAAAAAAAAAATTATGTTAATCATGGACCTAAATTTGTGAAACTTAGAAAATCTTAAGCAAAACTAATGTTACTAACAGCAAATAGTAATAATAAATCATAAACTTTTAAAACCAAATGTTGATATACATCTACCGGTCTGTAAATATTTAACAAAAAACTTGGACCTACTTTAGTGGGATCCAGAGTTAGACCTGGCACACCCTTCCCTGTGGCTGAATACAAACAGGCAAATGCTGGGATGACCCCAAATGTTGGCAGGATGGTGAAGTCTTCAGATAACTCAAATAAAAACTTCAGGTAATCAGGTTGGGTGGTAGAAGTACCAACTGTCAAGGGAGACAAAAAAGGATTCAGTTATCACTGCAGTATAACCATGAAGGGAGACAAGTAGTTAATTCATTTATAAGGGAAGAACAACTGGCCAATGGTAACATAAATAACAAATGAATAGCATTTGACAAACACACAGTCCAACCTGAAAGTGCATACAATACAGCCTCCTTTTCTGTGTATGTATATTTTACTCCTTGCAGTTTAAAAGTTTTAGCCAAAGCCTGGAAAAATTAAGGTAAAATCTAAATTTAATTGCTAAAATATATCACATGATGTATTTTAGCATTTATATTAGATTTTCAATTGTGTAGTCAAATCTTAATGCATTTTAAATTATTTATCCTATATTCTTTTTTTTTTCATTTGGTTGATAAAAGATTTATTGTGTTTAGCTTTGAGTGTTCACTATTACTCCATTGATTATAATACACAGCAAGATAAAAAAAAAACATAAATAATAATTTTTCACTTTAATCTACAGTACTTAAAAAGTTGACATGAGTATGTGTTCAGCTATACCATGCCATCCTATCTCATGCTAAAAGGTTCAACCTACAATGGGGTCATAAGGTCAATCTACGACTGGGTCAGAAGATCAATTCCCAAAGGGTCAGAAGGTCAACCTACCACAGGGTCCTTTAGGTCAGCAGCAGCCTGGGCCTCTCTCTCCTCTTGGTCCATGCTGTTGGCCAGCTCTACCATAAAAGCACTGGACTCTGCAAATTAAACAGAAAAACACATCCAGATCAGACTATTTTCACTAAAACCATCAACCACAACATAAATAATGCAAATAAGCTCAATATTTAAAATGTATCATCTACCTTAAAAAACAAGAATCATACTAGCAAATTAGAGGATAAAGAAAAGTAAACCCCAACTCAGTGAAATAACGATGGTCTCTTATAGGCCAAATCATCAGACATGACACAACCCTGACTGAAATAACTATTGATCTTTTATACACTGCATCATTAGACCTAACAAAGCCCTCCCAAAAATGAAAGCCAAACTGGCAACAGCTGGTTACCTCTGGTGGAAGTTGGGTAAGTTGGGTTGCTGAAGTCTGTTACTCTGTCCCAGTTGTCTCGAACTGTTCAACAAATAATGTGAAATAGTCATTGGATTTTTTTTTAAATTTAGTGAATTCACTAAGTATTTGGTCAGCACATCATGCTTATGATTAGCTTACATTGAATTAATTATCATCCTTATCAGATTTCTGAATAACTTATACATACAGTAAAATATAAACATACTAAAAAATAATTAAATTAGTGCCATGAAATGATTATGCCTTATCATATTTAACACAGTCTGCAGATTTTATACAAAGCAAAAATCACCTGTTTCAGGGGTGACTGCCTTATTCTTTTCTCTCAAAAAGACACCCTCTGTTCTTTGCCATCGTACTATTTGATAAAAGTTAAAAAATTGAAAATACTCTTCAAGCAAAGAATTAAAAAAAAAAAACCAACTAGGTATTATACACATATGTAAAAATAAAGACTAATTGAGACTTACATTTTCCTACCCAGCCCGCCCCTACTTCAAATAGCCCCCCTGTTTCTTGACATGAGTTATGGCACAAATAAAGCACCACTGGAGCAACATATTCAGGCTTTAGGGCATCACGAATCTCTGAAATAAAAATTTGCAGCAATTAATACCTGGTTAAAATAAGATATTTTCAGAATATCTGGTGTTTGAATAGTCCCACACATGTATCAAATTCCTTTAACACATGTGTGAGTGACACTAAACTGCTCATATTTCAAAACATTATCAGCTTTCAACAGTATAAAATTAAGGGGAGATAAAGCTTAAAAGGATAAGAGTGGTGGAAAATGTATAAATTACATTTTAAAGTTATTAGCAGGTTCTTACCATACAGTTTTAACAATTTGAAACTAGATGGTAAAAACATTGATTAAAAAATACAGGTAGTCAATTATAATAATAATAGTATGAATAATTTATGTATGGTGTTCAAATGAACAACAAAAAAAAAACCTTTTGGCATGACCGTCTCAGTGAGCCTGGAGCCAGCCATAGGGGCCACACAGTTACAGTTGATCCCATACTTTTTCCCCTCAATGGACAGGGTACTGGAGAGACCAGCCAGGCCAAGTTTAGCAGCGCTGTAGTTAGCTTGGCCAAAGTTGCCGTAGATCCCAGCTGATGAGCTGACCAGAATAATTCTTGGAAAACAAAAAACACAAACTGTCAGGCAGGCTATGATAATCTCTGTCTTTATAAGAAAAGGCGTATAACCAGTTGACACGTAATGCTTAATTGTGTTGGAGGCATGGTCGAGTCGGCAAAAATAATTAAGAACGAAGAAGAAGAAGGATAAGAAAAATACAGAAAAATATGTTTACTACTTTAATTAAATTCTTACATACTTTTTTGGATTATACAAATAAACCTGAAAGTAAGTTATAAATATAAACAATTCTGTATCCGTATTTGAACTTAAAACTTTCGGGTTCACAGTCAAGCATTCTACTGCTAAGCGTCCTATTTTGTATGTTTAGTTTATATGTAAATGTTTTCACTAACCTTCCAAAGCCCTGGTCTCGCATATGTGGCCATGCTGCTCTAGTTACTAGAAAAGAGCCCCTGAGGTGGACACGGTGAATGATATCTGACACAAAAATTGTGAGAGTAGATTTTAATAGAGGCAGTGAAGGATATCTGACACAAAAGCAATAGTTAGAATATGTTTTAAATATTTCAATAGTGGCTTTCAATAATTAAAGCAAGGTTTAGCTAAATTTAGTAAAGCTGAAAAACTTACTAGCACAAGGGCAAAGATAAACTGGGTTAAATTTATTATTTCTGTGCTTCAAAATAAATATTGTAGCAAACCTCTTTGTTATGATGCATGTTATGATCTATGTTATAGATCGGTGAGAGTGAATGTTGGTGCGAAAGGTATGTTGAACGCATGGAATGATGACGCGGATAGTGCTACGTTCTGGTGTAGAGACTGGTTGCTGGGTACTGCGTGTGAGTTAGTTTGATTTACTTCGCCTTGGTGAAAGGGAGTATGTGAGTTGAGTACGAGAATAAAGATAAGAACAAGAAGCCTGCTTTCATCTTATTGATTAGTGGTCGCCTATGTTGTCTTGATGAACAAATGTTATGATGCATGCCCGTGGGTACAACATCTCCACACGGTAGTGAGAACTAAAATGATATCAAATCAAACAACCCAAACCACTCACTCAGCATAACACTCTTCTTACCCTGGTGTTTATCAATGATAGAGGCAAATGTAAATCTCTCAAAGTATTGTAGCAAAGTTCAACTTACCCCAGTCTTCATCACTGATTTAGGCAAAATTTTAACTCTCAAAGTATTGTAGCAAAGTTTAACTTACCCCAGTCTTCATCACTGATTCTGGCGAATGATTTGTCTCTCAATATTCCAGCATTATTCACCACAATATCTGCAACAATAATTAAATACACATGCATCAAAAGGTGTCCTTCAGATCAAATTAAAGATGCATAAGATCTAAATTTTTATGATATAAACCATTATTTTTTTTAGTATTACCTATTCTACCGAACTTCTCCAGAGCTGTCTGAACAATTTTTTCACCATTTTCCACTGAGTCTATAGAGATAGAAAAAATATTGTAAGTCAATTGCATTAACATATGTATTACTATACTTAAGTATCTGGTAGATAAATAGAAAAAAAAAGACTAATTATGAAGTGTTTTAATTTTAAATTGAAGATATCCAATCAAATGTTTTGATTATTTATAGTTGGTTAGAGGTTCCTAAGAATTTGTATTTAAAATTTGTTTTCGTACCTCACTCAAGGTAGAAAGTGCAGCTTAAAAATTAAGCATTTAGTTCAAATAATATTTAAAGAAGCAGGGCAGTTTAAATGTGTTCTCACCATAGTTGGCCACAGCTTTACCACCTTTAGTTATTATCTCGTGCACAACCTCATCTGCAGCTTTGGAGCTTTTGCCAGAACCACTGATGCTCCCGCCCAAGTCATTCACTGTAAGAAATCACCAGGGATAATGGCTTTAACTGACTAAGTGAGTATTGTCTTTAACTGACAAAATAAGTGTTGGCTTTAACTGACAAAATAAGTGTTGGCTTTAACTGACAAAGTGAGTATTGTCTTTAACTGACAAAATAAGTGTTGCCTTTAACTGACAAAATAAGTGTTGGCTTTAACTGACAAAATAAGTGTTGCCTTTAAATGACAAAATAAGTGTTGCCTTTAACTGACAAAATAAATGTTGGCATTAACTGACAAAATAAGTGTTGGCTTTAACTGACAAAATAAGTGTTGGCTTTAACTGACAAAATAAGTGTTGGCTTTAACTGACAAAATAAGTGTTGGCTTTAACTGACAAAATAAGTGTTGGCTTTAACTGACAAAATAAGTGTTGGCTTTAACTGACAAAATAAGTGTTGATTTTAACTGACAAAATAAGTGTTGGCTTTAACTGACAAAATAAGTGTTCGTACTGTGCAACGGTAATTAATTTTTATTGGTTTTCATTTGTCTAGCTCATTAGATTACATTTGAAGAAATAAAATTGGAAATAGAGCACTGAAATATATATAATTTTGTTTATGTTTTCAACTAAATTTTTGCATCAGTTACATTTTCTTTAAAAGACAATCAGTTTGAAAAAAGCCTGTTACATCAACCAAAAACAGAATAAATAGCTTTTTTTTTAATAGCAAACAAGAAAAAAAAAAAACAGCAATAAAAAAATGTTACTAAACTGTTATAAAATTTTAAATACAACCAAAAAAAAAAACCTGTAAAAATTTGAGAGGAATACAGTCTTTATAAAAAAAAAAAAACATAACTGAGGTAAAATTTGAAATGAACTATGAGACTTACCCACCACTGAAGCTCCTCTCTCAGCAAAAGCTAGAGCATAAGCTTTTCCAAGACCTACATAATAATGACAAATTAATAATTGAAAGATTTACTGTAAAATCCCAAGAAAGATTGGTACTATGAATAGACAGAAAAGAGTTTATTTCCCACTTATTTAAGTTGTGTTAGTAATCCCCTTGTATGTGCTTTAACTCTTACATTGTGTATAACAATTAATTCTAATCGCCTTAAAGTTAAGCTTAAAGCAAAATATGCTTCAACTATTAGATCTAGCTGAATAGTGATGTGTATGACAGACATAAATTCTAATTTATAGGTGAAGGTTGTATCAAATTGTTTTATAAATTAATGATAATTTGTGGGTTGGAAGAAAGCACATTGGACTATTATAATGGGTTTGTAAGTGTGCATTTGCTAAGGGGAACAACCAAAGAAATAGCTAACACAGAACAAGTCAAGAAGAGTGAAGGGGAAAGGGGAAACAAACACTGATTTAAAATTTAAAGGTTTGTGAATTTTTTGTTCTTTTTTACACTCAGTAAAGCAGAGAGAGGTCTAGAGTCTAGATCTAGTAAGTAGTACTGCTAGATCTAGTAGTAACTAGATCTAGTAGGCCTACTTATTTTGATATTTTCTATTCTAGATCTAATTTCTAAATCTAGATAAGTAAATTATTAAGTAGATCTAGATCTAGATCTAGAGTCTAGACTAGATCTAGATCTAGAATCGATTGTAGACGATTTTGTAGATTATGTCAAAAGATTGAGAATTGAGATTCTATTTCAAACTAGACCTCTATTTCAATTTGTATTTTTACTAGATCTAGAAGTCTAGATCTAGATCTAGATCTAGATCTAGATAAATAAGATATCTAGATCTAGATCTAGATTCTATTTTTTTTTAAATATTTTTTAGTTTGGGTTTTTTTAGGCCATTCATTAGGCCCAACCTTACCATTTCCAGCTCCTGTTACAAGAACTACTTTGCCGTCGAATCTGAGGGGTTCTGCCATATTTTATTTTAAATCTTTTAACAGTTCATAACAATATTGATTGAATATTGAATATAGATCTAAATCTAGTCTAGATCAAGACTTCTAAAATAACTTTTGCACAGCGAAAGCAAAATCACATGAACTTTAAACTAAGCAGGGGACAACTCTCGACGATATAATTTAGATAACAGTAACTCTTCATTTCCATTCTCATTGGGTGGATGTGTTTGTCGTGTCGCTTTGGCATAGACTGCTTTGACTAGAGATCTAGAAATCTAGTGTATTAGGCCTATCGGTCTTTTTAATGCACACGCAACGATGGCGATCATTTTGTATTTATTGATATCCTTTTTCACAGTTATTAATGCAGACGAACGAACAGACGACACATTTTTTGTTAAACCAGGAGCAGGAACCTTAAGCGTTCAAACCGAACTGGTGCGGTTTGCATGCAAAATTTAATAATTAAAATAAAAAAAAAAAAAACATCAACATTCAACATCCATCCCATACCATTACCTACCACAGGGCCTAAAACTTAAACTAAACAAACAATAATCAATAAGTATAATCTAGAAGAGTCTAGATCTAGTAGCAGATACTGGCCAATGATTGCAATAGAAAATTAGGAAGCTGTACTAAAATCTAACTAAAGTAAAGTTATTCTACTGAACTGATGTTGTGATAACCTGGACCATTTTATAATTTTAATTCAAATTAATTATTATGATATGGGACACACTTCACATGTGAATGTGTACTTCTTAACAATTCTGCCTCATATCACACATAATTATGTATTTGCATATCTTTTCAATGCTTTCTTTTTTTCTAGAAAAATTACCAGTGCAAGTTCTCTTACACAGCACAAGGTGGAACTCATGAGGTGAATTTTATAATTTTAAAAACTAATTATGTTAAATTCAACTATTACACCACATGTAAAAATAGCCCATTTACAAAGAACCTTACACTCCCTGCTAAAAAAGTCAAGGAAATCTGTTGTAATGGGGCATATGCTGCATAAATAGATTACCTACAGCCTACTGCACCATGTAGGCACTAAAATGGAACCCAAAGGGATGCTAAAAAGGTGGATGAAATCCCATGTTAACATAAAATACATCCCACCCCTTAAATCACTGTAGTCATCTAGAGTAGCTCAGGAAAGAGAACTCTTGATACTCCATTAGTAGTGATGGGAGATTGTTAAAATTTGATAATATCGGAAAGTCACATTTGTATTTTAAAATGCATTTAAGGAATGGTCTCTAAGCCTAGAAATCTTAGATGGTGGAAATGCTGTTATGTGCACTGTTGAGCGAGGTGTTGCATCGTATCTGTTCTTCCAAGATTTTAAAATGGAGCTCACAGGTCCAATGGTATCAATAACAGATGTGGATGTTAAGGTTTGTATTTGGCTATAGATACCTATTCTCATTAACACTTATCATAAATATGCAATTTGAGTTTCTCACTTTGCACTTCAGACATAGTTACACTACAATTTTTTTGGTGTATTTTCAGAATTCTCAAAGAGACAATTTGAGTTTGCAAAAGGATGAATACTTACTGGAAAAAAATTCAAGTGAGTTTTTTTTTAGTGCTAGCTTGTTTACACAACTTCAAATATTTCTGTGCCAACCTTAAGTTTCTGTCTAAAACCTACATCATACTAACATTTATCAAAGAACTTATTCCTGCTTGTAAACAATGTTCCTCTAAGCAATGTGTATTTTGTGTGCTGGGTGTTCTAAAAGTCTTATACAATGATATATGTTTTTTACAAAATGATTGCGCAGCAGTTGCGAAAAACTGCGCAGCAGCGCAACCACGCAGCTTAGAGGGAACATAGCTTGTAAAGGTTAGCCTTAATAAAATATTTCAGTGTAAATTGAATTAATTTTCTTTTTCTTTGCAGTATCAAGTATTGCTGGGAAGTTTAAAAACCATTTAGAAAAAGTTGCTGTTTATTCACCGTTATCTCGTGATGACCTTTAAGTTATTTTTAGTGTGAACCACAAAGTAAAAGAAAATATCCATTACATGTTACCCTTAGGAGTTTTATAAATGTTTTTTCTAGATTTTATGCTTGTTTTACTTCAAGATCTATAGGGAAGCTTTGAATGTTTGAAATGAATAATAGTTCTGAATGATGTGCAAGCATGTTGATAATTATTTTATTAAAATGTATTTTATTGAAATTGTTTGACATTATATTGGCAATAACTTTATCAAGTAATGATAGTTTTTTTTTATTACAATTGCAATGGGCAAGGCCTATCTTTGGTATATTGCACTTTTTTTTGTCACTGAAAATTAGATATTTTTAAATTAAACATTTTTAAATTTTATTAAAATTCATTTTAACAGTTAAGTTTTCACCTAGAAAAGGTTATAAAATTCCACATATATTATTTCAGACAATTAATAAATGTGAACACTAAATAAAATATTAAATATAAAGTAAAGTATGCTAAGTTTGTTTTTGAAAAACACATCATATTCATCAACTCATCATTAAAATGTGCCTAAATCACCATTTTCCTTAATTTTCTAAAGCTTATTTTGATTTTCTTTTCTGTTTATATCTGTTAACAGTTTTATATTGCATTCAGTGCAATAATGCACAATTTTTAGATTTTAAACATTTATGGTAGAAGGACAGTTTTTATTTAAAAATTTTAAGTTACATTGTTTTTATGTGGGGCAATATGGTTAAAAACCAGCTGAAAGCACCAGATCTGATGGATCCTTACTTGAGAAAATCCAGTTGGGCATAATGCAGACCTATTAATATGGTTAGGTTTAACTTCACCTCGTCTGCCCTATTGGCTATCAAGTAACAAACATACAGTATGAAATACAAACTTAAACATCTTGGTTTATGAAGCTAATTCTCTAAATTTTAAAAAAAATTTATTATTAATTTTTTATTATGCTTTGTTATTCCACAATTTAATAACCACATGGTAATGTTAGTTACAGTTAATGTACAACTTGTATTTGCTTTTATTCGTTACACTGGGATTAAATAAATAAAGATGCATTTGTTTATCATTTGGTGTTCCATCTTTATACTCTATAGAATTCAATGATCAGTAAAAATTTTTACTAAAATATTGAAATTGAATATAAGTTGTGTAAAAGCTGAATACCTTTTTGATAACTAAAAATCATGATTAAAACATTTAAATCAGAGGTCTCCAAACTTTTCAGACAGAGGGCCACATTAACTATCAAATTTCAGTTTGGGGGCCAGTTTCTTCCAGGCATGTCTTTGATTTCTTTGGGCAAAGTTCCTCAGCCATCACCAACAAACGATTTTTCTTTAGACAAAAAGATCTCCGCGGGCCGGATGAGAGGACTTCGCGGGCCGCATCTTGGAGACCCCTGATTTAAATCAACATTCATAGTAACATAGCATAATTTCAAAATTGATTACTTTCCTAAGCAAACAATTTTTAATTACAGCAAATCACAGAAAAAGAAACATTTTAACCATTGATTGTAAACAAATCCACATTTGTCTTAAATCTGTGAAGGAAATGGAGATTCTTCTGTGAGAGAAATATTTTGAGTTGAATCTTCTGGGAGTGGTATAGATGCCACAGCAGCTTGTATTTCAGGTGAAAAATCAGTGCTTATGCTGGTGAATGCTGACTTAGATGTGGCAAAAGGTATCCGTGATATTTTTTTATCACATTGAGTTCTAGATGTTTTCTGCTTTGGAGGTTTGGACAAAACTGTGCTGGGTAGAATCGTGTCTAAGTCCATGCAAACACTTTCCTGCACAGGCAATTGAGCTAATGTAACATTGCTCATTGAGGTAAGGGAACCAACGCCAGGGGAGCTTACAAAGCTGGGTAAAATGGGTGAAGGTGGGTTTACTGCCCTTAAGGATATTAAAATACTATTGGACTGTGGTACAGACATAGAATGAGCATTAGATTCAAATGTGCCAAGGGTTAACGCTTCAGATTCTAAATTCTTTGAGGTATAATTGGTGAAGAAAGATCCCACAGATGGGCTGTCTGTAAAAAAGTCAGGTGTCAATGGTCTATCAACCAGATGTGGAGAAAAAGATGCAAACATTAAGGTACTAGCTGACTGGCATCTGTTTAGGGTAGGTGGTCTTGGGAAATCTGACATGAGGTCAAAGAGAGAGTCTTCAATCATGCTGTTATCATTGTCATTGAGGTTGGTGGTGGTGGCACACAGCATTGGATTACCTCCCTTACTAGATGGTACACTGTTGGTGTAAATGTTTCTTTCTGGGCTTAAAGCCTTAGAAGAAATTGTGTCTGTAATACTCTCTGATGGTAATGGAACATCCAGCAATTCAGAAACCATTTCATGTGACGTACTTTCAGCATCTGGTTTTTTATCTAGTTTCTCATTTATTATTAGACTGTTCAAAGTCACATAAGCATTTTCTATTCTATCTTTTTTGAGATTAGCAATTTTATAATCACTTGGTTTTACTTTTTCTAAACTTTGCTCTTGAATAATTTGATAGTCATTGCATCCATGGTCATTAACCATATGTTTCTTAGCTTTCAGCATACTCTCTAAGGCTTCTCCACAGATTGAGCAAGCATAGCCCTTAACACCATCATGCCGAGCAATATGTTTTCTTATAGCTAGTGCATAGCTCGTCTTAAAGGGGCATTTAGGGCATGAATATTGTTTTTGCTTGAGGTGTCTGCTCTTAGCATGTGAAATGATTTCTGATGGAAATAATGCTGTAAATGAGCACTGGGCACATTTGTATGGTTTGTAGTCTCTATGAAGCATCATGTGTTTAGCTAGGGATGCAGTGTGTCGTGTCTGGAAACCACACACACAGCAAACATGGCATTTATCCTCAGCATGTTTCTGTTTCAGGTGTTTAGTGAGAGATCTTTCATACAAAGATGCAAAGGAGCACCCTTCATGTGGACATGTAATCATTTCACCTGAAATATTCAAATATATTTTATGTGATGAAAATATTTTTTGCAATTTTGTTGATTTAGAACAAAAGATTTGAAAAAAATAACAAATGTAAACAATACTGTGAAACTGACCTTTTAATTTAGTAATATGGATTTAACTATTCTTACTCACCAGTATGTTTTCTTGTGTGTTCTTTAAGTGTTGCCATGTTTCTAGCTACATAGTTGCATTCACTGCATTTATATTTGTTTTCTGCCAAGCTTTCTGAAAAAAAAACAAAAAAAGAATCAAACATTAATATTATAATGAGGTATCAGAGCTCGAAAATTCATTTGAAATTGTGCACATACAGTTGCTGTCTCAATATGTTTGTTAGCTTAAGATTAAAGTGCAATTTAAATTTATTGTAGTCTAGTAGTATTAAGTTAAAAATTAATTAAGTCACAGGATTTCCATGAAGGGGGCAGTAAATAACAAAATAAAAATTAAAACTTGTGAAAGAAAAAGCTTATTATTAATAAATTTGATATATAACTCAGTTTAAAATTACTCATTTCTTTTCAATGAAAAAAATATTTTCAACCTGAATCAGAATGGGTAGTTGCTAAGTGTTGATCAAATGCATCTTTCCTAAAAAACTCTGCACCACAAAAATGGCATAGTAATTTTTGTTCACCATGATTGTGTAGCAAGTGATGCTTCCAATCCTTGCGCCAGATGGTTGAGTATTTGCAGGTAGAACATTCAAAAGCTTGGCCATCATTATGTGAAAGTAAATGCCTCAGCATCAGTTTATCAGTTTTAGATTGGTGTGTGCAAAGTTTACAAATATAAACTGTTTGATAATCCGTTTTTGATATATGACACTGAGATGAAAGTTTTCCAATAGAGTCCAGGGGAGCTGACATCTTTACACTATCAGTGTCTGATGGTTTTTCAGTGTCTGGAAATGTTTTAATAGATCCTTGATGTGGAAATAAAGCTGTACTATCATTTTCTGTAACTGGTGTGGTGTTAAGAATTACAGAAGCAGAGTTAACTGTAACATTTTTTAAAGGTATGGTATGAATAAAAGTTTGACATTCCTTATCACATTTAAGCTGTTGGTTTTCATTATTAAAATGTGTGGGCTTATTGCCTTTGCTTGACAGATCAGGTGAACATAGAGCTAGAAGAATTTTCAATATATTACGAGGAAGCATAGTCTGTAGACTTGAGAGCAACTGTTTACCATGTTTGCTTAGAGTCCTTTTTAATGCTGCAAAGGCTTTGTAATCAGATCTGTCACATACATAAAAGTCAAAAGTAGATGGTTCAGATTCTTTGTTGATATAGTAAGGTGCACAGTCTTTACAAGATTTAAGGTGATACTGAATTGCCAAATCTGTGCATTTCTCTCCAACAAAAAGACCTCTGCAATTCCAGCATACTTTGCATGTTTCCATTGTTCTTTTCTTACCCAAAATATAATACTAAACATATCTGTCCTGAGTAGTAAGTAGGCCTTGACATCTATCCAAAGGTGATTCAGACTTAACTACACAGGAATCCATCGAATATTCAACAGCAGATTGATGTCTAAAGCAGCAAAGCTGGTTAAAAAAAACAATTTTTATTTTATGAAAAATTATAGCCTATAACTGTGACTATAACTATAAGTTTAAGGCATATATATTTACAGTGGCATAGCGAGGTCGGGTGTCACCCGGTGCGGCACTTAATGGTGTCACCCCCCAGAGGCGTAGCGACCCCTTTCAAGTTTTCGATTTGCACCCCCCCCCTCAAGTTTTCAATTTGCACCCACCCCACAAACTTTCTATTTGCACCCCCCCCCCCTCAAGTTTTACTCTATATATTTTGCTATTTTTTACCTTGGTGTCACCCCCTAAATGGTGTCACCCGGTGCGGTCCGCACCCCCCCCCTCGCTACGCCCCTGTATATTTATATATTATATAATATTCCAGTAGGGGCCTAGGGCCTATATATAATAAATAATAATACATATTATAACATAATTATATATTTAGTAGTAGTTGTAGTTACTAGTTAATACTACTATAACATAACTATTAATTATTATATAATAATTAATTAATATTATAGGCCTAGGGCTAGGCCTAATATATATTTATTAATTTAACTTAACTAGGCCTATTTGAATAGTTCTTTTTATTGACTTGGGCCTATAACTTATAATTAATTAAAATAATTATTAATTATTAATTTTAAAAAATTATAAACTATAATTTTAATTTAGGTAAAACCTTAGTTTAGCGTCGGAAATTATCGGGTAATGTTTGTTGAGTTTCGGTAACTAGAGTTACGGTAAACCATGGTTTATTTGACCATTGAAATATAAATAAATTGAAAGTCGATTGTAGTAAATTAATGTTTTAATTTTTTAAGTTTAATCGACTAAAGGAAACAATAATAAATATAATAGTAGATTTAAATTAGTAGATCTAAAAATTAAAAAAAAACATATATTAATATAAATAATGAAGTCAAATGTAATATTAAATAATTTAATGTTTTTGGCTTGCAGCGGATTTGCGACCATTAATTAATTAGATCTAGATCTAGCTAGATATCTAGCTGCTAGACCAAGTAAAAAAATCTAGATTACGAAAATAGTAAAAATGATTACAAAATGTAAAAATAATTACAAAAATAAATCTATCCAAAATTTAAACATTCTGTATAAAAATAAAAGATGACGCCAAATAAAGTATGGTTTACAGTACTTCCGGTGAATTCCGGAAGTGTGTGACAGACTTTGGCATTGTTTTACTTTTACTGTTTTTTACTGCTATACGATTCCGGAATAATAACCGACGCTAAACTAAGGGATTACCTTAATTTATTATAGATAGATCTAGATCTATATAGTATATATAAAAGTTTTATAAAACAAAACAAATTTAAATGACTAATTTTAATTAATTAATAATTAATTTAAGCTAGCCTTCTCTAGCTACTAAATAAATAGTAAATAGTAAATACTACTACATTATAAAAGTCAAAGTTAATGCTAATCTTAATGCCTAACTACTACTAACTAGATCTATAATACATAATACATTACATAAGACTAGAATTAGATCTAATCTAGATCTAATCTAGAGATTTTGTAGAGTACTAGAGATTAGATCTTTCTATCCACTTTTACGTTTCAATGTTAATGGACTTTACTGGTATTTAGTATGCCAAATTGCTTACTAAATTCCAAAACGTTGTATTATTTTCAGTCATAGTCCCAGGTTATAGACTAACTCTAGATCTAGATCTAAACACCGTTAATATAAATACAAGTTTAGTGTTGTCCATAAATAAAGACATGATAAATTGTTTCTATAATTTATTTTCATCCTAGTCAGACCATATACATTGTAATACTAAAAGACACATAAAAAGACTTAAAAAAAAAGATCTGTTTATGTACAGACTTCATTCAGAGAAAGGTATCGTATATGCCATGGGTGTTGGTGGTTTGCTCTTCATATAGATCTAAATCTAGGTATAACTAGCAGTAAGTAACAAAACATGAACCGCTTATCTAGACAAGTAATCATCATATTAATTACAATCCAGTCTTGTTTGGTCTAGATCTAGAGGAAATCAATTTATTTGAAAAGGGGTCGTCCATAAATGAAGTCACACTCGTAGGAGGAAGGGGGGTCCGTAATTTTGTGACTGTGCGTGATGAGGGTGAGTGGGGTCAGATGGTGTGAGTGGGGTCAGATGGTGTGGCGTCACACTTTTGCATTGTAAAAAGCAATGTTAGAAATGGTTTAGCCGTTATTTCGCGTTTTAGAAAACTGTTTAAATAAATTGTAATAGGAATTGATTAAAATACTCCATTTTGAAAGAGTTCAGACAAGATTTTGGAAAAATATCGATGTTTTAAGAAAAATTCGACAGCAATTTTGAGGGGGGTGGGGTTGTATGCTGAGGTGTGACGTCATTTTAGGGGGGGTCTGGCGTTTTGAGAGGTTGTGTGACGAGGGGGGGGGGGGTAAAAATCGTTAAAAGCGTGACGTCATTTATGGATGGCCTTAAAGTAATATTAAGTCAAGTGCTAGTTCACGATTTCCGAGTTTGAGTGTAACAGGTAAGTATTTTCAGATGGTTTTTGTTGAAATGCCAAGCCTAAGCTTAATTGGGGGGGAAAACAGAATGTTTATGGGCGAATGAATAAGAGTCATAAGAGGCATCGTTGAAGAAATTGTTTTAAAGTTTTAGTTTAGCGCAAGTTACGAAAAAAAAATATTTAAAAATCTCTTTTTTTCCTCTCTGGCCCAAGTGATTATTTCAGTCTTTTTTCACGTTTTACAATGTAATTTAATTTTCGATTTCGATATAGATCTTAGTTGTAGACATCATTAATGTGTGTAAAATAGTATGAAAATTGAAATTTAATTTTTTATTCTATCTAAAAATACATTCATGCGTCTTCTCGACTTAGAGGTAAATTTGGTCACTGTGCCGAATTATATCCCATAAATCCTTTCATAGGCGTAAAATGATGTCATCTCCGCCTGTGTATTATTGTTGAGACGTACAATTACGAATCAAATAAACATATAATTGTCCTTTAATATTTTCGTTCAAAAAGTTGGTTTAACAAACAATCAGATTAAGTTCAGCAATTATCAAAAAACCTACGGTATCAATGTTTTGCTGAAAAAAGTAACAGCTACCTGAGCTCGGGAAATCCCGAAGATGACGTCACTAACGTAAACCTTTGGTCATGATAAGCAAGACTATTGATATTTAGCAGAATTATATCATCATTCTCAGCTGTGTTAAAGCTGCAATGAGTACATCCCATATGTTGATTGTCTAGTTTCGCTGCACAGTTTCTTGTTACAAGTGCAATATTTTTTTTGCCTTTTTGTTTTACGTTTTTGAAACATGATGGACAGTGACGATGGTTTCATGGATGGAGCCGAGTCTGAAGACTCGCATGGCCCAACAGAT
Organism: Physella acuta; assembly: GCF_028476545.2. NCBI lineage: Eukaryota > Metazoa > Mollusca > Gastropoda > Physidae > Physella > Physella acuta. Next base: position 222,660 of record NW_026731648.1, read on the forward strand.
AACGACGACGAGGACGAACTGCCAATGGATATGGAGCACCCAGAATCTTCTACAAATGAACGAAGAGATGATGATGACTTTACATATGAAGTACTTACTGCAGATCAAATAGTAGAATTTATGGTTGATTGCATTAAAGACGTCAATGCCGTTGTGCAGGTAGAGTAGATCTAGCACTGTAGACCTGATTTGTTTACCAAAAAATAAAGTTCTGTGCTGTATGTTATTGTTACTTTTGTGTAACCAACTGCACTTTAATTTTCACTACCACACTATTACATCTAAATATACTATATTACTATCGTACTGGTTCAGAGTTCAGAGTATGCCTACTTGCTTATTTCTATGCTCTTTTCTAAGACTTTAAACTCAACAAAGCAATAACATAGGCCTAGACTTTAAATAGTTCTAGCAAAATGCTGGAGATTGATATAACACATAAACAAGTTAAAGATAACTTTTTAAATTCAGAGTAAATAGAGATTGTTTAGTTAGGGTTACTGATAACAGATAAGCGAAAGTTACAGTACACTGTCAGTGTACACAGTTAACAAAGTCATTTGCGCCTAAATATTGTTAAAATCATAACTTGTGATGTAGTTCGTTATGCAGCTCCATTTCTTGTCAAGCAGACATAGCCTAACCAATAAATGGAAAAAGATCCCTCAATAGACTTCTGAAAATAAGTCTTGATGTTTTAAGTTTAGGTTGTTATTGGTATTGTAATATGGGGCATAACCAGTGTTGACACGTATACTTAATTGTGTTGGAGGCGTTGTTGAGTCGGCAAAGCTCATGGTTGTTAAATTAGAAAAAGTATTGAGTTCAAACCCTCTGGCAGATAAGGCTTGATCCCTTTCAACACTAAAAATTAAGAACGAAGAAGAAAGAAGAGTATTGTAATTTCAGGTTTATTAGTGTTAATGCTAGAAAAAAGATATAGGCTATTAGTTCATTTATAGTTTCCTACCAGTGACCTAAAAATACTAATATAATTTTTTAAAGCAGATTTCATTATTGTGGCATCATTGAACATTGTTATAACACACATATACCCAAACTGTCAGCATTTAATAAGTACCTCTAGGCCTAGTTGTTACAATTTGTAAATTTAATCATAATCATTTTTATTAAGGCCACAAGTTTGTTGTTAGTAGACTAATTATATTTTATTTATTGTAGTACATACAATATTAGAAAATTTCTGCCAAACAAAATCTAGGGTGGTTTTGAAAAACTATGATCTGTCATTTTATTTGCCATTTTGTATTGTAGACTTTAAAATGTAGTAATTTTTAAATGTAAGTATAGAAATAATTGAAGAAGTAATGACTCAGAGGTTAAGTAAGGTCAGCTATCAACTATATCTACATATTTATCCTTCATGTTAACACTAGACATATATAGATAATTTAAATTAAGTTAAAGTATGCATACGTAGTAAAATTATAGGTCCATGAGACAGTTGAAGTAAAGTTCACCTTTTTATGTAACCATGGCATAAGGATAGTGTTCGAACTATGCCCAGCCATCTTTACTTTCCATAACTTAAGTCAGCAAGCCTAGATGCTCTACCATCTGACCAGGCTGTCCCATCAAACTGACAATTTTATATTAGGTACTTGAATGATATTTTTCATCATCATCTCTCAAAGCCCATTTATGCATGAGGCAACAGACATCAACAAGTGTGCACAATTTTGTCCTTTCTATAGCTATAACCTCTGCCTGTTAGAATGCTAGTACTCTCTCATTGAACTATTTTCATTATTGATATTCATGTTTCTTTCATTCTTCCTTGTTTTCTATAACCCCGTGGTGTTGATCTAAGACCAGTCCTAGCAAGTGCATCTGCGCTCATTTTATTATCCTTAGCACATGACTTCTTCTTTGATATTATTCTCTATTTAGGATTTTTAGTGGTAACATTTCACCATAATTTATATCTATAACTAATACACTGAGTTTCTTAGTTTAAAGCAAAGTTTGGACAATTTTTAAAATTCAGCTTGTTATCCCAATACATATTAATTTCTGGTTTCTCTATGATATTTTATTGTCATTAATTTTTAAATCATATTCAACAGATACCTGCCACAATAACCCGCATTCTTCTTAACCATTTTAAGTGGGATAAAGAAAAACTAATGGAAAGGTAAGATAGATTATCTGAAAAGTAAACTGAGTCTTAAAAAAATATTTTGTTGTGTTTAGTTAATAGATAGCTTTTATTTCTTAATGTTTCCTGAAGGAATTGACTACACTTTCATCCAAAGAATTTTTTTTTTTTAGATAAGTACTAAAGAAAAATAAATTTATATAAACTCTGTTTTTAGTTAAAATGACCAACCATAAGATTTATTACTTTTTCTTCTGTCAGATATTATGATGGTGATCAAGACAAGTTATTTTCTGAAGCTCATGTTGTTAGTCCTCATCGGCGTGATATGGGGAAGGGTGCTAAGGTAGGATCTATATTTTATTAAGAAAAGACCAGACCTGATACATACTTAATTATTATTTTCAGCATTATCAACATGCCATTAATTTGGTTAGTTTCTTAGTATAACTATATCATGTTAATTTAAAATACAATTTTTGTTTTGTTTTTACTTATAGTTACTATTTTGGAAAGATATTTTAAATTTGTTTTTAAAATGTAGATAAATTATTATTTCCTCAATAATTATTTATTTTGTTGAGGTCAAGGTTTCAATATTTAAAACATTTACCCAGAAATTTCTTCTCTAAATAACAGTTTTTTTTGTCATTGGCATTGACTAAGTTTTTAAATTACTACTTATGAATTTTGTATGCTGTTGTATGTGCAGCGTCAAGTGCGAAACAGTGTTCAAGAAGACAACGTTCTTTGCGAAATATGCTACTTTTCTAAGGCATTGGATGTAAGTATAAATACATTTATTCAGTATTAATAATATTAATTTGTGTATCATTATTAGTTAGTCTTAACGTCTGCAAAGTTTGAAAACATTAAATATTTTGACAATTTCATTTTGTCTATGCTGTAAGGATATGAAGGGTCTTGAATGTGGTCATCGTTTTTGTGCCCATTGTTGGGCTGAGTACCTCACATCAAAAATAATGGATGAAGGTATGGGACAAACCATTTCTTGTGCTGCCTATGGCTGTGATATTCTTGTAGATGACAAAAGTGTAATGTAAGTTTTCCTTTTCTTTTTTAGCCTTATCAAATTGTTTAATGTAATACAAATTAAATTAAGCTTTACAAACTTTATGAAGATTATTAATTGTAAATTCTAGGTTAAAGTTAACTGTTAATGGCTGCATATTTATTAATATTGACCTTGTTTCTAAAGCGTATGATTTAATACTGCATATGATTATTAACCAAAAAGTGTTGAGCTCAGTTCACTGTCTGGAGTTGGGTGTTCCTGTGTCCACCCAGCTGGGTACCTGATTAGAGTCAGGGAAAGTAAAGGTGGTTGGACATAGTGCTGACAACACTATTGATTCATTTGCAGATGTACAGAAACAGGTGAACTCTACTTCATCTACCCCATCAAGCATCTAGTATGAAAGATTACCTTACTTTTAATTATTGGTTTCAAATGTACATACTCATCTTGTAACAAATGTCAAATTCAAAATGCATATACTTTTTGATTAATGAAAGATTATACATTTTTTAGGGAGTTAATAAAAGACCAAAAAGTTAAATTGAAATATCAACAAATAATAACAAATAGTTTTGTAGAGGTAAGTGCAGTTTTACTTTTATTCACTTAGATATGTTAGTGCAGTTTTTTTTTTTCGACAACTGTAATTTTGAGACCAATGTAATAATAGTTTAATGTTTATATAGTGTAACAGGTTATTGAGATGGTGTCCAGCCCCGGACTGCGGACATGCAGTCAAGGTGGCCCACCATGATGCAAAGCCGGTGACCTGTGTATGTGGCCATACCTTTTGGTAAGACATTTTATAATAAATTTATAATAGGATTATGATCAATTTCAAAGTGCCAATGTTTTGAACTCACACAACAAATACATATTAATGGCACTTGGTGAAAAAAATGTGAACAAATGGTCTCCAAGGTTTAGTGAGGAAAGTTGGATGGTAACAGTTCAGTAGCTTGGGAGACAAAATGTGGGAATGTTTATGCTGTCTACTTTTTTGTTAGCGGGTGTCAGACAAAATAAAAATATTCTACATAACATAATACGGAAACTGTACTACAAACACACAGCATTACCAAAAAATTCAGATCATTATAATTTTATTGCCTTGTCAGTTTTCTGTTTCTAATGTTAATTATTATACTTAAAAAGGAATTTAACATGATGCATTTGTAAATATTACTTACAATCTTAACAACATAAAAAAAGCAAATAATAAAACTTACCTGAGATTATTTTTTAAAAATGCAGTTTAAAATTTTTTTTACATAAATTACACTATTATTTACAGTTTTTCGTGCGGAGAAAACTGGCATGATCCTGTGCGTTGCAAGTGGCTAAAACAATGGATTAAAAAATGTGATGATGATAGTGAAACATCAAATTGGATAGCGGCAAACACAAAGGTTGGTTAATATACACCTTTATCAAAATATCAGTCTAGATTTTAATAAGGGTTTAAAATAATGATGGCAGATCATAACAAATAACAATTATGTTGGTATTACTATACTGGCCCAATTCCTAACAGCAATGCCAGCAGAAAAACATTGATACTCTACTTGTTGTACCATGATATAAATGCAAAGTTGTTGCAAATGAGTCAGCTTTTTTTTCTGGATAGGTTACAATTACCTTAAATTAACACACATAGGAATATTCTGAAGTGTAATGTCCTGTCAGGTGTTGACTTTCTAAGATACTTATGTGAATTAAAAAATTGTTGTAACTGCTAAGACTTTGTTTAAAGATATGATTAGGATCCCATTTCTCTTTATATATGTTCTCCTTGTTTGTGGTACGAGCACAATGATTAAAGCCTAATGAAATTCTGACAATTTCTTTTAAAAAAAATACTGCACTAGTACATGGTGTATCATAAAAAATTTTAAAATAGAAATAAATTTGTTTGCTACAAATTTTGGTTTTGACATGTTTACATAATAACAAAATTTTAGGAATGCCCGAAATGTCACGTTACGATAGAGAAAGATGGCGGCTGCAACCACATGGTCTGTAAAAATCAGAACTGTAAGGCAGATTTCTGCTGGGTTTGTCTTGGACCCTGGGAACCCCATGGATCCTCTTGGTTAGTTATACGAAATATCTCCTTACATGCTTCTCCACATTTCCTGAACAATTTATGCTAGTCTGGCTTATTTCTAAGTTACATAGTTTTATAAACAAACCTAAAGCATAGTCCAACACATTATTACAATATAAAGTTTTACATTTTTGGTCAGTTTTTTTGTTTGTGATAACACAAAAGCTTATAACTTAACCAGATAACTCATCAAAGATTTTGTAATAACTTTAATGGTAGCACTGTAATGTAATATTTGCTTTATTGCAACCAGTAATTTTTTTGTAGCCTCATAGAGTATTTTGATAATTATTGATTATCACTTTTTAATCCTAAAAAATCACTCACACTTGAAAGAAATGATAACTGTATTCATACATGTTTTATTTCAGGTATAACTGTAATAGGTACAATGAAGATGATGCCAAGAAAGCTAGGGATAGTCAAGAGGTAAGCGTGAGTATTTTCCTCTGTTTCTGGTGTTTCTGCCATTTTTGTTGGCATTATAATTATGTTTAGTTGCGTTCTTGTTATAAATTTTTATTAAAATTTATATAATTAACATTTATAAACCAAGCTCATTTTCCTCTTATGTACCAAACCCAACGTGTCTATTTTTACATTTTACAGAGATCCCGAGCAGCTTTACAGAGGTACCTATTTTACTGCAACAGGTATATGAACCATATGCAGAGCCTCAAATTTGAACACATGGTATGTAAGCTTGGATACACTTTAAAAAGCATAATTGTTATTTTAGCACAATCCAAGACCAGTCTTTTACAACATGATTTTGGTTTCAGTATTGTTCTCTTGATCATTCTTCAACTACTTCACTCCATTTGTCACATTTACCGTAACTGTTTAAAAAAACCACACTGTTATAATTCAGCCTGAAATGCTTACAAGATATTAGTACATCTCCTACAACAAGCTTTTAAATTTAAGCTTTAGTAATCAAAGTATTAATAAAATATTGACACCATGTAAAAGATAGAAAATGTAATAAAATTGAATGATGTTATAATCACAAAATAATAGTTTATTTGCCTGCAATAAATATATAAACTTCCATCTTCACAGCTCTACCAGTCTATTAAGTCCAAGATGGAAGAGATGCAGCAACACAACATGTCATGGATTGAGGTCCAGTTTTTGAAGAAAGCTGTAGATGTGTTGTGTCTATGCAGACAAACCCTTATGTATACTTATGTTTTTGCCTTTTATCTCAAAAAGAACAATCAATCCATTATTTTTGAAGTAAGTAATTGAACTTGAAAATATTAAAATTAGTACACTACTTATTTGTTGTCTACATTTTTCAATTAATTACATTAATCCAGAGCATAAAGATTTTTTTAATAGCAAATTTTCTTTCCTTAGGACAACCAGAAAGATCTTGAAAATGCCACTGAGCAGCTTTCAGAATATTTGGAAAGAGAGATTTCTTCTGAAGTACTTCATGACATAAAGCAGAAAGTACAAGACAAATACAGGTGAATTCTCATAGATAATTTTCATGATCGGTGGATATTTACAAGTAGAAATATTTATGATGGTGTATGAGTAGTAACAATTTTCTAGGGCCCTAATTTTTATTACTTATTCAAATGAAATTTAAAGTATAGTTTTAAAACTGGAAAGTTATTAAGTAGAAAATAATCTGGTATGGTCATAATTTACATTTCAGATACTGTGAAAGTCGCAGAAATGTTCTACTTGACCATGTACACGAAGGTTATGAGAAAGACCAGTGGGAATACATTGAAGCTTAATTATCATCTCAGAGTCTCTAAAAAGCAGCAGTATGGCTCATCTCTTGTAGAATTGAATTGACTTATTTGTTGGTCGTATCATCAAAATGCCCTTTTTATATACAATTTCTAATGTTTACATTCTGCGTTAGTTATTTAATTCTCAAGGAGCAGTGTAATTATGCTTGATTAACCACAGCCCATATGCAACTGGGCATTTGCAGTTTGTTGACATTTATTTATCTTTATTTTGTAACTGACTCTCTGCTGGTTTAAATCACAGTCATTATATATGTGTATACAAATATTGAACCTTCTAGTTTTGAAATTATATTAACTTAGCTTTTCAGATTAAAAATAAGTATTGAGATCTTATTCAGTTTTTTAGCTCTCCAGAATTTTAAGTAAAGTTGTTTTTTAATGCAAGGTATATTTTATAAATCTGTCATCTATTTATTGTCCAATGCAAGATACTCAGAATCAATTGAACGAAGCATACACAGTTCTCATACTGTCACACAAAATAGGCTTTAATTTGCTGCCAGTTCTTTTTAAGTAATTCGAGTTTTTAAAATTATTTTTTTAGTATATGTTTATAATAAAGTTGGAATTTAAACTATTTCACTCAAATACTAAATAGTGCTATAAAATAATTTTTATTTTGACCTCACAAACTGCTGGAAATTTGTTGTAGCATTTTAAAAACCAATTTTCTCTACCATTGTACAAGCTACGAATGAGAGCATACCAATCTATTTCAGTTGATAAAGTTTTTTCACTAGCTTTCCTATTGTCCAAAATCAAATATTTTGAACTTCAACCTGAAATTTGTACACACGTTTCTAAACTATTTGACTCACTAATACCTTTTTTAAAAATTCAAGTGTCAAGTTTAAGTTAATAAAAAATTGTTTATAGAATATTTTCACCCATTATGTATACTTAAACTTACTGAATAAAATTAATGAATGCACATACCCAAGTTTTGTTTTAAGACATTGACATGAGCAAACTGTACAGCAATACAAATTAACCGATGTACAGTTATGGTGCATCATTTACTCTGCACAAGTGCTTAACAAAGTGCCTAGAACATAGTTTGCTAAACAATTTTCTAGCAGGCTTTACTGAATTTCTGTAAGCAAAGCTATTATAACTAAAACACAAGTATTTACAAGGAAAGAAGTCAAACAAAGATGCATGCTGATGAGTATTAATCATGTTCCAATCTGCATGAAGTCTTTCACTTGATGTGTCTTACTTGTTGGTTGTAGTGTGTGTGTGCCTGCATCCATTAGTCAAATACATACTTAGCATAATTTAACACCTCTCTATGGCATTTAATGAATCAGTGTGAAGATATTGCATAACTTGACTAGGAAATCATGTCATTTAGTATACTTATCACTTTTCATGTGTATACATTTTTTGGGAACTTGTGAATTGAATTCTTTTTGATATTGCTTCGTAAATTACTTGATACTGTCACATATTGTGATATTATTTGATCATAAACTGTGAGTTTGTTTTATCTTTATAATTTATACTACAGACTGCAAGGGCAATTGTCTAAATAACAATTATAATTAAGAAATATTGGAAACATTTTTTTTGTGTTGCGTGCATTAAAAGATTTCCTTAACTTAAATAATTTTTTATTAGGTTTGATTTTGATTTTTGTTATCTTTTACCTAAAAATAATTTTTATACACAATATATTGAGTCAACTTGCAAAACCTGCTTAGTAACTTCAAGTTTAGATAAACGATAAGGTTCTAAGTACATTTATTTGAAATTCTGTGTGTTAAATATAGATCTAGTAGTAAAGTAGTAGACACTTCAGGGAATAATTTTTTTTCACAAAAAGTTAAGTTAGAAGGTTTTGCAAATAAACTCATTTATTGATTTTGAAGCAAAAGTCTATTCAAAGTTGAGTTTTTTTTTTTTCTAAATTTGGTATTTATAAACTTTTTCTCTTTACTTTCTTTATTTAAGAAAAAAAAAACAGCTTTGAAAACTTAGGTAAGAATTTATCAGGCAATTGTGAAATAACAACCAGCAGGAAAGGCAGTGAAATAACATTTCCACAAAAAATTGATATTCCTTTTTGACAATTTCTAAACTTTTGCAGTAATGGTTCCTGTTTGTTGACTTGTATTGTTGGTTTGGCTTTTAAAAAGTAGTGCTGCTAACTTTTCTCTTCATTGAGGTACATTTTAAAGGGTTGTATAATAATCAATAGAATTATTTAAACATTTTGAGAACTGCAAGTTGTGTTATAATAGCATAATAAACAGTTACGTCCCTTGAGTCCGAGGAGTTTGCTGTTACATAAAAAAATATTGCTTTTATTTTTAAAATCATTATTCTAGTGTAAATGTGTTGAACAAGATTGAGATATTTCTTGTTTTTCTCTTTTGTCTGAAAGTATTTAACTTTGTGAACACCTAGCTTATAGGTGTGCACGTATACTGGAGGGAATGGAAAACTTGGTCTGTGTGAATTGTAACAAATCATTTCTATGCATGTACAATGATTGATGCTTTAGTATATCACTTGTGTCATTAGTTTCCAACCTTGGTGAATGAAATAGTTTCTTTTAATTTTGATTTTTTTTTTAGTGGATCATGTTTAATGAACTCCGCCAAAAAATTCATTGGTTTTCAAGTTGATTTTGTTCAGCCTAAGTAAGCTACCACTGTAGTGTTGTTTGATGATCAACTGTGGCAACAAAATTATCAAGCTGATTTTGTCCACAACCACTGTTAATTAATCAATAACTGCCCACACATAAGTGGTTTTTGAACTGATTTTTAGTTGACGTTTCATCAACCACTGATAGATTAATTATTAGTGGTTTTCGAGTTGATTGTTGATAAGTTCAGCAACAACTGATAGTTTGATGATTAACTGGGCCAATAAGTCAGTGGTTTTCAAGCTGTTGTGTGTGTTATAAATTAAATTGATCAGCAAACACTGTCCTCGCCACCCGAATCCTTAGGCTGGCTGTGATTTCTCAATTTGTCCTAATTTTTTTTTCTACAGTGAGGAAAATCCTGTTGTAGGCTATCTTGTATAGTTTTTATAGATGTGTGATTTTCATTCATGTGATTGTTTGTTTTACACTGTCTTACTTCACTAATGTGAGGGTGTTTTATTTAAGAGTTTATTTTTATTATGTAGATCTATTTGATATCAAAACACTTTGACACTTACGTAGTTTGAATAAATGGAAAATGAGGAATATTCCCTGATCTGTATAGATTTATCATACATACTTGTTCTTTGGCTTTATCATTAATCTAACCATAAATTTTAGGAGTTAGTGATTCTTATTGCAGTCTGTATAACTTACCTTGGTTTCTTAAAAAACAAACAACCTTTCTTTTACCTGTTGATGATTAGACCTCCCTGCTCAAGAACAAGTAGATCTATAAGAAAAATGTTAGATTAGACATAAGTGAAACAATTACAGCATATCAAGGCTGTCCCTGACCTAACCCTCTTTACAGTGTCCCTAGCCCAGTGACTTCCACAAGGTATAAATCAGGGGTATAGTTTTAGCCATGCAAATTGTATGAAAAGTTAAATCCTTACAAAAATCTCAAAAAATAATTGCATCTAATGGCATCTTCACCTTAGATTTTCATCAGTTGATAAAATGAAATTCTTGAAATAGAAAGTTAAAATGATGATACTGTTGTTTATCTTGAGGTTTAAATAATAATAATTTTCTTCTTTAAAGTGTGTTTTGATTTTGCTTAATTAACTGATATTACATGATGTCAAATAGTTTGCAATTGTAATGTTCATATTAGCTTAATTTAATCTCAAACATGAATTCTATGGTGAGACAATTTTTGGCACAGTGATTAAGAAGGAATTTTCTGAATTGAACAACTTTACAGTAGTTTACAGTGATTGAGATCTCTTCATAATATGAAGAAAACATCTTTAAGGGACATAATCATGGAAAAGTGCTTAAGGGATATAACCCTGTAGAATTATAAGAAAGTTTAAGGATATAACCAAATGTAGTCACAGGAAGAGCTCCAAGTTGTATCTAACATTAAGTAGTGATAATGGTTACCTCAGGGTGTTGTATGTACATGTGTGGATGTCAAACTAGTGTTAAATAAGTAACCAACTTGGCATAATGCTCTCAGGGGAAGTAACTGATGGTGGTTTATTTCCCTTTCCACCTCCCTTTGAAGGAAGTGGTTATATTTTCAGGCATCAGGTCAGAACGTACATCTGTGGTTATTATCTGCATCCTTGGGTAGAAAATTGCGGGATAAATATGTTAAGTTTAACTTTTGCTTAATTTATTGTGTGTAATTTATAGTGTGTTACTGTGTGTAATTTATGCGTATAGTATAATTGCCAGTTTTTCAGCTTGAAAACCTCTGATCTCATTTTGTCTGACATTCTTTTTACATACATACATATATATATACACCACCATGTACATATGTACATGTTACTCCAAAATGTGTGTACAGTGTATTCTATAAATCTTAGATTACTTGTATGGTTGTTTATCCTAGTTAATTTCTAATTGCTTTTGTCAAGACTTTTTATTAAAAAAAAACACATTTGACTGTAAATATTTGCCCAAAAATAATACATTCTTACCTGGGTTTTTTTGTTCTTTTTTAAAAATGTGATTTGTAATTGTAATATAAATTGAGAAAAATTTAGCTTTAATTTTTATTACATTTTGTTTGAAACTTCGAGTAGTGGTAGAAATCCCAAAGCAGTACATTTTTTTGCTGCTACTGCTACACAAACTGTAACCATAGTCATAACCCTAATCCTAATGGTAATAGCTGAAGTAAAAAAAAACGACCATACAATACCCTGAAAGTAATTAGAGATGTGTTTTTCTTGTATTGAAACAATTGTTTCAAGAGGTAAGTCTATAGTAACACCCTCTATTTTGTTTGATGTAGTATAGTTCTGACTAAAGCATGTGCTATGAACCCTGGCATAAAGCAAGTATCAGTTTATTGTATGTGTTATGAACCCTGGCATAAAGCAAGTACCGGTTTATTGTTTGTGCTATGAACCCTGACATTAAGAAAGTATCAGTTTATTGTATATACTATGAACCCTGACATACAGGAAGTATCCGTTTTTTGTTGTGAAGTGTTGTTAAAGCATCTGGTTTGACCTTAGGACTTGGTGGTATTCAAGGCAGTAACTTGAGTAACACCCCCCCCCCCCAACACCGCCGTTATGGCGTCCCCACCAGGCTTCACTGTGCTATCTATATGCATTAGTGGTGTACAACGTTCTCACAGACTGCCATACACACCTGACCGGACACGGGGAGTAAGTCAAGTGATTTAAGAACCATGTTCTAAAGGTCTCGAGCAGTTGCATATACAGGTTTTCGGTCGGGCTAGCAGGGGCGGCGAGTCGAGACAAAAGGCGCTATATATATATATATATATATATATATATATATATATATATATATATATATATATATATATATATATACATATATATACATATAAATATATATTATATACATATATATATTATATATATATTATATATATATATATTATGTATATATATATATATATAAAGTACTCTGTAGAAAACAAAAGAACAAAACACCATGTATGCCGATAGCACCAAACACTTTATCGCAAAAAACAACACAAAATATACACACGATACAACAAAAACCAATAAACGCTTCACAATCTGTTTTGTAATCCTTGTAAAAAAAAAACAATTTAACCGAATGGAATATTAAGACAGGCGAACTACAGTAGGGGAAATAATCACTCTCTTTATATAGATCTAGATATAAATAGGCCTACACATTTTATTATAATTGATTAAAATTACTGTTTAATATAATAGCTTATTGCTAATTTATTTTACAAAAAAAAATATTGTCTACAATCAGAGTTAAATATATTTACAACATAAATTCTAAAACAGCATAGCTCAATGTAAATTGAATATATTGGCACATTTATTTGGATTTTTTGCGCGCAACTTTGGTAATTTCCTATAATTTATACATTGCACGTCAACGTGTAGCCTAATTGACAGCCCAAAAAGCTTGGTAAGCTACCATTCATTAAGGTGAGTTTTAAAAAAAACCAATTGTGTTAATTTTACAAGTAGATTAGTTTTCTACAATGCTTTTATTTAGTCTAGAATGTAAGGCCTATCCAGATTATCTAGATCTAGTCTGATTTATAAAAATGTATAGGCTCGATGCGTCCGCTTCACAGCCAAACAACTTCCTATTGTGGTAGGACATGGACAAGTGGTAGGTACGTAACTGCGTGTCAATGCAGAAATCAAACATCAATAATACACCGACTTGAATTACGAATGTGTAAGCTGTTGTTGCTACGCCCACAAATTATTAAAAAGCCAAAGCTTAGCTCCTAATGAAGCTAGAGACACAAAACTGGTATCAATGTAATGGGGGGGGGGGAATCTAGTTTTTTTTCTGGTATAATTTTATTTGAAATTAGTGGAGTTTAAAAATTACGCGCAACAACCTATTCTATCAATATCGTTTTTAACTTTGGTCCATGCTTTACATTTAGAACACCTAGCTCCATTTTCTCGAAATGTCAAGAGCCACTAAGCGTTTGAAAACTGAGGTAAATACTTTACTTTCTGTTAAAAGAATATTTCTAATCTTTTACTCCCCCCTCCCCTCCGTCTCACATCATAACAAAAAGCCACACCCCCCCCTAAGATGACGTCATACCTCAGCCTACAAGCCCCCTCAAAATTGCAATTGACTTTTTCTTAAAACATCGATATTTTTTACCTAAAATCTCGTCTGAACTCTATCGCCATAGAGTATTTTAATCTATTATTTATTAAAACTGTTTTCTAAAACGCGAAATAACGGCTAAAATTCGTTTTCTAACATTACTTTTTATAATGCAAAAGTGTGACGTCACATCATCTGAACCCCCCCTCCCTCTCCTTACACAGCGCTATAAAATTTTACTGACCCCCACTCCCCCGTACGAGTGTGACGTCATTTATGGACTACCGCCCAACTAGTCTAATTCATGCAGACACAAATGTTATCACTCAAAAGGTCCAGAATGTTTTTAAGTTTCTAGTTTAAAGCGTCGTGCGTTGCCAAAGTCAAAGTAATATTACTATTTATTGAATAAAGAAAATATATGTACGCATCGATTTAATATAATTTGCGTATTTACTATAAAACAATGCATCATAGGAATGTTATGCTATTAAAAACTGCTGAATATTAGAATGAGAAGATGGAAATAGCCAATATATCCCATTGCCAGCACGTTTTGTACGATAACATCTATCAAGTACAAATTCATTAAAAAAAAGTTTCCCACTAATCACATAAATAATCGGTTTTATTTACAATACTACCAGTGTTTCTTCCAGACTTTTTTCTCCGGGGCAGGGGGGGGGGGGCAATTGATTTTTTTTTTGGGGGGGGGGGGATGGGGGACAGTGGTAAATGTATATTATTTCTATATAAATTTCCATTTCGTGCTTAGCCAACCCCCCCCCCCCCCCCCACTCCGAAGAGATGCCAGGAAGAAACACTGAATACCACTCAGACGACTCACGTAAGAAAACCTAGAGATAAAACACCCTAGAAGTCGGGGTGTCGCGGGGCGCTAATGGAAGCTATCGATTAAATTACCACAGGGGCGCCCCTGGTTTCGTTTACTCATTGATTATAGTAGCCCACTTTACCCCAATGTAGGGAACTCTTTGAAACGAATGTAGGCGCCATAGTTTAAATTAATGTTGTGTATTCGGATACGCCTGTTGCTTTAAAACAATAACGTAGTTAGGTACAGCATGCATCAAGAATAATTTTGAAATAAACATTATTACAGAGACACATTTTTCTTACATATTTTCTTTCACGGTATTTGAAAATTTTCAATAGAACTCCAAGGCACAGGAACTGAAGGCACCTCATGAGATGGTCTTAAGCTCCAGGTAGTTGTTTAATTTGTACTAGAAATTAAGAAATTAAGCCTCTGACTTGCGTCTAATTGTGTTGCATTGTGTTATATTTGTAATACATTTATTTGAAACGTATGACCTTTTCAGTGATGTGTCTTTGGAGAGGAATGACCGATCATTAACCCTTGATCCGTGTGAGAGTAAGTTATGCTGAGAAAATAACTATTTCTAATCCGATTCTTCTTTAAGACGCACAAGTAAAAGATAAATTTACATGAAAACAATTTCTTTTAAGTAAATAATTAATTACACAATTGCATTGATAAAAGCATTTTTTTTCTAAGCCTTTAATTTGATACACACGAGAGGAGTTTAACATTTCAATGTGTAATCAGATGTAAAAAAAAAATTTAAAAAATAAGAGGAAAAAGTGCAAACATTTCACTAAAAGCCTCTAATTAGCTAAAAAACGCTAACTACAAAAAAAGTTTAGCAACTTTACAAACAATATTTCTATGTCGTTTTTACTTAAATGTATACATTTTAGTTCTTGAACCAAATTGGATGTGTTTGGAGCAGTTCTTTCAATCGCAAAAATCAGAACCTCCATGGTTTTCAGTTGAGACCAACTCTCCTCCATCAGTAAGAATGTTTAAGATAAATCTCAATAATAGTAATGGTAGCATTTATATATTTTGTGTGTAAATTATTTAATGGACAGCAATCGTGTTATTTAATTATTATATTCAACAACTCACAATGGACATTTTAAAATTAAAGATTATATATATTTTAGATAATATCAAAAGTACACATTGGAGAAAGTCTGGAGCAATCTCCTGCGAGTTTTGATCTCAAGAACAAGCTACTAGGCCCTGGAGTAAGTTTCATCAAACTTTCACTAGTTTTATATCTATGTTGTTTTCCGTCTTTAGAAAAAAGAAACAAAACCAATACAAGAGTTAATTCAAAAGGTAACATAGTTTATATGTCTATTGACACGGAAGAATAAATGTTTTAGGATCATAATAGAGCAAAAGATACTAAATTTAAATTGATTTCTGGTTCTGTTTTACATGCTTTTATCTTGATTTATTTCGGTTTGTTGTATTACACATTTTATAATACTTTATTCTACTACAAGCAGTAAGCTTAACATTACAACACACAATGGTTAGTATCGAATATTTAGAAGGCTTGCTCTTGTTTATAATTGTTTAGGGGAGTCATCTAATGCACATCCAAGCTAAAACAGGAGCGGGCGTTAGTCTGAGGGGTAGAGGGGCTGACGATTGTGAAATGGAAGGAATGGATTCCGTGGAACCTATGCATGTCTACCTCGAGTAAGTAAAAAATTATATACATTTAAAAATGTATGTATGACCTATCTGTGTGCTGTAAATAATTTATTTTCGTTTTTTTCTTTTTAAATAACAGGCACTATTCTTATGATAGATTAGAAGAGGCTAGAGAGTTGGCCAAACAATTGATCTTAACAGTAAGTGATTAACGTTGTGATAAACTTTTCTATTGTATGGGTTATTTAATGGCATTGTTAGAGGTAAGATTCATATTTTTTTAAATTGATTCTGATACAAGTATACAATGGGCACCATTGAGTTTGACGAGACTTTCACGATCATTATTGTTGATAAAAAACGTGTTTCTTTCAATTTTGCATGTATAGCGGACATACAAAAATACACTTTAGCTTGAGAAAAAAAAACTTAAATGTAGTATTTTAAAAATCAATGATATAAATGATAAATTTGGCCATATTTCAATTATTATTGTAATTATATATATATATATATATATATATATATATATATATATATATATATATATATATATATATATATACTTCGGGGTAAATATGTTTTTAAAGAACCGCGTCTGAAACTGCTAATGCTATTATTATAAAAATATTATTTACTGCGAGTGTGCGGTATGTCTTTGCCTCCACTAACATTAACATGTAGAGACGAGGAAAAACTAAGCTGGTTTAGCCTTTTTCAAAATACTTGTTTATTTACAGAAAATATCAAAACTGAAGACAAATAGTCACATCTTTAAAGTCCAATAAAAAAATGAAATATTTTGTTGTTGATGTTCAGTCATTAGTTTCTAAGAATGAAACATCACGGAAACCTCCACATTGAGTTCTCGTGATTTAACGTAACTAATGAAAACAGGTTGAACTACCTTAATAGCTTTTTATGTCAAGTTTCATACAGACAGACGAACATGAGTGGTTTTTTTAGTAGCTGCACTACTGAACATAAACGACTCTCTCAGACCTCCTCCTCAACATTATTCCACCCCTTCATCACACACGAACTCCCCACTATCACCTTCCTAACTTGGAATAACACATATTGTTACAATTATTTATAGTTAGTATACTGCTGTTTTCTAATTAATACATTTATTCCCAGTTTTAATTCGCTTTTTGTTTCCAATAAATAGAATTTTCCGAATATTTAAATATTCTTCTTCTTAAAATTGTCATTCCATGTTGTTTCCATAAAACGTTATCCTTGCTGTTACTCTGACAGATGTGTATGCAGTAAGCTTTTGGGCATGTATTATTCCCACTCTAATATTTCAGTTTTATCTTCTGTGTCCAACCCATCATTACTTAGCATGGATGTCGCAGTCTCTTCTAGAGGCTGCACTCCATAATTAACCATGTCATGTTTACTTGATTATTTCTCTATAGGTGCAGCAGTGGCTAGTGGGGTTCAACCAGGCCATGGCTACAATTCCAGCACTAGACTCCACAGCAGCTGACGTTCCCCAGCAGCGTAAGTCTGTGCTGAAAAGTTTGTTTTAAAGTCTAAAAATAAATTCTACCAGGTTTGAAGACGTATCTCTTACCAAAAAGTTCTCAAATGAACTCTTAAGTTTCTCTATTTTAAAAAGTAAAAAAAAAAAGTACTTCCATCTTATTGCAGATGAAATTGGGTTCATCTGTTTTCTGACCACGGCATTTTAGGTACTGGTGTGATCCGCATATTTTTAGTCTAATATTGTGTAGTTTAAAATATGTAAACGATCTCATGAGCGACCAAAGCTTTTATGAAAGAAAGCGAATTAGTTTTATTATCTTATTTTCATTGTATTTAAAAGCTTGGTATTAGAAAGTTTTTAAAAATATGTTTTAATAAAATGTGTATGTATCCTAGAATTTTTTTATCTAAATAGGACAAACTAATCAAGAGAACTAACTGTTCCCTATTGTCTAAAGAAGTGCTAGAATTCACGAGAGCCGTTGAAAACCGAAGGAAAGAAATGAATGCGTCACCATCGTAAACCTTCAGACCACAGGAAATTTTCCCTGTTATTTCTCTTTAATTACTCGTGATTAACCCCTCCAAAATAAAAATAAAAATATTTTTAATAAATAAATAAATTTAAAAAAAAAAAACGATGAAAGTACTGTGTTTAGTATTGTTTTTATTTTTTTCATAAAAAATAGTATAATGTGATTGTTGAAATTACATGTTGTTCACCAGCTTAAAAATTCGCGGATGTGTTCATGTAAACGCCCATCGTGTCATTCTTAACATATTATTTAAAAAAAAAATATTTTTTGTATTTTGTTTTTCTAAACAAAGAACAGTTGAAAATCTAGTCTCGCAGAGATCTGAAGACAATGGAACTAAAGATTTATTAAGTTAGGCAAGTTTTCATTTCCGAGATATCTTTCTGCAAATTCGAAAACTCATGTTGTTCATTGAAAATGCTGGTTGTATTACATTTCGCGTCAATGTAGTTTATTTTTTAGTTTCTTCTTCTTCCAGCCAGAGTTTTTTTTTTGTGATGATGGAGAAGGGGAGGTAAATAAAATCGTCAAAAGCGTGACGTCATTTATGGAAGACTCCTTAGCTCTGTGAATAATTATAGCTTTCCGTCTTAAAAAAAAACTAAAACGTTTACATTGGTATTTTAAAAATTGTTGTATGTAAATACTGTTAGAAAGATAAACGAAATCCTGTTTCTTTTCTACTTTAGAAATAATTAAAAGTTCCAAAAAGCCCCCCCCCCCCCTCCCACCCACCCAGTCCCGTCTTTACTGTACAGGCATTGGCATTCAGTGTGTGTGTGTGGGGGAGGGAAGGGGGGATGGCGAAAGGGCCCATATGGCGCTACTAATCCTATAAGTTTTTGGTCTTTTATCCAATCGCCGCAGAGGCGTAGCGACCCTTCCCGGCGCCCGGGGACAAACTTTTCGATTTGCACCCCCCCTCGAGATTTCGATTTGCACCCCCCCCCCTCGAGATTTTGATTTGCACCCCCCCCCCCCTCAAACTTTCAATTTGCGCCCCCCTCAACCTTTCAACTTATTTTTCCAACCCATTTTGGCGCCCCCTACGCTCGCTACTCTACTGAATCGCCAAGAAAATATTGAAAGTCGTTGATAATGCTCCAGGCAGTGAAAGAAACTCTGGCATTCGGGAAATTTTCAAGCATTAAATTAATTGTTTTAGCGAGCAGCTACCTGAGAGCAAAGGGCTCCGCTGACTGCGCGTCCTGCAGGGGTACTACTTATTCAACGATCAAACTGAAACAGGGTCGGCCTTACGGATGACACCAAGCACAGGAGCACCCTGCGTTGGGCTTCGATGATTAAACCGAACCAGGGGTAGCATCCGGCTAGTGTAACACGTCGCTCCCGCGGCACCCTTACGCGGTCGCTGAATAGTGTTTAACCTCACTATTACCGAGAATGATTAACGTACACTCAATGCTTTCATACAGCACGCGCAAGGGTGTCTGACTGGTAGTGTGGACAAACCGCGCCCAGCAACAAAGATCCGAAAACAAAATACAAAAGTGGCGTTGTTAAACCTTTAACTATCTCAGTTTTAAAAAATAAGATCACACGACTACAAATACAGCATTAGTAACGCGTTGATGAAACCCTTACAAATTGTTTCATTACACGGGTAACGCTGATGCTTGCTACCGATAAACATTCATTAACATTCCACTGTGATCAGGAATGAAATTTTGATGTCTATGATAGAAATTTTTAATCTCATTATGTGTTCATTATGATGCTGTACTGTTAATTTGTTATTAAACAAATTGTAGATATGCCCATTGGGCCAGTAACTTAGCATTCCTAAGTATCTAACATACCGAAACAGTTAAAATAGATCTAAAAAAACTTATTATTTATTTTTCAAAATTAAAAGCCTAAGAAAAAAACAGATCTACATAAATCAGGAGCAGTTTTTTTTAAAAGATGTGTTAGTGGCGTCTTAAGGTAGGGTGTTCCCCTACGCGTTTACCAAAAGATGTCACTTATCTTTTATTATTTTAGCTGAATACAACATAATTTTTTCAATACATTTTACAATGTTTCGTCATGGTGTCACGCCTTAATGTTGTCAGCTGATGCGGACCGCACCTCTGCCCCCGTCTTGTGACCCTACTGTGCTTGGTTACTTGAAAAACAAAAACAAATTTACGGTAAACCTGTAACATTTTTACACAACTACGGGTTGTAGGCCTACATAATAATATAGTATAAATAAAAAATCAGGATATATAAAATACAAAAAGTACAGAATATTTATATTATTTAAAACCCTACATCGGAAGAAGAAGTTGATTTCTTCGTTTCACTTCTTGGTAGCCTATAAACGGCTGACAAAAGGCGCACTGATAATTTTTGCGCAGGGGACCGAAAATCCTAGCTACCATAAATGACGTCACACTCGTAGGGGGTATCCGTAATTTTGTGAGGGTGTGAGATGAGGGGGAGGGGGGGGGGGGTATAGATGGTGAGGTAGATTGGACCGTTTCTATTATTATACACTGACGCAGAAGCCACGTTGGTTGTTAACTAGTCTTTTTATTCATCTACCATGATGGAAACAGGAACAGGAAGTCACGAGATATAAACAAGGGACATCACCCAAAACAACATTATAAATATAAGACTAATACTTGTGACATGGTTGTAGAGGCACTGATCCTCCTGTGACAGCGTCAAAGTCCTTCTTTGTGATGACGGTTAGAGATGCTCCAGTGTCAAGTTGGAAGCTGATGCTCTTACCGTTGATACAAACTGGTACGTTAATGGGAGCATGACTTATTGATTTCACAGAGAACAGGTTGAACTCCGGCTGCAAATCAGTTTCAGCATTTTCTCTGGTAGAGTGGTTCATTGGTTGGGTTAGGTTGTCTTGGTGAGAGTTAACATAGTGCTGTCTTTTGGTTGCGGTACTGTCTTGACTGGCTAGATTTAGCAACAGACGAAGACTTTGCAAAGCAGGCCTTGGCAATGTGACCTTGCTTACTGCACTTATAACAAGTTGCTGACTTGAACTTGCATCGATGAGATGCATGGGGACCGTTGCATCGATGACATTTTTGATAATTATTACTAGATTTAGATCTAGGATTTGAACGTGCAGGCTGTTTAGCATAAGTTGAAATGCTCTGATGGGGTCGGTGTTTGTTGACTAACCTGCTGTCTACTGCATGGATCCCTGAGGGCGTCAGAGATCTTGCCGCCTCGGATGACTGCAGGAATGAAATTGCTAGTTGTATTGCTTTTTCCAATGTGAGATCTGACTCGAGAAGCAACTTTCTTTGAACATCAGGGCTGTTTACACCTATCACAAACTTTTCACATAGTCTGTCAGACAGCGTGTCTCCGAATTCACAGAATCTACTTAGATGACGTAAAGCAGCAACATATTCTGATATTGATTCGTATGATTGACGAGTCCTACCGTCAAATCTGGCTCTACACAGGAACTTTGATGAGGCAGGCGCATGGTGGTCTGTTAGCAGTTTGCTCAGCTCGTTAAAGCTCTTGGTAGTTAGACTAGCTGGTGCGCATAAGTCCTTTAATAGCCTAAATTGTTAAGGCTCTATGACTGTTAACAAAACAGCTCTCTTTTTGGCTTCTATCGTCACGTCGTTAGCTTCAAGGTAAAAGCTTAAGGATAGGCACCACGGATAAAATTTTTTTTTTCATTTAACACATTTCTGGTTGTTTAATAAGTTTATATAATTATAGTTGTTAAACTATAGACAAAAATAATATATAGCCGTCAATAGCAGTACTGGTTGCCATGGAAACCGCGAAAAGGTGTGAAAACTAACACCTTTTCAAATCGCTAAGGCTTTGTTCCCATAAGAGATTTTAAAAAGCGGATGAAAGATTTAGATTTCTCAAACCAAACTATACATTTCTACGTTTATTTATTGTGATAGCTTGTACTCAATTTTTAATACAAATTTTTACGTAAATTTATGTACAAAAATTAGGGGGTGGTGTTACATAAATATCAATATTTCCTAAAATATTGTAGTAAACTTAATGTACAAACGTAGTTTTGTAGATGGTATCATACTGAATGCACATGAAATGTTTTATTCTTGTATGACAAAGGGTTCCAAAGCCTTAGCGATTTGAATGTTGAATTTTGAGTAAAAATGCAAAGTTGAGAAAACGTGAAAAGAAGAGCGGGAAAAGGCACGGTGCGTTTTCTCTTATAGAAAACAGAAAAAAACGTCTTGTTATATGTGGAAGAACCATTTCTCTAATAACATACGCTTTGATTTATGTTGTAAGTTTTAGACAGATTTTTTCTATGTAAGCAGAAAATATGTATACAACAGGTAATGAATGTATGACTATTAAGTATTACACATCCTATCAATCGAGCGGTATTCTCAGAACAGCTATCTTCAAACCAGATCAAGTTTTGTTTGTTAGCCGGTCTTCTCACTTCAAAATAATGTCTTTCTCTACTCAAATTGTAGCTTACACAAGTTTATTGCCTTATGATAATAGCCTACAACACAACACTGGGTACAACGCTTGAGGCTAGACACGCCCACCCCACCGCTGGATAGTGCGTGAAGAACCGATGAGCCATAGATTACCAATGTTCATTCAACCGCGAATAACACATCTGTGTAGATAGGGTCAAGTACAGGGCCTAAGTGAATGCTTCTCACCTATCCTATCTAGTATTTACATTCGGTCATTCGTTGCTACCACACCCTATACGGAGAGATGGGCATACACATTAACACATGTGTCGTATACAGTCCGGTGTAAAGCCTGATGAACGCGTTCAAGCCTATCACAGCATGCCGTAACTAGATTATAAACCGGCCGTTGGTTGAATGGCGAGAAGGGAATGAAGGGGCTAAAGGGGATGGACAGTACATTCTTCAAACTGATAGTCATGTCCATGACGCATTGTTTCAGCTTAGTATAAAGCGTACGAAACAGTGTTTAATATTGTTCCAGTGATAATCAACAGTGCATTTCTAGGCCACGTTTCAATTACTAAACTTAATGTTGTACTATAACTTTAAAACAACAAATAGAAGAGTATACGCAAATGAGGTAAACAAACGAGACAGGCGATTGTTTTGTTTATCTAGAAACAAGATGGCTGCCTAGCACACGTGGTTAGTTGCAGCCTATCGTGAATTATTTTGATTTACTGTACTATAATATGATTGGTCAAGCGTATCAATGAATTTCTTCCCATTCATAATTTTTACGCGCATGCCCTTATATGGAGTTTGATATAAAAAATTTTTTTGTAGAAAACAACTTCTATCTCACTTATTTTTAGAACTAAAGAAAAGGTCACTACACCAGCGGGTACACGAGTGCTTGGCCCTTAGATTGCTGTAAAGTTTATGGTGCCTCGCGGGCCATAAATACATGTAATACCCGCTCGAAGATAGCCGCTGTCCGCGTAGTAGTGTGAAAACTTGCCGGGGGGGTACCATGTTTCACATCGCAATAAACGGATAACCGTAAGCTGTAGAAGTCCGAAATGTTCGGGTTAGATAGATAAAAGGTATTAGTATCGAATTAAGAAATAAAAATTTTGGGGAGCAAAATTACAATTTTATCGAAAACATGGGTATCTTGTTCCCTTAACCTATCTAGATAATCATGAATGGTTTCATCATTCGAATCAAATTCTTTTATTTGGCCATACAGCGCCATTATCCTAGAAATACTTAGCCAATATGCTCTAGCAAGCTTCTTTTTAAGTAAGCATATGCTCTTTTTCTGCGGATGATCTATCCTCGTCGCCAGTTGTGGTAGATTGGACCGTTTCTATCATTATACACTGACGCAGAAGCCACGTTGGTTGTTAACTAGTCTTTTTATTCAGCTACCATGATGGAAACAGGAACAGGAAGTCGCGAGATATAAACAAGGGACATCACCCAAAACAACATTATAAATATAAGACTAATACGAGAAGAGTGAGTTCCCTTGACTTCACAATTCTCAATATATTACAGATGGTGTGACGTTACACTTTTGCATTATAAAAAAAACAATGTTAGAAAACGAGTTTTAGACGTTATTTCGCGTTTTAGAAAACTGTTTTAATAAGTTGTAATAGAAATTGA
This sequence comes from Physella acuta, assembly GCF_028476545.2. Classification (NCBI taxonomy): domain Eukaryota; kingdom Metazoa; phylum Mollusca; class Gastropoda; family Physidae; genus Physella; species Physella acuta. Next base: position 247,034 of record NW_026731648.1, read on the forward strand.
TTAAAATACTTTATGTTGACAGAGTTCAGACATGATTTTGGAAAAATATCAATGTTTTAAGAAAAATTCAACTGCAATTTTGAGCGGGGTTGTTGGCTGAGGTGTCACGTCATTTTAGGGGGAGGGGGGGGGTCTGGCTTTTTGTGACGCTGTGTGATGGAGGGGAGGGGGAGAGGTAAAAACCGTCAAAAAAGCGTGACGTCACTTATTGAAGACCCTCTTAGTTGTGGCCTTGTTACGCCTATCCACCTCGGCCATCTATTTTAAATTCCAAAAAGACCAGGTTTCGAGAAAGCCGTATTTATTTGGTCCCGGCTACTTCCTCATCTCAAGAACATGAGCTCTGGAATTTGCATCCTACTGACGCATACATCAGATTCATACATCTTTTTATTCCAGCACTGACCATTTTAAAATAATGTAATTACCCTTGGGTAGGGTTTGGGAATCAATTCTGTTTTAGGCATCTTTTCGGGGACGAAACTAGAAAAAAAAAACATAATTTATATACAAAATATATAATTTAGCCTGTGTCCCATCCACACGAAAATTTAACCTCGCCACCGTCTCCCCGAAAGTTTCAAATGCCCCCCCCCCCCAATCCCGAGAAACTTTTTATGTAACTATTTTTTTCTAGTTACAATAAGAATGATGTAAGTACAGATTTAAAAAAAAAATTCTATTTGATTTAACAAAAAAATTCTTACGGTACTCCTGGGGAGCTGTGCCCCCTCAAGATAGATGCCTGAAAGAAACTCTGATTGTTTGTGTCATAATTATTGATATTTAGTTTCATTCCAGAGGGCAGAGCCGGATATATGACTGCTAGTTTAGCATTAGGTTCATTCCAAAATTTGGTAATTTTTAATACCTTGGGCAGGGAATTAAAACAGTGGGGGGGGGGGGGGGGGGGGGACACGGGACACTTGATATTCTTTTTCGTGTCCCAGTATTATCAGAGGCGTAGCGACCCTTCCCGGCGCCCGTGGACAAACTTTCGATTTGCACCCCTCACCCTCAAACTTTCAATTTGTTTTTCCAACCCATTTTGGCGCCCCCTACGCAGAGGCGTAGCGAGGGGGGGGGGCGGGGGTGCGGAAAGCACCGGGTGACACCATTTAGGGGGGGGTGACACCAAGGCAAAAAATAGCAAAATATAAAAAGAAAAACTTGAGGGGAGGGTGCAAATGGAAAGTTTGAGGCGGGAGGGGGGGGGGGGGTGCAAATCGAAAATTTGAAAGTTTGTCCCCGGGAAGGGTCGCTATGCCTCTGGGGGGGGGGGGATGACACCATTAAGTGCTGCACCGGGTGACACCCGACCTCGCTACGCCCACTGCCACTACGGACAGCGCCCTAAGCGACCGCCTAGATCGCCTTATAGGTAGCGCCGGCCCTGGGTGGACAACATTTTCTGGGGGAGGGGGAGGGGTGGAAACTGGTAAAAATATACGTTTTCTGTATAAATTCCATTTCGTTCGAGGGGGGGGGGGGCGGTAGACTTTCTTCGGAAGAAACTCTGAATTACGAAAAACATATATAAAAAGACCTTTTAAAAATAAAAATACAAAACTACTTTATTTATTTAGCTTATTTAATAACGGTAACAAAAGTAGGCACGGGGGCCTTATTAAGCCCGTTATTGCCATCGTTTCGTTTAAAATTAGAATTACAATAACTTCATTAAATAGTTTTTTTTTTATGAATACGTAGCCAGTGTTTCTTCCAGACTTTTTTCTCCGGGGGGGGGGGGGGGGGGGGCACTTGAGATTTTCGGGGGGGGGGGGGGGGGGGGCGGTAGACTTTCTTCGGGGGGGGGGGGGGCTGACACTGTTAAAACTTTTATTAAAAGTATATATTTTCTATATAAATTATATAAATTTCATTTCGTTCACCCCCCCCCCCCCCCAAGAGATGCCTGGAAGAAACTGTGTACGTAGCAACGATTAATTTTAAAATACATATTGTGTTGTATAAATTTAGAATCAGCTCATTGCATGATTTTAAATATTTTAATTTTAATGCAGCTTACTTTGTACTTTGTAGGCTAATAGGCCTACTCTAGTTGAGGCAAAAAGTTTAGGCGCAAATTCGTTTTGAACGTAAACAAAACCTTGATATAGCCTAGCAATCTAGACTATAGATCTACATTTTAGTGTAGCCTGTCCTAGACTAATCTACACTTACAGTTATGTTATTTTGTAAGCATTGAAAATGTATTAGATCTAGATCTAGAATCTAGATCTATAAAGTATTTAGAATCTAGTATTTATAAAAAAATATTTAGTATCTACTAGATCTAGAAATAGATCTAGATCTATAATAGTATCTAGATCTAGATTCTAGATACTATCTCTATCTAAATCTAGCCGTCTAGATCTAGATTTAGACTAATTTAGTAATTTAGATAGATCTCTAGATCTAGATTCTAGAACTAGAATCTATGATTCTAAATCTAGAATCTAGATTTCAGTAGATTCTAGATCTAGATCTCTATCTAGATTCTAGATCTAAATCTAGTGACAATTTATTTAAAGAGCAGGGCTGTTGCCTATCGTAAAAATATGGAGGTATAAAAACTTTTCTGCAAGTAACTGACCATACAATATTTTGTTTAAAAATGTTTGCCACGCGATAAATTGTGGATTATAGCGCTTTGTATACGCAATGTTGGCAGAGGCGTAGCGACCCTTCCCGGCGCCCGGGGCGAACTTTCAATTTGGCGCCCCCCCCGCTTATATATATATATATATATATATATATATATATATATATATATATATATATATATATGTGTGTGTGTGTGTGTGTGTGTGTATAATTATGTGTGTGTGATAGTGTGTTTATATATAAGCTTGTGTGTGGGTAAGAGTGTATTTGTGTGTGTAAGCGTGTGTGTAAGCGTGTATGCTACAGTCCGGACAAGGTTTAATAATTACATTGTATGATTTTCATTCCTTAAAACTTTACGACAATTTAATTCCCATTAAGATGCGTTTAACTTTTTTTGCGAAAGATTAGTAATGTCAGTAAAAAAAAATAAGCCTGATCTGTGTTAGAGGGTAGTTTGTAGCTAACGCTAATATGTTTAGACCAGCCTTTTATGTTCTAGTTTTGAACGATCTCCGTTGTGATATGGTACATAGTTGGATTCGAAGTTTGTTAGAGTAAGGACACACAAGTGACATACAAGAAGAAGTTATCAGAAATATTTATTGTTCACATTGGAATACGACATGGGTATTTCGTTGATTGGTTGATGGTATGACAAAACAAGCTAGAGAAAACAAACTGGAATCCAACGGATGTTAACAGCTCGTAGTCTTGGATTTCGCAGATTTGCCTTGTCTTCTCGCACACAGTTTCTTCCAGGCATCTTTTCGGGGGGGCGAAGCCCCCCGGAAAAATTTTTACGCCCCCCCGAACGAAATGAAATTTATATAATTTATATATAGAAAATATATACTTTTAACAGTGTTCGCCCCCCCCCCCCCCGAAGAAAGTTTACCGCCTCCCCCCTCCCCCCGAAGATTTCAAGTGCCCCCCCGGAGAAAAAAGTCTGGAAGAAACACTGATCAAAAGTATCTGATCTCTCACGTTGAAGTTGAGAGAATCGTAAGAATCTTACAAAGAACTAGTCGCGTCTTTTTTTTTAACAAAACTGGCTATTGAAATTGTACATTACGCGTTAATACACTTGGTTTCTTTACTAAGTGTTAAGAGAGTTATCTACTCACCAATCCAGTACAAATACTTGCGATTTTTGTTAGCGAAAAAAGCGCCCCCCCCCACCCCCACTCATCACAACCATCTTGGACAAAGTTTGTAGAGCGGTTTTTAACGTAACTAACTTTTTTTTAAAAAATGTTACACAATTATACAATGCACAGTACAATTCGTTTCTTTCTGAGAGCTAAAGGTTGTTTACTCAGAATCCTGTGTAATTTTGCTATTTTATTTAGCCTAAAAGCGCCCCCCTGCACCATCTTGATAAAAGTCACTAACGTATTTTACAGTTCAACAATCGTACAATACGTTTTAATACAATTGGTTTCTTTTAATAGTGGTAACGTTTATCGACTCAACAATCTAGTGTAAATTCTTCCGTTTTAAGTCTCGAAAAAGCGCCCCCCCCCATCTAGGAAAAGCTTCAAAGCGGTTTTGCCGGTCACTGTTTCTTAAGAGTATATGTTTTACATTAAGAAATCAAGATAGAAAACAGTTAAATCAGTATGTAAATGCGTGTAGCCATTATATTTCTTAACTTAGACAGTTTATAATTCAAAACTGCAGCATAAAATCAGCTTTAAAAATTTTGTCCCACCCCTTTTGGCGCCCCCATAGGGTCGGCGCCCGGGGCGGCCGCCCCCCCCCGCCCCCCCCTAGCTACGCCTCTGAATGTTGGGCAAGTTTAGTAAATACTTTAGAAAACATTTTGCTGGTTTTAAAACAAGTTCCAGAGATGGGTGGTGGGCAGAGGTGTGACGTCATTTTAGAGGGTGGGTTCTGACTTATTGTAACTGACATTGAGGAGGGGAGGTAAAGATCATTAAATTTCTGACACCATTTATGGTATGTATATCTCCCCCCCCCCCAAATAAACTAGAATTTGTATAAAATATTTAGTCCTGAAAGAAATAATGAGGGTTAAGATAGCTGATTGTTAGGTATGGGATTAGTATTGACATTAACAAGAGATGTTTGTATTTCTAACAAGATTTCTTTCTAGTTTTGTTGTGACATTATTGGAGACATACAGCATAATCTGTTACTATTGATTCAAATGATTTTAATAACTGTTGTTGAGTAAATTTAGACTGCTTTTTTTTTAGCGCAATTTCCATTCTGGAGAATTGCGTTTATTAACTCGTCATTTCTGGGAATGGATGGATGGATGGATGAATGTGTGTCCGGTCTTTAAGTCGTATCTCCTCCTCAACGAAGCAATATCGATGACTAGTTCCAAAAGCAATTATGTTAAGCAAGTTACGAGAATGAGCATAGGCTATAAAAATTCCGGGTTTCTTTCATGTATTTCCCGGAAAAGCCAAAAAACCTCGAAAAAATGCAGTTTTTGGCCCATATCCCGGCAACCAGACCACTTAGCGACTTGAAACATGTACCAATCGATTCCTGTCATAATTTAGAACAATATTGCCAAAGAAAGTTTTCAAAAATATCCTCTCGTTCGGTCACAAATTTTAAAAATACATAAACACCTACAAACCGATCGTTCTTCTAGCTTGAACGCACCCCAACATTATACGTCAGAGCTATTTTTAGATAACATAAGGAAATTGCGCATAAATGTCACTAGACTTTTTTAATTAACTTGTTTACTTATATAAATTTTGTAGTTGAATACTGTTAACATATTATCATCAATTTTATCATTTAGCGACAAAAATCTTTCCTGGATACATCAAGTTCATCAAGGTGAAGACACCGATCACCTTGAAACAAGTATCATTCGAAACAAATGGTAAATCTGAAGATTTTAAAAACTTTTATTTTCATTAACTTTAACACACTGATATTTTATCTAACTATTTTGACTTTCAATTTTTCAGAAGAGTGTGAAGGGCAAATGGATGTTTACATTGAAACCAAAAGCACTACATGTTGTAGCTTATTGTGTAAATTATCCAAAAAAAAACAAATTTTTTCATTTGAGCTGAGCCTAGGTGAAAATGATGAAGTCAAAGTACAAGGAAATGGAGATTGTAATAGATTGAAATAATTGTGAGGTCAAGGGAACTCACTCTTCTGTATTAGTTATATTTATAATATTGTTATCTTGAGTGATGTCCCTTGTGTACTTCCTTCCGTCCTCTCTGTGTGTTACCATCGTGATGTAGTTAGACCCAATAAATGTGTTATATACAACCACAGGCTTCTGTCGTCAATCTATTATAACTGGCGACGAAGGATAAACATCTACTAAAAAGAGCACCTACTTACGCAAAAAAGAGGTTTGCTAGAGCTTATTAGCTAATTATTTCTAGAATTATGGCGCTGTATGGCCAAATAAAAGAATTTGATGCGAATGATGAAATCATTCAAGATTACCTAGAGAGGTTAAGCTTTTACCTAGAAGCTAACGACGTGACGATAGAAGCCAAAAAGAGAGCTATTTTGTTAACAGTCATAGGGCCTCAACAATTTAGGCTACTAAAGGACTTATGCGCACCAGCTAGTCTAACTACCAAGAGCTTTAACGAGCTGAGCAAATTGCTAACAGACCACCATGCGCCTGTACCATCAAAGTTTCTATGTCGAGCTAGATTTGACAGTAGGACTCGTCAACCAAACGAGTCAATATCAGAATATGTTGCTGCTTTACGTCATTTAAGTAGATTTTGTGAATTCGGAGACACGCTGTCTGACAGATTATGTGAAAAGTTTGTGACAGGTGTAAACAGCCCTGATATTCAAAGAAAGTTGCTGCTCGAGTCAGATCTAACATTGGAAAAAGCAATACAACTTGCAACTTCATTCCAGCAGTCATCAGATGCGGCGAGATCTTTAGCACCTTCAGAGATCCATGCAGTAAACAGCAGGTTAGTCAATAAACATCAACCCCATCAGAGCATTCCAACTTATGCTAAACAGCCTGCTCGTTCAAATCCTAGATCTAAATCTAGTAATAATTATCAAAAATGTCATCGATGCAAAGGTCCCCATGCATCTCATCGGTGCAAGTTCAAGTCTGCAACTTGTTATAAGTGCGGTAAGCAAGGTCACATTGCCAAGGCCTGCTTTGCAAAGTCTTCGTCTGTTGCTAAATCTAGCCAGTCAAGACAGTACCGCAACCAAAGGCAGCACTATGTTAACTCTCACCAAGACTACCTAACCCAACCAATGAACCACTCTACCTGTAAAAATGCTCAAACTGATTCGCAGCCGGATTTCAACCTGTTCTCTGTGAAATCAATAAGTCATGCTCCCATCAATGTACCAGTTAATATCAACGGTAAGAGCATCAGCTTCCAACTTGACACTGGAGCATCTCTAACAGTCATCACAAAGAAAGATTTTGACGCTGTCATAGGAGGATCAGTGCCTCTACAGCCATGTCACAAGTGTCTAACAACATACACTGGTGACAATGTTCCGGTAATAGGAGAGTGTATGGTTCATGTAAGTTATAATGGTCAAAGTGTTAAACTTCCTCTTCTTGTGGTTGAAAGAAATGGACCGCCATTACTAGGTAGGAACTGGTTAAGTGATCTTAAGTTAAATTGGGAGAGTATTTGTTCATTGAAGAATGTAAAAGAATCTAGTCTTACTTCACTAGATAAAGTTATATCTGAAAATAAATGTGTTTTTGGTAATTCAGGTTTACTAAATGATAGAACAGTGAAGTTAAGCATTAAAGATACAAATCCAAGATACTGCAAAGCTAGAGTTCCACCTTATGCAATGAGGAATAAAATTGAAAATGAGCTAAGTAGATTGGAATCTAATGGCATTATAAAGAAGGTAGACTATTCCGATTGGGCGACACCCATTGTGCCAGTGTTAAAGAAGGATGGTTCTATAAGAATTTGTGGAGATTATAAAACTACACTGAATAAGCAAATAGAGCTAAATAGGTACCCTATACCTAACATTGAGGAAATTTCTTTGAATTTGGCAGGAGGAGACAAATTCACTGAATTAGACTTTAGTCATGCTTACACTCAACTAGAACTGCATCCAGATTCAAAGGTCTATACGACAATAAACACACATAAAGGACTCTACCAATATGAAAGACTATGTTTTGGCATATCATCCAGCCCTGGAATTTTCCAAGCTGTCATGGACAGTATTTTTAAGGATATTCCAAATGTTTGTGTTTACTTTGACAATGTGTACATAACTGGTAAGAATGACACTGAACATCTTAAAACACTTGATAAAGTATTGAAAATTGTTGGTGAAAAAGGTTTAAAGATAAACAAAGATAAATGTCAATTCATGCTGACAGAAATTAGTTTTCTTGGTTATATATTAAGCAAACAAGGTATCAGACCTCAACCTGAGAAAACAAAAGCCATTAAAGAAGCACCCAAACCTGAAAATACCCAACAACTAAGAGCTTTTTTGGGCTTGATAAATTACTATGCAAAGTTCATAGGAAATCTGTCTGGTAAACTATCACCACTGTACAAGCTGCTACAGAAAAATGCAACTTGGCACTGGGGTAAACAACAAGAAGCTGCTTTTAATACAGCAAAAGAGGCTTTGTCTGCTGACACCTTACTAACTCACTATGACCCAGGGAAAAGACTTATATTAACATGTGATGCTTCACCAGATGGTGTAGGAGCAGTCTTGTCCCATATGGATGAGAAGGGTGACAGACCCATTGCTTTTGCCAGTAGATCTTTGAACCAGGCTGAGAAAAATTATTCTCAGTTAGATAGGCAAGGCTTAGGCATCATTTTTGGTGTTAAGAAATTTCATAAGTTTCTGTTTGGTAGGAAGTTCACCATCTGTACAGATCATAAACCATTGCTAGGTTTATTTGGAGAAAACAAAACCCTACCTGAGCATGCCTCTCCAAGAATTCAAAGATGGGCTATCACACTAACTGCATACAATTATGAATTGAAATACAAACCTGGATCTGAGAATAGTGCAGATAGTCTTAGTAGATTACCTTTAAAAAACCAAAGCCTGAGCTATGTACCAGAAGATGTATTTGTTCTCTTCACTATCATGGATAACTCCAATATAAATGTGAATGATATTAAGAGAGAAACACAAAAAGATGAGTGCTTAATAAAAGTATATGAGTACTGTATGAATGGTTGGCCTGAAGAGTCTGTGAATGATGACTTAAGGCCATATTAAATAAGAAATAAAAAACCTTTGTGAAGATAATATAAAAGATGGAGAAGATACAGTCCATTATCAGTCAGAGTTGCCTAAACAAAGTATTTGTAACTTAATAAATGATTATGGTGATATGGCAATTTCAAATGTTTTAAAGAGAATACATTAGTAAGAAGGAATGTGATCATCAAACAACTTTGCTAACATCGTTAGCACTTACAGAAACTAAAAGGGTAACATCAAAAGAAAAGAAAAAAGATTTTTGCCATTTAATACACCCATTTCAAATACTGGATCACAGTTGCAAAGTGATATGGTCCAGAATATTACTCATAAACAGTATCTTTGGTTACCAGGAAAGCACTATCAGATTACCTGAGAAAATTGATCAATCAAAGAAATCTATGTCAATTAAGGATCTGAATAATAGCATAATACTTTCAGAGGCCAATTCAAAAAGTAAATCATGACAGAACACCCATTGAAAGAGAATTTGGTGTTAATGAGAATTTGTATCTAAGAAATCATGGGAGAAGGGAAAAATGGATACCAGGTCAAATTGTTCAATGTACAGGACCTGTGTCTTATAAAGTTAAAAATAACTTGTGCAGATAATAAATGTGAATCTGTCAATCCCACCAAATCTGAACAGTTCACACCAACTCAGTTTGTTCCACAACCAAGTTCTGTTGATATGAGTGAACCAAGTTGTCTGGAGTCAGAAAATGTAAATTCTGGAGTTAATGATTTAAATCCTAGACCTCCTGAGATAGAGAATCCAGATGGTCAGAATATTGAGTCACCAAATCAAAAGCCACTGAGAAGGTCAAGCAGGACAATCAAAGTCCCAAATAAGTTAGACCTATGATTTTAAAGGTCAAAAGGACTTTGACATCATTGTTTTGTATCTTGATTATGTTGTGGCATATTGTGCATTGTTTGTAAGGATGTAATCTACCATAATGTTCATGTTACAATATAATTGGTGATTTTAGGATACTATCAATTGTTCTATTGAGAGATGTGTTATTGTGTTCTAAGGGTAAAGGGATGTAATAGATTGAAATAATTGTGAGGTCAAGGGAACTCACTCTTCTGTATTAGTTATATTTATAATATTGTTATCTTGAGTGATGTCCCTTGTGTACTTCCTTCCGTCCTCTCTGTGTGTTACCATCGTGATGTAGTTAGACCCAATAAATGTGTTATATACAACCACAGGCTTCTGTCGTCAATCTATTATAGAGATGGTAACTAATTTCATTGCACTATTGCAGAGTTATTTAGAATAATGTAATTATATTATATATTTATTTCATTATATTCTTATTAATATTTTTTCTCTGTTTTTAGGTGTTTGCCGTGTATATGGAAATTATATAAACCATGAAGATTTGCAAAGTATGTGAGGTCTCATTTATTAACTTGATGTTTTGTTTAATTTTTTTTTTTTAAAACAAGCAGTTAGTTGAGTTAGTGCATTATTACAAAAATTTTTTGCATGTACATAATTTTTAAATGTCATTTTTAAAATTGATATTCAAGCTGCCATTATTTCAAGCACAAAAGCTGTCGCAGGACAGCTTATGAAAGCACTTGATGTATGTATACTTCTCTCATTACTTAACTTGAATTTTTAAACTTTTTATCAATTTACTTATTTGATTTAATGTTAAGTAATATTTTTTTTCTATGTTAGCGCACTATTGTTAAATTACAAAATGGCTGCATATATTGTGACTTCGTAGAAGGAAAAGGCAGAAGGGCTGAACCAAAGTCAGAAGTAAGTATTCTGCTAATAAGTAAACTCTATAATATTGCTGTTTTTAGTTTCTTTTATGTGGGTGCCACTCTTCCAGAATGTCCTGGTATTCTGGTTTTAGGGGTGTACTTATTTCACTTTCTGCAGTCACATACTATTGAGTTAAGAAAATTTCAAACTAACAGTTTAAAAAATAAAATACTATATTGACACAACATGTATTTCACACCACTTTTGTTTTTATAGCTGATAAATTGGTATAAAATTTAAAGTTTGATTGCTGTAGGTTCTATTACCCAGTATACTGTTGAATGTGTCTCTTTTAGGGATTCTGTAAACTGCAGATTTCTTATTTTACTAATAACATGTATAATAGGTTCTATTGAGATGTGATAATTATCTGTGATGGGGGGGGGGGGGGGTGCTAGGGCTGCCTTTGCTTGTGTGTGAAACCAAATCGGCTAGTCTCTGTTTAATATTGGATTCCCTTTTTTTTCCCAGGTGTTTTTACAGCTACGCGGCATTGTGCCTGGACAAACGGAGCCATTTGTTAATTTTGGAGCTCAGCTATACTCGTTCATCCTAGGGGGTGGGGAACTGATCCCTGGGTTAGATGAGTCCATCCTTGGTAGGTATTTTTGTTTTTTACAAACATTTGTTATCTGAGTAGAAAGGTACAATGTAGGAGCAACTAAGCCAAATACCTCTTGTTTAAATAAGATTATTTAAGAAATTACAATAGATTTTTGTTGTGTTCTATAGGCATGAAAGAGGGAGGTTACCGAAACATTACAGTTCCGTCTAGTCAAGCGTAAGTCATTTTCTATTCTTATTCAAACCTGCTACCTTTAATACTTTAAAAAAAAAAATATTACTGAAGCCAACCAGTTTCTAGATGGAAAAATGTCCAAGTTCTGGTCTGAATACAGAGCTTTTGATTTTCAATGTCATTATTGGAGGATGTATATAAAACTTAGAAGTGTATAGATTGATTTATGTGTTAACTTTCTTTTTTCTAGTTTTGGTGCGGTTGGAATACCGAGGTTAGGAATACCACCAAACGCAGACATTCAGTATGAAGTAATTCTAGTCAAGGTCTTAATCCCAGCAGGCAGATTTTCAAAAGGTTACCTGTTTCAGTGATTTTTTAACCAGTTTTTTAAATCACTGTATAAAATGTATTTTCCTTTTTTTCTGTTTTGTCTGAAAGTGTTTAAATTTGTGAACACCTTGCTTATAGGTGTGCACGTATACTAGAAGGAATGCAAACTTGGTCTGTGTGAATTGTAATAAATTATTTCTATGCATGAACAATGATTGATGCTTTAGTATATCACTTGTGTCATTAGTTTCCAGCCTTGGTGAAATAGTTTTTTTTAATTTTGATTTTTTTAGTCATTTGTTTAATTAACTCCGCCAAAAAATTCAATTGTTTTCAAGTTGATTTCGTTTAGCCTAAGTCAGCTACCACTCTAGTGTTGTTTGATGATCAACTGTGGCAACAAAATTATCAAGCTGATTTTGTCCACAACCACTGTTAATTAATCAATAATTGCCCACACAAATAAGATGTTTGTAAACTGATTTTTAGTTGATGTTTTATCAACCACTGATAATTTGATCATCATCTCAACAAACAAGTTAATGAATTTTGAGCTGATTACTGATATTGTCAGTAACCACTGATAGTTTGATGATTTTCTTGGCTAATAACTTGAATAAGTCAGTGGATTTCAAGCTGTTTTAGTGTTGTATTCATTGAATTGATCAGTAATCCACTGTCAGCGCCACTCAAAAAATTCTTTAGGCTCCAATTGTGTCACCTTTTTTTTCTACTGGGAGAAAAAGCCTGTTGTAGTGTATCTTGTAGTATAGTTTTTTTTTTAGTTTTTTTAATAGTTTTTTTTATACATGTGATTGTTTATCATTGGTTTTATTGGACTGTCTTGATATTTTATTTACAAATGTCATTACATTATCATTTTTTCTTACTAGACTGTCTTGATATTTTATTTACAAATGTCATTACATTACAAGATGAACATAACTTTCTTAGAAAAATGTCCTTTTTTGTTAGTTTGTTATTATTATGTATTTGATATCAATATGCTTTTGACATAGGTATAATTTCTTTTTAATAAATTAGAAATGGGGAATAATGGCATGTCTGTATAGAATTATCATAAATACTTGATTTTTAGCTTTGTCATTAATCTAACCACAAATTTAAGATGAGAAAAAAATAATTTTTCTATTTTGCAGTTTGATATAACTTTCTTTCTTAAAAAACAAACAACCTTTTACCTGTTGATAAGTTGACTTTCGCACTCAAGAACTAGTTTAAGGAAAATGTTAGATTAGACATAAGTGAAATATTTACAGCATATCAAGGCTATCCCGGACCTAACCCTCTTTGCAGTGTCCCTAGCCCAGTGACTTCCATAAGGTATAAATCAGGGGTATAGTTTTAGTCATGCAAATTGTATGAAAAGTTAAATCCTTTCAAAAAAATAATTACATCCAATGGCATCTTCACCTTAGATTTTCATCAGTTGATAAAATGAAATTCTTGAAATAGAAAGTTAAAATGTTAAAACTCTGTTTTTTATCTTGAAGTCTTTGTAAAATAGTATATTTGTATTTAAAAAAAAATGTTTTTGTGTTTTTGATTCTATGATAGTATGTTATGTTAGATAGTTTGTGATAGTAATGATTATATTAACTTAAACCTAGTAAATTCTATGTTGAGAGTATGCCTGGTTTAGAGCACAGTGATTTAGAAGGAAATTTCTGAATTGAGCAAATTTACAGTGATGTAATAAAGGATTGAGAGATCTTAATAGATGTATATTACATGAAGAAACTGTTGGTTTTTAGGGACATAATCATATATAGTCTTGAGTCTATTACCAACCTGGCTTAATGCTCTCATACCTATGGGAAGTAACTGTTTTTTGGTGTATTTCTCTTTCCACCTCTCTTTGAAGCTAGTGGTTATATTTTCAGGCATCAGGTCAAAAGATACACATGTGGTTATACATATCTGCTTTCTTGTGTAGGATATTATGGGCTGGATATGTTTAGCTTAACTTGTGTGTCGTTTATTGTGTGGAATTTATTGTCAATATTATGGATGCCAGTTTTTCAACTTGAATACCTTTGATCTAATTTTGTCTGACATTCTTTTTACGTCCACCATCATGTACAAATGTTTATGTTACTACAGTGTGTGTAAAGTGTAATCTATAAATCTTAGATTACTTGTATGGTTGTTTATCCTAGTTAATTTCTAATTGCTTTTGTCAAGACTTTTTATTAAAAAACACATTTCATTAATTAATACAATCTTCTGTTATTAACAAAAATGTGATTTGTAATTGTATTATAATTAGGAAAAAAATGAAATGTTTCTTTTTTAAATAGGGCCTACTTATAAGATCACTGGTAGCTGCCAACTCTAATCACAATCATAAAACCCTTTATCATAATAGTGAATAGTGATAGTTCAAGTAAAAAATTGTGCAACCGATACTACAAAAGTGAATAGAAATATTTTTCTTTTATTGAAAAGATTGTTTCATGAGGTAGGTCTACAGTAATACAATCTACATGTAGTATAGCTCTAAAACAAGCCTGTGCTATTTAGCCTGGCATAAAGCAAGTATCAATTTGTTGTATGTGCTATGTGGCTTTGCATAAAGTATAAGTTTATTGTATGTGCTATGTAGTCTGGCATTAAGTAAGTATAAGTTTATTGTTGTGAAGGGTTGTTTATTTTCATTAGTGATTACAACAGGTGCAACTGACTGCCATACAGACACCCTTGACCGGACACGGGGAGTAAGTCACTTGATTCAGTAACCTTCAATGTCTGGAAGCTTGTGATGTGATTGCTCACTGAATACTTCTGTTTGTTGTGATGGCTTCAGATTTTAGCACTGATCTAATAACTGTATGTTGGTAGAGACACAAACTCACTACCTCCTTCACCAAAAAGAAACAACAAACAAACTCGAAGTAAATACACCAATTTAACATAACAGTGAAGGCTAATATTTGAAAAAATAATGTTATAATTTTATTTTCTGAAAATTGAGTACCTTACAAGTAGAACATCTTACCATGAGAATTATGTAGCGCTCCCTAAGTAGAGATAACCCGGCTCAGTCAGACTAATCAAATGCGAAATATCATTGTTATCTCCCCTATAGTGTAACACCATGGGTCAGGGGGCTGATTTACAACTTATTGGGTTGCGGCCCCTGTGGGACAGCAAATGTTGATATTAAATTATTATATTTGTGCTCTTCGGTGAGCAATGTTTCACCGTGTTTCTTATGTCATGTCACAGCTAGGACTCTGTGTAGCTGTGAATGTGTCAACTGGCATTCAAACTCAAGGCTGCGGGTGATCAGGATAGTTGCTAACATGGGCATAGAATAACTAGAGTAATGTAAATAGACCTAATGTAGGTATTGTGATTTTATATTATCACACTAGTGCCGCATGTTGCGGACTACATATGTTAAGTAAGTTAATTATATTTATAATACTTGTGTTTATTTTATCCTACTACTATTGTCTCATGCTGCGGACTAGATATGCTAAGTTAGTTATATTTATAATACTTGTTGGCAGTATATTGTCATACTGGCAGTAACATATTGTATTATTTTATGACGAGGCTTCCATGTGTTTTACATAGCCTACACGTGGTATTGTATAAACAAGTATGTAATCTATTTTTGTTTACATCATTTTAGAGCTATATGAAACTAGAATTCTAAGAAAGTCTGTATAAAGTAATAAAGCTGATCCAGAAACAAGTAGCATTTTTTTGGAACATGGAACTGTTTCTATACATCTCGTCATCTCCCCAGGGCGAGTCTGAAATAATAAATTTAAATAGAAAATACTTTTATAACTGTCATATCACCGGGACGTTGGAAATAATAAATTCAAATAGAAAATACACGCTTTTACAATTGTCCTACCCCCGGGGAAGTTTCAAATGCTCCTCCTATCTCCCCCGGAGCATAATGTCTAAACTTATGAGATGGAATGAAACCACACTTAGATGAATTCAAAGTTTTAATAAGTACAACACAGTTACGACCCTTTAATAACTCTTTACACGTAGCTATGTTAAAGTTTGTCAGTATCACTACTTATTGCACATTACACGTTATGTAATACGTAGGTAGTTTTACATGTGCAGTTGATAGCGAGATGGAATTACTTTTAAAATGTATGAGCCAGTGGCGGAACTAGAAAAAAAGGGCCACCCCGCAAAAAAATTTTTTTAGGCCCCCCCCATATATATATATATATATATATATATATATATATATATATATATATATATATATATATATATATATATATATATATATATATATATATATATATATATATACAAACACAAAACACGAACATAGAATACTCATTACTGGCCTGTTCGGGTTTAGAAAAAACAATGTTTTTTTTTAATTAAAACAAATTACTACATCATGTCAAGTGAGTAAGTGCATTAGTGTGTTTTTATTTTTTTTATTTATTTTTTTTTTTTTTTATGTTTTTGCTAGAGTTTATTTCACAGTTCAATAAAGTCAACTTCAACCTCCACCAGCATGGAAAAGAACACAACACAAGGTGTATTACTACACTGATGAAAAAGCCCTTTTCGTATGGTACTTAAAGCATTGAGTATTGAAAGCTGACTCGAAATATCATTATTTTTTCTTTGCCTCAGACTTGTAATTTACAGCGTAAATTTGCCTTACATGGTCGCTTCAGTATTAGTTTTCATCACCGGCTTGTGAGGACTGATACAGATTTACAACAATAATTGTTAAGTCCTGCATGTAGCTTTCTTTTAAGATATATCACTTACATTTATTTTTAATTTTTTTTTTTTTTTTTTTTTTTTTTTTTTTTTTTAAATACTTTTATTTGCAATTAAAACAAGTACATCAACATCAAATTTTTTAAACATAATTTTGAACACCAAATGAAAACGAAAGGTTTTGCAAATGTACATAATGAATATTTACATGATGTCATGTATTTGATTATAAAAAAAAATTGTAAAGGATGACAGTAACAGGGATGAAGGTCAAACGAAAGTTTCAGAAGTCTGGGTGGGGAGAGGAAAGGACATTTTTCAGAGAGGGTCAATGGGACAGTGAAGCATTTTCTATGTAGGGAAACAACTTAAGTTGACTAGTTGAAAGGGTGTTGTAGTGGTCGCATTGAGTTTTCAAAAGGTTGCAGTGTGAAAGATGAGGGGAAAGAGACAAGATTTAGAACTTTAAATAAGTTCTGGATATTGATGTTGCGGTGGGTGGTGGGGTCGTTGGAACAGTTAAAGGGATTGTGGGGTTATCATGTCTGAGGGTAAAGTGGATAGAGGGGAGGAGAGGAGGGGGTAGATTATTTTTATTTTTGTGTTTTTATAAAATCCTTTTATTTTCATCTGCGCTATAGGTGTTCTTATCAATTTGTCGGCCAAAAGAATATAAAACATGAAAGCTTTGTAGAAGTAATGGTGTCTCGTGTTATGATTTTTTAAATGTTTTTTCGTATTTATATTATGAATTTTAAATACATTTCCTTTTTATACAATGTCATTCTTTAGTAAGTACTTTATAAAAAAAATAATTAAGGGAAATAATTGCTTTCTAATTCGTCTAGTACAAATCTATTAAAAGTAGCTCATGAGCACACCAATTTGATTATTTAAAAAAGGGAAATAAGTCATGGAAGTGGTTTGAACGTTTGCTTATCTTTGTTTAGTTTAATTGTAGGAGAGTGAGGACTCGGCTTCCACAGTGGTTTAAAAACAAAGGGAAAAAGAATATACAAGAGCGTGGGGTGGTGTCTATAGAATAAAGATAATAAAACCGCAGCTACGGTAATCGTTTTACAAAACAAACATCAAGTCAAAAATGCAAGAAAATTAGATTTTTTTTTAAAAACTATAAATTTCTTTTATTATGGTCGGCTGTGGGCCCCTAAATGGCGTGGGCCCCCCCGCATTGCGGGGTCTGGCGGCACTGTAGTTCCGCCCCTGGTATGAGCCGACCCGCGGCGTACCACGCGCCGCGATTTAGTTTTATTTTCTACTTTTAAGTAATTCTTAATTTGTGAATTCGACAGTACCAATGCTCCTCTTGGTTACCTCCCCTAAGTTTAAAATAGTTTCAAACTAAATTATCTGCCCCTAATAGGCTGCACTAAACCCGGCTCTACGATTGTAAACATTTAGCGTGAACCACAGCTCACCAGACCATGTGGGGGTGGTTGCGATATGCCTAGAGAGGACGAGAGGGGACTGCTAGGCGCGCTTACAGCTTGGTGTTTTCTAACGTCTCCAAGAAGAGAATTATATATATACGAGCCGGCCCGCGGCATAACATACGCCGCTATTTAGTTGTTTCTAATTTTCAATAATTCATAATTTGTGAATTCGACAGTACCAACGCTGACACTGAAAATATTTCTTTAAAACACTATAAGTAGCTCGTTAAGGACCATAACCCCCCCCCCCCTTCCTTCCCCCCCCCTCCCCCCCCCCCCCCTACGTTTAAAATCGTTGGCTCTGCTTGTAAACATTTAGAGTGAACACAGCTCACTAAAACCATGTAGGGGTGGGGAGGTAGGGAGAGCGTTTGCAGCTTGTTTTCTAACGGCTCGAAGAGGAGAATTATATATATAGAAGATCGATATAGATTGTACTTGTGATTAATTTTAAGCGATAATTGGTATCTTATTTACGGTGTTTAAGGTAACAGTTGTAACTATTCAATTAGTGTAAATGGTATCGAAATTGTAACTATTATATTGGTTAGAGTAAATGATATCGAATTTGTTCTACTGTAAAGTAAAAGAATTAATAGTATCAAAGTTGTAACTACTCCGTTAGCATTAATGGTATCGAAATTGTAACTACTATATTAGAGTAAATGATATATCAGTGGCACTACTGTACATTTTTTTTTAATGGTAACGAAGTTGTAACTATTCAGATAACATTAATGGTATCAAAGCTGTAACTACTACATTAGTTTTAATGACATCGCAGTTGTATTACTCTAAATAAATTCATGGTATCGAAGTTGTAATTACACCGTTGGCATTAATGGTATCGAAGTTGTAATTACACCGTTGGCATTAATGGTATCGAAGTTGTAACTTCTCGGATAGCATTAATGGTATCTAAATTGTAACTACTCCGTTAGCATTAATGGTATCGAAGTTGTAACTACTCCGTTAGCAATAATGGTATCGAAGTTGTAACAACTCCATTAGCAATAATGGTATCGAAGTTGTAACAACTCTGACTGCAGTTGTCCAGGGGTTGTATCGCCACACGAGACGACTGCTATTGCCTGATTATCCCGCGGCGTGGGTCACCCGTTTGACCTGCGCCCGGAGCAACAAAACTTCCGGCACAGCAGATGGTCACCACAACATGCGGTGCTCACAAACTGACCATTAAAGATGGTTGACCGTTTCCATCTGCGGCCAGTAATTATCTTCTGATCTGGCCATGGGATAAAAGCCTCATCACTCTTGTGGGATTCGCCGGTAATTGAACCTCTCCAGATGATCCCATTTGTTCCTAGCCAGTTCGTGTGTGATTCTTGTGTACCGTGGCATTGCCCCATGCCGTATACTATTTCATCTAAAGCATAACACGCATAGTAGTGTGTCATTCACTTGGACTTAGTTGGCGTAGAAGAAGAATGGTAGTCTATAATTTAAAGGGGGTACATATGTCACCGGGCGCCGACAGGGCGCCAAAATAAGCTCATTTTAGCTGCTACTTTGAATCATTAATATAAAAAAATATATGGGGGAGGGACGCCAAAATGAAAGTTTGTCCCCGGGCGCCGGGATGTGTCGCTACGTCTCTGACAATGATCTATGTAAATTCGAGCCATACCACAGCATACCAGATTTTACCAGTCTTATAGAGAATAATATAAAATATAAAAAAATTTGAGTAGTATTGCTACTTGTAGAACAGAAGCGAATAAAATAAAATAAAATAAAAACAAATGCAACAGAGCAATAGAAAAATAACAAAACAAATAACCACGCGTTTGTTTCTAAAGATTCTGTTTGTGAAAAACTTCGATGATTGAAGGGGTGTGGGTGATGTAGAAATTTGGAAAGCGATCCTCCTCCCCCTCCTACGGTTAGGTGTGTATCAGGGAGGCAGCGCTTCACCTAAGGAGCATATTCATCCCCCCTCCCCACCCCAATGGAAAAACTAGAAAAAAATATGTTTGAAAAAAAAAACTTTAACCAGTGTACGTCCCTCTATATGTCGCCTGGAAGTTTTAACTGTCACTCGTATGTTTTAAGTCCCCCCCCCACCCCCCCTGGAAGTTTTAAGTGACCCCCACCCACACCCAATAAAACCTTGATCTATATCTTTGTACTTGTTAATGAGCCACACAACTAGATTAAAATGTACACACTTAATAGACCGGAATGACTGTAATACAACTAGATTAACAAATAAGCTACTCGGGTAGGGGGGGGGGGGGGGGGGGTTATGGTGACACAGTGACACCATGTAAACGCTAAAACCCAAAAGAGTTGAAATTGTCAAATGCTAATTTGTTGTTCATTACAGGTCGGTATCCAGTATGAAGCATCTTCCCCATGTCGTCTTTTCAAACTTTGTGTATGTGTTTGTGGGGGAGCGTGACCATTTTTCAGCACCAAAGTTATAAATATATGATAAATATATATAAATATGAGATATGTATGTATATATAGACTATACATACACACACACACACATATATATATATATATATATATATATATATATATATATATATATATATATATATATATATATACATGTATAAATACATCCATATGTATGTATATATATATATATATATATATATATATATATATATATATATATATATATATATATATATATATATATATATATATATATATATATATGTATATATATATATATATATATATATATATATATATATATATATATATATATATATATATATATATATGCTTTTCATTCTATTAATCTCCTAGATATTCTATAGGATGCATAGGCAAATTGGAAAGCAAACTGATTTGACTTTTGTAACGAATAGGAGCTAGTCGTGTGATTCGGCAATAGTTTGACAGAGGTGTTATTTTATAATGTGTTATATGTACAGAAGATTCGTTTTATTTGTGTAACACACGACCATTCTGCATATATATCGAGGCGTAGCGAGGGGGGGGGGGGGGCGGGGGGGGGACATATGTCCCCGGGCGCCGACCTTAGGGGGGGGGGCGCCAAATTGAAAGTTTGAGGGGGGGGGGGGGTGCAAATGAAAAGTTCGAGGGGGGGGTGCAAATCGAAAGTTTGAGGGGGGTGCAAATGAAAAGTTCGAGGGGGGGGGGTGCAAATCGAAAATTTGCTCCCGAGGGGGGCGCCAAATTGTAAGTATGTCCCGCGGGCGCCGGGAAGGGTCGCTACGCCTCTGATATATATATATATATATATATATATATATATATATATATATATATATATATATATATATATATATATATATATATATATATACAAATAAAAACGTCAAATATAGGTGCACAAATAATGTTTAGATTTGCGATTTAATTCTATTAAAATTAAAATTATTGAAAAAAAAATTGAATAATAAATATTTAGAGTTATTTAAATAGTGGTGCATAGTTATATATTTATATATTTATTGCTAATAATTTCATTTTTTTTCAGCACATGTGTACATTTTCTCAATGCTAATATTATAACGTTTTCTTAATATTTTTTCTTTGTTAGTTTCAAATTAGTGAATTGCTTCCCCTTAGTAAAAAATAAATAGTTGTAAAGGGAAACTACGCTCTTAGATATCTCAATGTTATCAAAATAAAAAAAAAATAAACAGATAATCAACAAAAATGTAAATATACTTGAAACAAATCAAAATGCTTTATAAAAGTTTATTGTGCGAAACAATATTTTTCACTTTTGATAAAGCTTTGATTTAAAACTTATTTGTACTTAAAAACAAAATACGGTAATATTAGTTAATTTCTCTAGCTATAAAGTTTGTGTCTCACAGCTTTAATCAGTATTGGAGAATTCTTCTGTGTATGAACTATATCTAGTCAATATTCCCGCATTTCTTAATGATTGCTAATAAAATGTTGCAAGCTTTAGGGAAATCATATAAGAAGTTCCTTGATGGTAAATCTGTAATGACGCTTTATCCATATATATGGATAGTGGCCTTGTGAAACGCTTACCAGCACCTACGTGTTCCCAGCGATTCACGTCACCATCATCTGTTATGCGGTTATCTCGCTAACAAACATCAAGCACGACGCGAAACATGCGTACACTCTCTCCTGATGACGACCTCGCTAACTCTCGTGTTTGTAGCTCCCAACTCTCGTCAGGCGTAGCGCGCGTTAGTGACGTCATAAAGTGCTTCCGGTTTGGTTGGGAGTTGAATTTTTTTTCCAAAACACATGGAAAGGTATAATAATAAACAAAAGTATGTATACTTGGGAGCAGAGTTTCTTCCAGGCATCTCTTCGGGGGAACGAACGAAATGAAATTTATAGAATTTATATAGAAAATATATACTTTTCACAGTGTCCGCCCCCCCCACCCCGAAGAAAATCTACCGCCCCACCCCCCCCCGAAAATTTCAAGTGCCCCCCCCCCCCCGAAAATTTCAAGTGCCCCCCCCCCCCCCCCCCCCCCCCCCCCCGGAGAAAAAGGTCTGGAAGAAACACTGCTTGGGAGACAAAAAGGAAATTATGTCAGAATTTATTTGATGCTGATATTTTTCGTCTAAAGTAAATGTATTTGTAAGGGTTACTTACATATCGAATGTTTTAAGTTAAATATTATTTTTGGTGTGTAAGAAACGACACCTTAGGTCTACGGTTCAATGTTTCTTCCAGACCCTTTTCTCCGGTTGGGGGGGGGGGGGGGGGAGGGGAAGAAAGAAAGGGGTACTTGGAATTTCGGGGGGGGGGGGGGGCGGATTTAAATTTCCGGGAGCGGGCGGACGCTGTTAGAAGTATATATTTTCTATATAAATTCCATTTTGTTCAGGTGGGGAGGGGGAGGGGTTGGGGTGGAACGTTATGGAACCGTGACAAAATTCTGCCTACGCCACTGTATCTAACAACAATTGGTCGCCGTATCGATACAGTCTGAATATTCGCGGTGATCAATCGGGTAGGACTCCGCTATTTTTTCCCCACGTTTTCTTTAACTTGCTTTCGCGTCTTTCCAATCAAATCTTGCGATCGAAATTTCGGGCACTTCCCAGTTAGCTAGCGCGCTGAAATTTTCAGGGAAGCTTTGTTTCCGATGACAATAACCCAGTCATTGTAATTTGATGAAAACAAGGTTCGGTACTCTCCCTCTTTTTGCTTACTGAGTAGTGTTCACGTGGTGTTTGTGTACAAACAACCGGAACAACTGGTGGCCAGTATGGTGGAGACGATATGGTCGAGTGGTTGGGCACACGATTGCTAACCCACTCGACACGGGTTCAAGGCACGTGTTTTTTACGAGTTGTCTTCGTTTACCCAAAAAAAAAGTGAATGCGAAAAGATAAAATCGATAGCAAGATTTTAATGCAAACAAACAGACAAAGACTAAAAAGTAGAAAATAATTATCATTTAAAAAGTTAAAAAAACCCCACGTTTTCTGATTGAACTAAAAAGTAGAAAATAAATGCTATACATCACAATAATGCAAGCGATCACTCTACTATAAGCGATGAAAAACGTGGGGCGCCGAAGTAAAAGTTTTTTATCGGCCATTGTTAATATAAGATGTAAAAGTTATATTACTATTGATTAGATCATACTATTGATTTATATTAGGGAGCTTGTAGAGAGTCAACAGTATTAGAAACTGTAAGAAAATCACGGCGCCCCACGTTTTTCATCGCTTATAGTAGAGTGATCGCTTGCATTATTGTGATGTATAGCATTTATTTTCTACTTTTTAGTTCAATCAGAAAACGTGGGTTTTTTAAAACTTTTTTAATGATAATTATTTTAAACTGAACTTTTTGTGGTTAATTAGACCCGCATTAAATAAAAAAACAGTTCGTCATTGGATGTATGAAATTCCAAAACCTGTTCCCCCCTTCCGCATCTTAAGAGAAATAACATAATTTACACTATTTTAAATAAATAGATTGGCATTTAACTCTCCTCTGCAATACTTTTAATTAGCGCTATAGTACGCGTTCTATGTTTGTAAATAAATACACACAAGTAGCCTAGATCTACACGCTTAGACTTGGAAGTCAAGTCTGTTTCGTTTACTTCCTTTCGTATCTCGAGATTCCTATGTTTAGTTTTGTAAACATTTAGATTTCCTTGAGCCAAAACGAGGTTAAAAAAGCTCATAGTTCCACACAAACATGAATATTTATTAGCCCTGCGGACAGCTAGCCCCGCTCCCAGTAAACACCGATAACCCATGTAAGTGAAAATGACGTCGACAACGGCCCGTTGGAAGCTCCTCCCATTCCGGCAGTGATTATGCGGAGGGGGTGGTGAAACCGTTGCTGTCTTTTTCACGTGGATTCAACAAAGTGGCAAAAACGCGCGGCAAGTAGGAGAGTTCCAATAGAGGGGGATAACTCACCGCACGGACGTAATGCATTGTGGGAGAAAGCGAGAGTTGCTAGTTTTCGAATAGCGTGTGCTGTTATTTGTATCGGTGTGAGCAACTGTATAGAAACGTACACATCATAGTGCACGTGTGTTTTAATTGTCAGAAACTATTGTAAGGTGAAATTTTTTTTAAAGTAAAAAGTAAACTTTTTTTTTTTCAAATTTGGAATATTGATGTATGATTTCTGTTGATTTCTTGGATACATTTATCCAACAGGTAAATTTAAATTTTACAGGTATGCCGATAAATTAGATAAGGATTACAGGTGTGATTTTTTTCTTTCTGGTTTATCAAAGTAGGCTCTACTTAACGCGATTAGGTCAGGTAGATCTATATGATGTATGTGATTGTTGCTTGTTCATGTGTGAACTGTATGTAAGTATCGCCTAATATATTAGCATATACATTCATTATTATATATGTTGTTTGTAGGCACGGGCGTGTATTTTTATGAGCTTTGCAGACATATGAGTGTGTTATATGTAATTATTACTGGTAGAATAAATATGCGCATACATTGTATAAGAGTGTTAATGATATGATCCTAATACTAATACTTAATTTGATAAAAAAAAACTTAAGTTATGAATTATTAAAAAAAACCCTGTCGATTTACTAATATGTAAAATTATATCATCTATAAATCGGTTAAAAGGCTGCTATAATCGACTTATTAAGTATTGTTATTATTAAGCGATAGAGAAATAGCGCTTCGCTCTTTTACGTTTGATGTTTTATAAGTGATATAATATTTGTCTTTGCGTGTCAGCAGAGATAATAAAACATGGTGTTGTTGTTGTTGTTGGTGGTGGTGTGGTTATTGTGTAATGTCATAGTTCGTACACTAAGTAAATTAAGATTTATCCTACCGCCGTACCCCTCCCATTGTTCCGTGTGTAGATATTAATTTTTGTAACTACATCTGGCTATAGCAATAGAAGATTGAGCTTTCCGCCACCACTACTCTTTGTGATATTTGGAAATTTCTTTTCGCGGAGATGAAATCGCCAAATCTTGAAATTTGACATCTTGGTTACACGGATTGACGTAAAAACAACAACCGAGAATAGAAACTTTGGTCATTATGACACCATCAAGATGTCTGTAATCATTAGTTGACCACTTAAAGGATGTCTGTAATTAGCGGACTACTATCATGATGTCTGTTATTAACTGACCACCAACATGATGTCTGTAATTAGTTGACCACTATCATGTCTGTAATTAGTTGACCACTATCATGTCTGTAATTAGTTGACCACTATCATGTCTGTAATTAGTTGACCACTATCATGTCTGTAATTAGTTGACCACCAACATGATGTCTGTAATTAGTTGACCACTATCATGTCTGTAATTAGTTGACCACCAACATGATGTCTGTAATTAGTTGACCACTATCATGTCTGTAATTAGTTGACCACCAACATGATGTCTGTAATTAGTTGACCACTATCATGTCTGTAATTAGTTGACCACCAACATGATGTCTGTAATTAGTTGACCACTATCATGATGTCTGTAATTAGCTGACCACCATGATGTCTGTAATTAGTTGACCACTATCATGTCTTTAATTAGTTGACCACCAACATGATGTCTGTAATTAGCTGACCACCAACATGATGTCTGTAATTAACTGACCACCAACATGATGTCTGTAATTAGCTGACCACCACCATGATGTCTGTAATTAAAAGACCACCAACTCGATGCAGTCAGGAGACCAGGTACCCCAGTAAACAATCGTACCATGGTCTCACTATACCACCCTAACAGCAGCTAGAACCAGTTGAATCCTCTTTTGCCAATGTGTGATACGTGATATATCCAGTATGCTGTATATAGTCTTTTATAATGCTAGGGTGCTCTTGGTGACACCTATGCTCAGTCGGGTGCTCATGGTGGCACCTATGTTCAGTCGGGTACTCTTGGTGACACCTATGCTCAGTCGGGGTGCCATAGTGACACCTATGCTCAGTCGGGTACTCATGGTGACACCTATGCTCAGTCGGGTGCTCATGGTGACACCTATGCTCAGTCGGGTGCTCATGGTGACACCTATGCTCAGTCGGGGTGCCATAGTGACACCTATGCTCAGTCGGGTGCTCATGGTGACACCTATGCTCAGTCAGGTTGCCATGATGACACCTATGCTCAGTCAGGTTGCCATGGTGACACCTATGCTCAGTCAGGTTGCCATGGTGACACCTATGCTCAGTCAGGAATCTCATATTCGCTTAACACTATAGCTACTTTATGAAGTCCCGCACGACATATTCAAAGACTATCGTAATGTTGCACAAATGGACTTTTTGCTCTTATTTCTGTCACTTATGGAAGACTTTACAAACTTTTTAGATAGGTCACATGATCAGACAGGTCACATGGTCAGACAGGTCACATGATCAGACAGGTCACATGGTCAGACAGGTCACATGGTCACACAGGTCACATGGTCAGACAGGTCACATGATCAGACAGGTCACATGGTCAGACAGGTCACATGATCAGACAGGTCACATGATCAGACAGGTCACATGATCAGACAGGTCACATGGTCAGACAGGTCACATGATCAGACAGGTCACATGGTCAGACAGGTCACATGATTAGACAGGTCACATGGTCAGACAGGTCACATGGTCAGACAGGTCACATGATCAGACAGGTCACATGGTCAGACAGGTCACATGATTAGACAGGTCACATGGTCAGACAGGTCACATGATCAGACAGGTCACATGGTCAGACAGGTCACATGGTCAGACAGGTCACATGGTCAGACAGGTCACATGATCAGACAGGTCACATGATTAGACAGGTCACATGATCAGACAGGTCACATGAGCAGACAGTTCACATGATCAGACAGGTCACATGGTCAGACAGGTCACATGGTCAGACAGGTCACATGGTCAGACAGGTCACATGGTCAGACAGGTCACATGGTCAGACAGGTCACATGATCAGACAGGTCACATGAGCAGACAGTTCACATGATTAGACAGGTCACATGATCAGACAGGTCACATGAGCAGACAGTTCACATGATTAGACAGGTCACATGAGCAGACAGGTCACATGGTCAGACAGGTCACATGGTCAGACAGGTCACATGGTCAGACAGGTCACATGGTCAGACAGGTCACATGGTCAGACAGGTCACATGGTCAGACAGGTCACATGATCAGACAGGTCACATGAGCAGACAGTTCACATGATCAGACAGGTCACATGATCAGACAGGTCACATGATCAGACAGGTCACATGAGCAGACAGTTCACATGATCAGACAGGTCAACATATTACGTGGCCATACAGGTCAAACGGTCAACTAGTGTCGGTTATGTTGTTGCAACAAAACAAAATGGCGGGAAAACACAACCACACAAGGGGCGTGGCATCTACAGACGGTCGCAGGTCATTGCTGGGCTAACTCAAAGCAGACGAGAAGTTTATGGTCAAACGTTAGATCTAAGATCTTGCAGGGGATAACAGTTGATAAATGAATCGTCAGGTTGGGGGGGGGGGGGTGTTCGAACTCGAGACTGTTCGGTTTAGAAACCATGAGCGAAAGCGACGCAACCACGCTTACCGCCAAAGCATCAAGTCATGGAACACAATCAACTTGTCATAGCATCAAGTCATAGTGCACGATCAACTTGTCAAAGCATCAAGTCATGGGGCACGATCAACTTGTCAAAGCATCAAGTCATGGGGCACGATCAACTTGTCAAAGCATCAAGTCATGGGGCACGATCAACTTGTCAAAGCATCAAGTCATGGGGCACGATCAACTTGTAAAAGCATCAAGTCATGGGGCACGATCAACTTGTCAAAGCATCAAGTCATGGGGCACGATCAACTTGTCAAAGCATCAAGTCATGGGGCACGATCAACTTGTCAAAGCATCAAGTCATGGGGCACAGTCAACTTGTCAAAGCATCAAGTCATGGGGCACGATCAACTTGTCATAGCATCAAGTCATAGATGTAATAACACTATATTTACAGTGCACTAAGTCATATACGGCACGGATATACTGACATAAAGGAGAAGGAAATATTATAATCAATTCTTGCCGGCTCAAGTTGGATTTCTCTACATATTATATCTATACAACAATGTAAAAAAAATTATTATGCATTAAAATGTGGTTGTTTTAATAAAAAAAGATAAGTACAAATTATTCAAATTTAAGTTATATATAATTCATTCCAAATTACAATGAAGTTTTAAGTAACCGTCTTAAGTAACCGTCTTAAGTAAACACCTTAAGTAACCCACGTTACCTGTGTGAGAGTCTGAACGTGCAGTAAGTCAACATGACAATGATGACGCGGCGTCACCAGACCCGTCCTCATCAGGATCTCACCGCGCCTACTGGTCAAACCTTTGTCCAGTCTTAACGTGAAGACTTTGCCATCCGCGCTGTTTGTTTAGCTAGGGCTTGTTACAACACACAGGTAAACAGGACAACATTTTTCTGTGCTAGACAAACCTTTGAGGAATCTATTAGCGTTTTTTTTAAAACCCTGACCGCGTTTTCAACGGCGAGCTGGTTTATGAGAAAAACACGAGCTCCTGAAAGAGAATAAAAACAGAAGTTACGAAAGAAAATTCAATGCAATGATGACATTACAACTGTTTTATAAACTGTGTCTATGACACTGAACAGTTAAAGTACTAAAGTATAGTTCTATATTCTGCTGTCAATATTTTAATGGTCTAAAAATAAATCGTATTATGTTACAATTTGAAATTGAGAGTGATTCTGATTTCATTTATATTTTTAACGCCTAGTTTTACGTTTTGTTAAAAAATTCGATCACTTCAAAATAGTATCAAAATAATGAAGATTTAAAACCTAAATAAAAAGGTCTGGTCAGCTCAGCAGGTAGCAGTGCTGGCTACATCACGACTTTCATATGACGTAGTAAGTAAAACTAATGTAAAAGTAAGAGTAAGAGTAAAGTTCATCTTTATACATAACGATCCGTTTGGCAGATGAAGTAGAGTTCGTATGTTTCTTGACCTTGGCATATACAATTATTACACAATAAGAAGCCAGTACTATGACCAGTCGCCTTTATTTTCCCCAACGCAGGTCAGGTACTCATCAACGCTGAGTGGACTCAGGGATGTCCTACGGTCACAAGTCTAAGACTTATAGAAAATAAAATTATTGAAATAGCTTCCAGTTTGTCTAGAACTGTCGCACTGACAAGCTGGGAAGCGTATTTTTTTTTTTGGTACAGTTATTAACAAAGAATATTATACCTAGATAGACTATAACTTAGTTTAAATAATATATTGTCAGCAAGCAATTTAAACTTTTTTAGATTAGAATTAATTCTCAAATAAATGCGCGAATTTATTTCACGATATAACTAACATGCAAATATAAAAGCTAGGCCCCCCTAGTTTAGTGTCTGTTAAGGATTATAAAAAATAATATTTTAAAATTCATCTTATGTTTGTACGTGCTTAACTAAATAATGTGTTAAGTGTACAAATATTTTGTGCTGGTCATACAATAATTAGACTTGTTGTTTAACAAGGGTTTGTTAAACCTAGTTGAAGTTTAAATACCTTAAACGTGACAACATCGTTTGAAAATCTACACCGGGTCTAATATTACCATTAGCGAGGTGGGAAGTGGTCGGTAATTAGCAGTACATTGATTAAAGTTTCGCTTCTCCGTGGTTGGTTTAGATTTCAGAAGAGAGTGGAGTATTGTTGTTTTGTAGGTGTGTGTGTGTGTGTTGTTTTGTAGGTATGTGTGTGTGTGCGTGTATATGTGTAGTTGTTTTGTAGGTGTGTGTGTATTGTTTTGTAAGTGTGTGTGTAGTTGTTTTGTAGGTGTGTGTGTTGTTGTTTGTGTTATCTTTAAGCTGGACTTAATTGTGTGGGTTATGTTTGTGTTAGCTATGTTTGGACGGATTATGTACATGTAGGCTTTGTGTATGTGGGTTATGTAAATGTTGGTTTTGTTTTCATAAGCTTTTTATGTATGGGTATTGTTTATGTGGGTTATGTATATATAGACTGAGTATGCGGGTTATGCTTATGTGGGCTTTATCATGTTGGTCATGTATATATGGTTATGATATGTGGTTAAAGTACATGTTGGCTTTGTATTTGTAGGATATGTACATGTAATGTTGTTTATGTGTGATGTGTGTGTAGGTAATATATATGTTGACTATGCATCTGGGCCTTAGTTTGCCATATTTATTTGGGCTTTATTATGTAGGTTATGTACACGTGGGTTTTGTATATGTGGGCTTTTTTGGGTTATGTTATGTGGGCTTTGTATTTGTGGGTTATGTTATGTCGGTTTGTTTAGGTGGGCTATGTGTAGGCTGTGTATTTGAGCTTTAGTTGTGTGGGCTTATATAAGTGGGCTTTGCTTACGTTTGTCGTGTTTTATGAGTATATGAGACATGTCTACATGATCTATACCTGTGCAGCTTAGTGAGCTTCCCTCTTGTATACACATACAATTTTAGTGCTACATTAAGGAGTTTAGATTCTAAAATGTGCCCATGTATTCTTTTAAGCCTTGAAGTGAGCGAACTGTGATACCAAAATCAGAAAGACGTCACCCAATAACCAGTATGAGGACAGACGTCACTCAACAACCAGGCTAAGACGTCACCCAACTACCAGGCTAAAGACAGACGTCACCCAACAACCAGGATAAAGACAGACGTCACCCAACAACCAGGCTAAGACGTCACCCAACAACCAGGATAAAGACAGACGTCACCCAACAACCAGGCTAAGACGTCACCCAACAACCAGGATAAAGACAGACGTCACCCAACAACCAGGCTAAGACGTCACCCAACAAACAGACTAAGGACAGACGTCACCCAACAACCAGGCTAAAGACAGACGTCACCGAACAACCAGGCTAAAGACAGACGTCACCGAACAAACAGGCTAAAGACAGACGTCACCGAACAACCAGGCTAAAGACAGACGTCACCGAACAACCAGGCTAAAGACAGACGTCACCGAACAACCAGGCTAAAGACAGACGTCACCGAACAACCAGGCTAAAGACAGACGTCACCGAACAACCAGGCTAAAGACAGACGTCACCGAACAACCAGGCTAAAGACAAACGTCACCCACCAAACCATTCTGAGATAACTTCCTGATGTCTGAGATGTGATTCCAATGTTGACCACACGTCGTCCTGCCACAAACTGCCACGCGAGGAGTGAGTAAATGTTTATCAGCATCTGACCGTGCTAGAACAAACAGGACAGTTGCTCAACATGACGTCATTGACAGTTGGAATGTTCGACTCCTTCCGGGGATTATTGATATCATATCTGACGTCGTTGGCCAGCGTTTGGCTCTTGTGTTACTTATCAGCCAACTTGGGTAAGTTTTACATTTAAATACAACATCTCTTGAACCTTTTTCAACATCTATCTTAGTACGGCAAGCACTATTTCTATTAGTGTTACTACTACCGGTTCTCTAATTACACTTTGGCAACGAACAAGACTTTCTGGTCTGGTTACTTTGGAAAATTCAGATATGAAAAATATTTTTATTCACCTACAGCAGCCACTGCCATCCCTACATAATGCAGACTTATCATATCTTGCTTGATAAGTTCTAATTTACCCATAAAATTAAAAGATCTCCGCAACTAACTCATCCACACCAAGCACACACACACACACACACACGAACACACAGACACACGCACAGATACACAGACACACAGATAAACACGCTCTCTTTCTCTCACACACACGCACACACGCAGACATGCACGTACACACTCACGCATGTACACACGCACGCACACACCCACATATACGCACGCACGCACATACACCAACACACCTACGGTGCCAGATCAGATAATTGTTTGGTAATCAAATAACATACATTACCTTTTACCCACCTACCCATCCCCTTTACAAATCCTATTATTATACCTGTCTTCTGTACGGTGACGTGTTTAATATTTCAGCTAGATTTAATTACATAAGCACAAATAAAAACACATTAGGCGAGGATCATTCAAAGCTAAACAGAATAATTTATGTATGTATGTATATATATATATATATATATATATATATATATATATATATATATATATATATATATATATATATATATATCTATATATATATATATCTATATCTATCTATCTATATATATATATATCTATATATATATATATATATATATATATATATATATATATATATATATATATATATATATATCTATATATATATATATATATATATATATAATCCGAATTACATGAAACCAACTTTTTATGATTTGGATTTTTAAAAATCCCCATCCGCCCAAAACAAATGAGATACATCATGTTGCTATCACCAGAAGAAGGCACACATCAATGTTTATCAAACGTCTCTAAAAGAAAATCTTAAGGTCATGGAGTTAACGCGAAACTTTTTAATTTCTTCTGGTTTCCCTGTGGCTGCTGTTTCAATCTTCTCTGATTTTAACACAGCCCAGTGGCTGTATCCGTCAACGTAAAAACCTCTCCTTACAATTCAAATCGTGTTTAATTTTTCCGTTTTATTTCTGTTTTATTTTTTTTTAAAGTCAATTTGGCCACCCATAGTGCTGTAGGCATTTGTCTAGCGAACTCTTGGAGTCTGAAGAGAGAGGGGAAGGAACTCCTGTATTCTGAGGGAGGGGAAATAACTCATGTACTCTGGGCATGAGAAATGGCTCACCTGTCCTACTAAGCGAGGTAATCCATCCGGCGTATCGCTGATTGGGGGGAGGGGGGGGGGGTCGATGTGAAATATTTTTGTACCCCTCACACAGACCGAGGTTCGAGGTTCTAAACACGACAAGACTAAATTTAAGCTGGTAACATTCGTTTAGAAAATGAGATGGAACTATTTTTAACTCTGAAATTGTAAACACTGGTTTGTTCACATTAACCCGAAGACTCATTAAATTATACAAGACACATTAATAATTTAACCAACGACACACCGATAATTTAATATTAGGTCGAGACGTGTCCTCTTGAGAGTTAAGGTGGTATCTATTTCTGTCTGGACCACACGTCTTAGTTAATAACTTTTTTATGCCTGCTAATTAGAATGTGCTTGATTATGTTTTAATTTCTTAATATACGTATTAAGACAATATTTAGTAAAGCAAAAAAAAAAAAAAAAAAAAAGAAAAGAACGAGTACTTTGATTAAATCGACATTTCAGACATAAATATTATGTCGCTCAGCATTATATATAGCTTGTTACAGAATCATTAAAATATCCGATTACAAGACATTTTTCAAATTGCGTTTAACTACTTTAATCTTGAAGATTCTAACGTTTGTTTCATATCCTTTCCAGTTTTTAAAGTAATGTCAGGTGATTATGATTGAATCCTAACTGCTCACATCCATTGTGAAGTGTTAAACCTAATAGAACATTGTTAATCAGTTTACAATAGTTTGTAATTTCGAGTTTTTATAACTTGTCGCCGAAGTGAAAGTAAAATCTTTTTTCACTGACCAACTAGAGTGTTGGGCACACACACACTCTTACGTTACCACACACGCGCACATACGCACACACACACACACACTTACGTTCACACCGTTCACACACACGCGCACATACGCACACACGCAGCCACACACATACGCGAACTCTAACACACACTCACACACTCACATACACACATGCACACACATATACTATCACGCACATACACATACACCGACGCACACACACGCACACAAACACCAACTCACGCACACACACCATCTCTCACACACACACATACACAAACACACAGTGTATTACTACATAGTAAATGTATAAGATTGTGGTTGAGCCTGAAGTTTTAAACCCCACCCAAACCCCATCCCAGTCATGCCTTTGGAGCCAGGCATGGTACCCTTACATTAAAATCAGTGTAGATCATTTACATGAAAACTAGTTGAACAAAGTATGTAGGCGACAAGCTAGACAAAAGGAAAGTTGTATTGACGGGTATCTACCAGAGAAAAGTTGCATTAACGGACATCTACCAGAGGGACGGGGCATTCGATCACGTGACCGTGACAATCATCACGTGATCTCGCGGGTTCAAACTGCTGGGAAAGGTCAATGTCATTATCCGGTGGTGCCGTAAACATGGGGGTGATGACGATAATTACCAAGGGTGGGGTGGGGTGGGGATGTTTGGCTGGAAAGAGATGATGCGTAACAAAGGCGAGTGAGGTGGGGGGGGGGGAGGCTGTGAGGGGTGGGCCGCTGCCCACCAGTCAATGGGGTTATCTATGATCAGTTGTGATCGGTTACTTCCCTTGGTTCTGTGTCGACAGCCGCATACGATTTAGTGTTGTAGTTAGTGGGCAGGGTAGTTTGTGGGCATGGTAGTTTGTGGGCAGGGTAGTTAGTGGTCATAATAGTTTGTGGACAGGGTAGTTAGTGGGCAGGGTAGTTAGTCAGCATTGTAGTTAGTGGGCAGGGTAGTTTGTGGACATAGTAGCTTGTGGGCATGGTAGTTTGTGGGCAGGGTAGTTTGTAGGCAGGGTAGTTAGTGGGCTGGGTAGATTGTGGGCAGGGTAGTTTGTGGGCAGGGTAGTTTGTGGGCAGGGTAGTTTGTGGGCATGGTAGTTTGTGGGCATGGTAGTTTGTGGGCATGGTAGTTAGTGGGCTGGGTAGTTTGTGGGCAGGGTAGTTTGTGGGCAGGGTAGTTAGTGGGCTGGGTAGTTTGTGGGCAGGGTAGTTTGTGGGCATGGTAGTTTGTGGGCAGGGTAGTTTGTGGGCATGGTAGTTAGTGGGCTAAATAGTTTGTGGGCAGGGTAGTTAGTCGGCATGGTAGTGTGTGGGCATGGTAGTTAGTGGTCATAATAGTTTGTGGGCTGGGTAGTTTGTGGGCAGGGTAGTTTGTGGACAGGGTAGTTAGTGGGCATGGTAGTTAGTGGCAGGGTAGTTTGTGGTCAGGGTAGTTTGTGGTCTTCCGTGCTTGAGGCAGTGTTCAGATGTACAGGTCTATCTCTACAATTTTACAACACCTTACATTGGTGCAACACGGCGACCACTGTGTATCACTTGATGTACTTGTACCGTCCTGATTTCGTGTGATAAGCTCTGGTTGGCGAGTGAATTAGCTATCAGCCTTGATTACGTTTGTCATCATTCATCCGAAAAATTCTGATTATCACAACCAGTTGTGTGGTGGGAACGGTTGGTCGACAGGTAAACCGACACCTCCGCTTAATCAGGTGGGACATTCACATAGCGGCATTAGAGTAGCATTCATTCATTCATATATATATATATATATATATATATATATATATATATATATATATATATATATATATCGTGACTAGGAAATTATGCCGATGTACACACATACCAAGCGTATATTCTTCCCCCCCACCCATCCCCTTACAATGTGATTGCTAATGTGCATCTCATAGGTAAGAAGTGAAGAAATGAAAACGAAGACATCTATGACGTATGTAAACACAACTACTCACCTTTTGTTTTCATTTATTTACCTGAAACCCCCCCCCCCCCCCCCCTCCTCCCATCCATGGATCAAATACTATCTAGGTCAGCATTTATTAATTACAGGGAGAAATATTTACGTAATTGACCTGTCGTGTTTATTGATGTGTTTACCTATTAGTTTCCTGATATCTTTTCTAAACATTTGTTAATGTAAACAGCCGTCTTCCTTACAGGATAGCGGAGAAGCCAATTAAAAATAATTTCTGCGAAAATATAAAACAATATATTATGACATTTCTGAAAAAAAAAAGTAACATTTAAAATGTAGCTGTTAATTGTAAGATGGCTAGACTGCTAACCTGAAAGTCTCGAATTCGAATATGGGTTCAAGTCAGTACAACGTTGTGGACACAGACTTGTGAACTAGAGACGTTGTGTTGATTTAAAGCTACTTTTAAAAATGTAGGCATGGACAACCACATGCTACTTTAGCGGTCGGTACATAAGGGATTTGCTACATTATGGGTCGATATATTACGGTCATTGCATGAGGGAGATAGTATATCAGGGGTCAGTAAATGAGAAAGTTGGTACATAAGGGGGTCATTACATTAGGGAGTTGGTACGTCGGGAGTCATTACATGAGGTATTTGATTTATCCGGGGTTGGTAGATGAGGGAGTTAGTACATCAGGGGTCATTACATAAAGGAGTTGGGTACATCAGGGGTCATTACATAAGGGATTGGGTACATCAGGGGTCAATACATAAGGGATTGGGTACATCAGGGGTCATTACATAAAGGAGTTGGGTACATCAGGGGTCATTACATAAAGGAGTTGGGTACATCAGGGGTCATAACATAAAGGAGTTGGGTACATCAGGGGTCATTACATAAAGGAGTTGGGTACATCAGGGGTCATTACATAAAGGAGTTGGGTACATCAGGAGTCATTACATAAGGGATTGGGTACATCAGGGATCATTACGTTAGGGAGTTGTTACACCAGGATTCATTACATCAGGGAGTTAGTACATAAGCGATCTGGCACATCAGTGTTCATTACATGAGAGATGTGTCAGTACAGTGTAAGCACATCAGGCGTCTAGCCTCCCTCTACAACATAGAGATAGTATAGCTGATATCTAATCATAGTCCAGAATCGTACATTAGAAAGAAATTCCCAATACTCGTGTCAAATAACTGTAAACACTAAATAAAATAATCTTTTTTATTGATTCAAACAACGGGTGACACTCTCAGGGCTGCAGATTTGACGATATATATATATATATATATATATATATATATATATATATATATATATATATATATATATATATATATATATATATATATATATATATATATATGTGTGTGTGTGTGTGTGTGTGTGCGTGTGTGTGTATATGTATGGCGGTCTAGTTTTCACTTTGTAAACTCGCTATATCTATTCGCATTATGTAAATGTTTAACATGACTTCATTCAAGTTAAAGTCAACTGATGGATGTTTTAATCACAATAATCTCAGGACGACACACAGCGTATGAATATTTAATGACAGTAAGTAGTCCATTGTATGAATTGTAAAAAGTATTAGTGTATCGGATTTTCTTGAGGATTGTTAAATTCGTATTAAGTTTTAAAAACGTTTTAAACTCTCAATGAGTTGTGGGAAATTGATATTTTAGCTCTTAGTTACTTTTGATTAATTGTTTGAGCTATTAGAAATTTTTGATTAATTGTTTCAGACCCTGTACAGTTTTATGTTACCCCTCTACCGATGTAGTTTGTTTGTTGAATTTATAAGGATAATAATAAAACATCTCATTTCTTGACATTTAATATCGTCAACATTAAATTTCCTATCATCTTATACAACTTATGAACTCATGAAATGGAATTTATATAGAATACTTTTACAAGTGTCCGCCCCCCCCCCCCTTCCGGAGAAAAAAGTCTGGAAAAAACACTGAATATAATTTATTTATAGATATTCGAATATGATTTAAAAAAAAAATAAATTACTAATTAGTCAACGACTATACAAGTAGGTCGTAAAGCTATAAAAAAAAGCAGAAAAAACAAAACAAATGGTATTACAGTAAAATTATTTCTTTAAGATAGTCACATATTCTATATGTTTTATGTCAACTGTCAGCACACAGCTCAAGAAAAAAGCCATAATTTCTTACTCGATACAACTGTTTTCTTTATCAGCTGAATAATCAGCGCTTCGTCAGTGACTAATTAACGCTTTTTATATTCCACAATTTATCTCTGAATAATTAGACCAATCCAACACTATACAAGACTAGTCGCTGTTCTATCATTTCAACACATTACAAAAAAAAATTTAAGACGAAATCACGAGAACAGCCCATGTGATAAATCAGCGTCTATAAATAGCTTCAGTTTAAAGTAAAATCAAAGTAGCAGCCACGATCGAGGTTATAAATGTGGACAGGGCGTTCACTTGAGGTACTATTCAATGGTTGTTTATATGCGGACGTATCTGGATAAGTTGGCTGGATGCTGCAGGGCGTTTGATTTCTCCGGGGAGCGGCTCTGGCTCATCTGCCGGACGATAGATCACCGGGACCCGGACAAAGCAGGCAGGATGTAATATTCGGTGGGCGAGAGTGACCATCATCACTTGTATTCATACGCTGCGTGCTTCCCCCTCCCCCGCGTGCTAATAGAATTATGGTAAGATTCTTATCCCGGACAACACCCTCTTGCAGTTAAGCCGCGGAGATTGACTGGCCGGTGTTTGGACATGAAAACATACTTCGAAACGGACACACATGGACTAAAAATAGGCGGTTTAAAGGGAGAGAAGGCTGAAATAAAGGCAGGTAAATGGAGAGAAACAGACTAAAAACTTGCCATAAAAAAACCAAAGAATAAAATAAAAAAAAACTGTCAAAAAATATAAAAAGACAAATTACAGAAAAAAGACCGAAAAACCACCCCAAAAACAACGTTTGCAAAGACACAAAAAGAACGACTCCAGATTTGTAAGCTGACGGAAAAATATACCATTAAAATGTACACAAAAACTTGTCATCAATCTTAGCGATTTTCATTTTTTAGTGAAACAAAATTTGAGACTTGGCATTACCAACTTGCACACTGAGACTCCCGGCTACACAATGTGATACTATACAAGAATCACATGTGTGTAAATCAGTTGCTCTTTGAAACATTTGATAGGTTTATGTGAACGTGAAAACTTAAAAAAATTGATTTATAAAATTTTCAATCACTTTAAATGGTCAGCTTATTTTCACATGAAACTGTGAACGGCGCTACACTAAAAGAGAACCAATCACGTTGGTAAATCGGTTTCTCTTTAAAACCTCTGTGCTGAATTTGCAAAACTAAAAAAATAATTATATTTCATTCTAGATTTTTTTCAGTACCTTTAAATGGTTTGTTCTTTTTTCACACGAAAACATCTCTAACAATTAAAATTAGGGCATCATTTAATTAACATTTGCTCATTATTAATTGTTAATTAATTTTCCACCATATTTTTTTATTTTACAGCGCGTTGTTTTACTGTTTTTTTTTAAAACGTCCTAATCATATCAATTCTATCTGGCTTTTAACATTTCATAATATTATTCGATGTTCGTTGTTCTGATTCGTTCATGCGTGTTTCTATGGTCGAAAATAATATAAGCATTCATAAAGAGCGAATGGGGGGAAGGGAGGTGAACCAGCCAACTTATATTGTTTAACTTGTTCTTTAACGGTTATTCTTACAAGAGTATAGCCATGATTTAAATTACTAAGATTCGTTAGCTAAGTCAGGTTATGTATCTACTTTATCTTGTGTATTGTGTATCCAGGGCTAAGTGTCGCATGGCGGCGCCCCCCCCCCCCCTCCCTCTATGCCTGACCACAGCCGAATGCCTCTGTCTTGCTGGCTCGCCTTGGTGGTCGTTCATCTAGGAACTCTAGCGCCCTTGTCGGTGACTTTTACTGGACGCCATACGCCTAGTGATGCCGTGTTAGCATCAGTTGTTTTATCGTGAAGTTGTCTCTCCTAGATGGGTTGCTGTCCCCAGCTATCATGGCTCATCTATCTTAAAGTATATGGTAGTCAATAGAGCAAAAAAAGTAGAGTTGATCGACTTTTATGACCAAGGCTCGCTGACGTTTTATAAGGCTAGCGTGTGTGTGTGTGTGTGTGTGTGTGTGTGTGACCACCTTTACATTTAGTAAAGAAAGGAACCCACGAAAACAGGGCGGACCCATGGATGTTTGATAAAGAAAGGAACCCACGAAAACAGGGCGGACCCATGGATGTTTGATATAGAAAGGAACTCATCCGAACAGGGCGGACCCATGGATGTTTGATATAGAAAGGAACCCACGAGAACAGGACGGACCCATGGATGTTTGATATAGAAAGGAACTCATCAGAACAGGGCGGACCCATGGATGTTTGATATAGAAAGGAACTCATCCGAACAGGGCGGACCCATGGATGTTTGATATAGAAAGGAACCCACGAGAACAGGACGGACCCATGGATGTTTGATATAGAAAGGAACTCATCAGAACAGGACGGACCCATGGATGTTTGATATAGAAAGGAACTCATCCGAACAGGACGGACCCATGGATGTTTGATATAGAAAGGAACTCATCCGAACAGGGCGGACCCATGGATGTTTGATATAGAAAGGAACTCATCCAAACAGGACGGACCCATGGATGTTTGATATAGAAAGGAACTCATCCGAACAGGGCGGACCCATGGATGTTTGATATAGAAAGGAACCCACGAGAACAGGACGGACCCATGGATGTTTGATATAGAAAGGAACTCATCCGAACAGGGCGGACCCATGGATGTTTGATATAGAAAGGAACTCATCCGAACAGGGCGGACCCACTGATGTTTGATATAGAAAGGAACCCACGAGAACAGGACGGACCCATGGATGTTTGATATAGAAAGGAACTCATCAGAACAGGGCGGACCCATGGATGTTTGATATAGAAAGGAACTCATCCGAACAGGGCGGACCCATGGATGTTTGATATAGAAAGGAACTCATCCGAACAGGACGGACCCATGGATGTTTGATATAGAAAGGAACTCATCCGAACAGGGCGGACCCATGGATGTTTGATATAGAAAGGAACTCATCCGAACAGGACGGACCCATGGATGTTTGATATAGAAAGGAACTCATCCGAACAGGACGGACCCATGGATGTTTGATATAGAAAGGAACTCATCCGAACAGGACGGACCCATGGATGTTTGATATAGAAAGGAACTCATCCGAACAGGGCGGACCCATGGATGTTTGATATAGAAAGGAACTCATCCGAACAGGACGGACCCATGGATGTTTGATATAGAAAGGAACTCATCCGAACAGGACGGACCCATGGATGTTTGATATAGAAAGGAACTCATCCGAACAGGACGGACCCATGGATGTTTGATATAGAAAGGAACTCATCCGAACAGGACGGACCCATGGATGTTTGATATAGAAAGGAACTCATCAGAACAGGGCGGACCCATGGATGTTTGATATAGAAAGGAACTCATCAGAACAGGGCGGACCCATGGATGTTTGATATACGTTGGTTCCAGAGCTGAAGATTTTTTGTTTGGTGGTCATACACT
Source organism: Physella acuta (assembly GCF_028476545.2). NCBI lineage: Eukaryota > Metazoa > Mollusca > Gastropoda > Physidae > Physella > Physella acuta. Next base: position 288,505 of record NW_026731648.1, read on the forward strand.
CTATCGACCGACCACGTTAAGATCTACGACCTCTTGTCTACTACACAGGCGGTCAGAGTCGGCCGTCCAGAGGCGTAGCGACCCTTCCCGGCACCCGCCGGGGACAAACTTTTGATTTGCACCCCCCCCTTCAAACTTTTGATTTGCACCCCCCCACCCCTCAAACTTTCGATTTGAACCCCCCCCCCCTCAAACTTTCGATTACTTTTTCCAACCCATTTTGGCGCCCCCTAAGATCGGCGCCCGGGTACATATGTACCCCCTGCCCCCCCCCCCTCGCTACGCCTCTGCGGCCGTCCGTCTACTAGAGGTGCGAACATCTAGGAAGGACTAGACATGTTTTATTTCATGCAGAAACACGGCGAGGTGGGATACAGTTGGCAGACAATACAAGGAGTTTGTTATACACGGGTGTTTGGACAATGGGTTATATTTTATTTAACAAAGAGAACAGTCAGAAACAAAGTCAAGATGACTTCAAATACAACATATTCAGCAAGTCCCGAAGTCAACTTGTGAAGATGAGTTAGATGCAATATACAATGTCTGTCATTTAATCCCGTGTAACTATAATTTAATTTTTTTTCCCAGTTTCTATGCAATTATTTAAAAAAAAATGTTTGTACGTGTGTTCAAAAGAAGCTGTTTATCATTTTAATTTTGTTCCGCTATTTAACAGTTTTTGAAAATCACATCTCCACAAACTTCTTTTCAACAAGGTTTTTTAAAAAAGTTGTATTTTTTAAAGCTTTTGTTCAAAGTATGAAACTTTGACAAGGAAACAATTCAAACACTTCTGAAATTTTGACATGTCAGGAATTTCCCATTTGAAATAAAATTAAGTGACAACTATCCATTAAATACGACTTTCATCAAAATGTAGTGGAAAACTGAAAAAAAAAGCTTTTACATTTTTTTTATTATAATAAAAAAATGTTGATACAAACTTTTCTGCCTAGTTCTAACATGACTTATGAAAATTTCAAATACTTTTACTTTTTAATTCGATTTTGTTGCATTAAAATTTAAAAATTCGAAAAAGAAAATATTAAAATCTCTATCTAAAACTATTCTTCGTATTCGCGGATGCTTTTATCTTTGTAAGTGTTCTTTTTGTAACAGGTTTTTCAAAAACAAAATTCCGAAATCCCTGAAAACAAGTTAAAATAATAACCGATCGGATAATCAAACCTACATACCCACCCACCCACCCAGCCACTCACAAACCCACCCACCCACCAACCTACCCACCCACCCAGCCACTCACATACCCACCCACCAACCTACCCACCCACCCAGCCACTCACATACCCACCCACCAACCTACCCACCCACCCAGCCACTCACATACCCACCTATCCACCAACCTACCCACCCACCCAGCCACTCACATACCCACCCACCAACCTACCCACCCACCCAGCCACTCACATACCCACCCAAAACATCGGAAATGAGAGAGGGTTGAAACCTCGGTCGGGTAATTGAATTTACGAAATGTTGGATGGGGTGGAGGAATAAAGTGAAAATATTATCGTTATTCCGCTTGTCAAGGGGAGAAAACCGTTTGTCTGAGTGCTTCTTGGGCTGGGTCCGAGTTATAGGGTGGCAAATCGTTAAAATGACATCCAGCGCATGTTTAGATTTACCCGTTTGGAGAGAAAAGGGAGGGGGGGATGGAGATGTGGGTGGGAGGGATGAAGGACGAAAGTCCACCCCTCATCCCTCCGCCCCTCTTTCTACATATGGGACGTGTCTTTGCATCCATAAGGGACGCTTGAAGGCAGACGACTCAAATGTCTGGCACTGTGATCCTGGGCAAACTCTGGTCTATCTGCGAGCCGGATCTTGTGTGCCCAGGCAGCGGACACTGGGGTCCCGTGTTTACCAGAATACGGCTCGTTAATTCAAGCTTAAATAGCAGTAACAAACCCGCGGTGTCGGCCGGCTACAATCAGGGTCTATGGCGGCCATTGTTTTAGGCGGCACGTGCCATTCTCGCAGATAGTATTGCGATAACGAACCCGACAATTTAGCACAATTTAACAGTAATACATATATATATATAATATATATATATATATATATATATATATATATATATATATATATATATATATATATATTAAATTCAGCTCTATTGTATATATATATATATATATATATATATATATATATATATATATATATATATATATATATACAATAGAGCTCAATCGGCTAGGCTTCGATCAAGCCATAAGCAGTCATAACAAAATGTAAATGTTGACTCTAGCATATACGTGAGGTTTAAAATCAAAATAATTTAGCAAAGCATTGCAAAAACTATAAGCAACTACTGCGATCTAACCTGATCCTAAGCATTAACCAACACAACAACGAAAAGCGCGGTATGGCGAAATTTAAAAAAAAAATACCATCGAACTCTTCTTATAACCTAAACAAAAATATACTTGTGCATTCACCCTGAGAAATAACGAACGTTAAAAATTAATACTATTTAAAATTTTACTTACATAAACCTTAATTCAGTATTTAATGCTGAAACTTACATTTAAACTTTTTATATAAGTACTTAATCCAAAGCGTAAGCAGTCTGCCGTTATAAAAATAACTGCATTATCACCTGCCTCATAACATCATCTTTGACGTAAATGTACACTGAAAAAAATACAAATATAGGAAGCAGAGTACCAGTCAATTAAACCCCATTATATCACCTGACATATACATCGTGTAATTACCGCGTTATCAAACACCCTTGCCCGAAAATGGAGTAGGATATTTTCAACTATTGATGACAAATTGACTCAAAAATTAATGTTAACAGTAACCGTAATTTTAAAGTAATTTTATGGTTCGTGTTAATGTTAGGGGAAGGATGAAGGCTATGGTTAAAGTTAAGCTTTGATATAGGGTTAAGGTAGAGGTAAAAGTAAGGGTAAAGGGAGATCGAAAATAAAAAACATAGCTATCTAACATCGTATCTTTCAGATGTGATTTTTCACATTTATTTCGTAGCCAATGTCACAAATAATCCTTGCATCTCATGATCCATACAAGTCTTTATGAAAAGCTTATCAATATGCTAGACAAAAATTTAGTTAGTTTGTTTATTGCGTGACTCCCGGTTAAGTGGTTTGTATATGTTTTCTTGATGCTTTTAACTTGGTGGGAGTCAGATGAGATTTTAACTTACAGGTGGTGGGGGGGGGGGTCAGATGAGATTTTAACTTAGTGGGAGTCAGATGAGATTTTACCTTAGTGGGAGTCAGATGAGATTTTAACTTAGTGGGAGTCAGATGAGATTTTAACTTAGTGGGAGTCAGATGAGATTTTAACTTAGTGGGAGTCAGTGTTTCTTCCAGACTTTTTCTATGGGGGGCACTTGAAATCTTCGGGAGGGGGGGGGGGCGGTAAACTTTCTTCGGGGGGGGGGGGGCGGACACTGTTAAAAGTATATATTTTCTATATAAATTATATAAATTTCATTTCGTTCGGGGGGGGGGGGGAAGGGGGGGGGGCGGTAAAAAGAGATGCCTGGAAGAAACTCTGGTGGGAGTCAGATGAGATTTTAACTTAGTGGGAGTCAGATGAGATTTTAACTTAGTGGGAGTCAGATGAGATTTTTAACTTAGTGGGAGTCAGATGAGATTTTAACTTAGTGGGAGTCAGATGAGATTTTAACTTATAGGGGGGGGGGGGGTCAGATGAGATTTTAACTTAGTGGGAGTCAGATGAGATTTTAACTTAGTGGGAGTCAGATGAGATTTTAACTTATAGGATGGGGGGGGGGGTCAGATGAGATTTTAACTTTGTGGGAGTCAGATGAGATTTTAACTTTGTGGGAGTCAGATGAGATTTTAACTTATAGGGGGGGGGGGGTCAGATGAGATTTTAACTTATAGGGGGGGGGGGTCAGGTGAGATTTTAACTTTGTGGGAGTCAGATGAGATTTTAACTTATAGGGGGGGGGGGTCAGATGAGATTTTAACTTATAGGGGGGGGGGGGGGTCAGGTGAGATTTTAACTTTGTGGGAGTCAGATGAGATTTTAACTTATAGGATGGGGGGGGGGGTCAGATGAGATTTTAACTTTGTGGGAGTCAGATGAGATTTTAACTTTGTGGGAGTCAGATGAGATTTTAACTTATAGGGGGGGGGTCAGATGAGATTTTAACTTATAGGGGGGGGGGTCAGGTGAGATTTTAACTTAGTGGGAGTCAGATGAGAGTAGCAATCAATCAGGTATAAGGAGGTCTGGGAGAGAAACTTGATCAAAAGACATCAAACTAATTGACGTGGGAGGCAGACTTAGTATCAGGCAACGATTGGGGGGGGGAGGGAGGGACGATAATATGATATTTGGTAACTTGATATGGGAAGTAGAATTGATACAACTGCATCAGACAAGTTGACAAAGGAGGCTGACTTGTTACAAAGATATAAGATAATGATATAAGATAACTTGACATGAGAGGCAGATTTGATAGTATGACAGCATACTACTTGGCAAGTGAGACAGACTTGATTAAACGACATTGATAATATTGACATGGGAGACAGACTTCAGTACTGCTCATAAAATCAGAACTTGTGTTGAGCCGATGCATGTTTTCAATAATTTAATGTTCCCAAACAGAAACAACAGCAACCACAATTAAATAGGCCTACTGATTACATTAACATAATTTATTTCTCGAGTTCCTGTTTTTATATTATCCACTACAAGCCAATCTAATAAAAACTAAAGTCATGGGATGCTTTAAAATTTTTTTTTTTTGCCTGTAAATGAATCAAGTAATCAACACATCTGCGTTAAACTTGATCTCTCAAAGTTGTGTTCGACTTTAATATTGTCAGTCTAATTCGGTATATACAAGATAATTTTGTAAACCTTAATGAATAGATGAATGTATGAATGTGACATTTGTGTCGTCAGTATCTAGACTTTGGTCACGTGCCATGACAGAGCTTTTCTCAACACTTCCAGAGTTTTCCCGCGCACCACCTCTGCGCATGACGTTCCTATGACGTCGCAGACCGCGAGATACCGACCTCAAATGGAGAAACCCTTGAAATCTATTTCAGCTTAAATAAAGGACTCGCAAATTTTAATGACGGAAAGATTCAATTACGTTCCCCATTTCGGGCAATGTCTCATTCTGGACAAAATGTCGCTAGTCTTTATTTACCTCCAAGACTTTTCCCCGGCTCTGACCGACCTGCTATCGACAGCAAACCCCCAAATTGAAATGAACACATGATGAAATTAGAAGAAAGTTTATCAATTAGTGCGTTGGTTTGTCATCTCCGCAGAGGCGAGTGCCGTGTTGATTCAAGATTTTGCGCTGGAGCATCCAAGGGACGGAACTCTTGGAGCGGAGTATCGCGGGACAACTCGTGATTTGCTTCTCTATCGAGGATCGATTAAGAAAACCGAAGATGGGTTTCCATCGCATCATTTGTTGGGCAGGCCTGGGGCTTCAGTGGTGTTGACACTGGCAGGATCGGGGCTCGGGTACACACATGAAAAGGGAAGGGGGAAACTCGTAAAAAAGTCAGGGGGTGGTGGAAAAATGGAAGCGAGGGAGGGGCGATAGTGCCCCATGGTGACGTGGGGTAGACCACGTCAAGAAGACCCACACAAGTGGTTGGTGAATGAAAGGAATGCTTAAAGCGTTTAGGGTGTTTGCATATCATTATGTTAATATACAGGCTGTAGGGACTGAATGTGAACGCTATAGTAATTTCACACGACTCTCTTTCCTGATAGACATGTTAAATGATTTGTTCAGTTTTCTGAAGTTTTGGGGTAGCCCTTCTCATCTATAGTGTTGTTGCTTTCAAGACATTCAATGCGCTAAGACAGTTTTTGGTCAGATGAGTCAGATTTGACCTGTTTGTGACAGTGCAATGTCCAGCCCGACTTCTCATGTCGGGTACATATTAGAGCTGAGTTGGCTCAGCTGCCCATCATGTATCCACCACCAATCAGATTTTTTTTTACCAGGAAGATGTTTAGAAATCTGGCCAAGAACGCTTATCCAACGTTTAGAGTTTTGCTTATTGTTAAGACCGATAATCCTGATAATCCAGATCTCTCTTTGGGCGTGTTGGTTTTGATATGTCCCGGGAAGCCATTATTGTTGTGTTTAAAATAGCTTCTACGAAATGTGTCTGAATTTGACTTTAGGATTGGGAGGTAGAGCTCGAGGCTACTAGCATGAATGTTGCATGTTATGGTTTTAATTCGTAATTTAATTTTTACACTGGTAAGCGTGGTGGTGTAGTAGAACTCGTGGCCGATACACGTAAGCTTCGAATCGGTCCATGTGAGATTTTCCTGATTCTAACGGGGGGGGGGGGGGGGGGGGGAGGGGGGGGTTGTTACTAAAGTTTAGGACAGCATAGAACTGACCACTGTCCTAAGCTTGTGAGAGACTCAAACACCGAGGGCACACAATGATTTATTTAACGAGCGGCCAACAACTAGACCTTAGTGAAAATGCTAGGTTACTTTTTTTTTTACAGTTTCTATCTTTTATAAAATTAAGTAAATTAGTAGACTGTAAAACGAATCCATCTGTAAGCTAAAAGAGTAACTTTTTACACGAAAGATTATACTAATTACTTTTTAAGGTTAATGGGAATAATATTTGTAACCTGAATACCCAACGTTAATTAACTTTACAAAATAACAGTGTCAGGCTTTTAGAATATATAATTAGAAAGTCGCCGTTAATTGTAAGTGGGTAGTTTTGTATGGATCTATTGTGTCGGAGCTGTAGCCTATATATATATATATATATATATATATATATATATATATATATATATATATATATATATATATATATATATATATATATATATATATATATATATATATACTTAGTTATGCGAAATTATATGTTTGCACACATTAGAGAATGGTACTTCGGAAATAATAATGTCTTGACATGCGCATAATTAATTTATTTATTTCTGATTGGTTAGTTGAATACTAGTCTTGTACTAGTTGCTTTGTTAATGATAACATTAATACACTATTGAGATCTAATATGTTTTGCCATTTTATCTAAGCAACAAGTTTCACATAAAGATTATTGCATTCAACTTCATTCCCGTTCACACAAATCTAAGCTTTTGAAAACAAAACAAAAATAAAATTTCTGCACAACTTCCTTTACACGACAAGGATATGAGTGGTTGAAAAAAATAAACACTTATTTAAACAGAAATCCTTCAATATAATTTCCTTTCATGCCCTACTACATCTAAACTGAACGCACGACTTGAAGGTTAGCTGGACACGTCTGTTTAGACGGCCCCAAACAGATCGATGCACTTGATTGTTTACAAGCGTCCATCGCCGTCTACCTGTCATCGTCAACAATCGGCCGCAACACTGCGCATGCCCGGCTTTTGGCGTCGAGGGTGTTTAACAACTACGTCACTTCCGGTGGCCGGATTAACTTTCGGTTTCGTGGCAGCGGACGTTTGCCGGGTTGCCGCACGACGGCCATGTTGCCAGATCCAGCATATCGCATGTCGTACCTGTCGTCTGATTAAGAATTGATGGCGGGAAACACGATAAGCCGGGACACGGCTGGGCCGCGAACTCTGATCTTGATTTGACTCACGGCTGCATGTGGTCATGTTCTCAGGGAGGTCAGGGACTAACAGCTGACGTGATGCACACTGCACAACTTGCTAGCTAATGGTGTACATAACTTGCTAACTGTTGTTGTACATATCTTGCTAGCTGCTGGTGTACACATCTCGCTAGCTGTTGTTGTATAGTGCAGGTTTTGCTAGATGCTGTTGTACACATCTTGCTAGCTAATGGTGTACATATCTTGCTAGCTGCTGTTGTACACATCTTGCTAGCTGCTGTTGTACACATCTTACTAGCTGCTGTTGTACACATCTTTCTAGCTGCTGTTGTACACATCTTGCTAGCTGCTGTTGTACACATCTTACTAGCTGCTGTTGTACACATCTTTCTAGCTGCTGTTGTACACATCTTTCTAGCTGCTGTTGTACACATCTTTCTAGCTGCTGTTGTACACATCTTGCTAGCTGCTGTTGTACACATCTTGCTAGCTGCTGGTGTACTGTACACACCTGATATTAAGCACAAGTAGTACACCACACACCCCAGACTAGCTGATATAATGTACTACGTGTAACCCACACCCTATACTACCCACGAGGTTCCCACACCGTCTAAACAACGACCCCGAACGAAACTACAACCCAGAAACACAAGAGCCGACAATTCGTCAAATACAATCAGCCTTATCTAACCCCATCGCCACAACATCCCCACCTATCTACCATCTATCTGCTCCTTATCTTAAAGCATTGACACGCCTTACAGCGTCCCTGTTCTCTCTAGGGTTCGTCTGCACTAAAAAAAACCTCATAACATAATTAAAATGAACGACCCCACCGGAAAACTAAAGTTTACCTGATATAATGAGGGTATGTACGTTTAAGGAAAACAAATGTTTACCTGTTATGTTGAGGATATTTACCACCAAGAAAAACTTAAGTTTACTTGTAGTGCACATGGTATGTACCATTAAAGAAAACAAATGGTTACTTGCTATGCAGATGGCATATAACATTAAAGATAACAAATGTTTACTTGTTATGCAAAGGGTATGTACATTAAATAAAACAAATGTTTACTTGTTACGCAGATGTTATGTACCATTAAAAAACCAATGTTTACTTGTTACGCAGATGGTATGTACCATTAAAAAACAAATGTTTACTTGTTACGCAGATGTTATGTACCATTAAAAAACAAATGTTTACTTGTTACGCAGATGGTATGTACCATTAAAAAAACAAATGTTTACTTGCTATGCAGATGGTAAGTATTCTTAACAACAAATGTTTACTTGCTATGCAGAAGGTATGTGCCATTAAAAAACAAATGTTTACTTGCTATGCTGATGGGATGTGCCATTAAAAAAACAAATGTTTACTTGCTATGCAGAAGGTATGTACCATTAAAAAACACATGTTCACTTGTTATGCAGGGGATATGTACCATTAAGGTAAACAAATGGTTACTTGCTATGTAGATGGTATGTAGCATTAAAAAAATGCTAACTTGCTATTGGTCGGGGGGGGGGGGGGGTACCACAACGAAAAAGCTAAATTTTTTTTGCTGTGTGCAGGGGGGATGCACCATTAAGGATAACAAATGTTTACCTGCTATGTCGAAGGAAACAACCACCCAGAGGTAAAGTGAATGTGTGTTCTGGACTGTTGCAATACCGTGTACAGATTGCATTAATTTCTCGGCCTCTAACTAAACAGGTGCTGCCACCGTTCTGTACCCCTGGAGCCTGGGGAACATCACCCCCGGGCTGCTGTGGGTGGGAGATGTTTATCACCCCCCGTCTGGCCTGGTCGGTTTATGTGGTTTTAATTACACGGGATGCCAGGAAATATCTTATTCCTCTAATTTTGTACACAAACTACATCTAATGAGGCTTTAGGTATGTGACATGTTTAACAAGGCTTCAATTTTTTTTTTCATTCTGAAAATTAAAAGTTGATTGTTACCTGTTTTGTTTAATCAAGCAATATTAAAACAAATATTCTTTATCATGCTCAGCACTAGCATTTGTTTCCATAATATATTCTAAAAATATTTTTCATCTTACCATACTTCTGTTTCTATAGCTTCCATCCATTTTATCCAAGGTCGCAATGTTCCATTAACCCATAGCCTTCATTAAGTCAGGTATAACTAGTAGGTAAATGTCGACTGTAGCTTATCCACCCAGGTAGTCTGTCATGTCGCCGCAGGTACTCCGGTCAAAGTTTTGTTATTCCTTGACTAAACACAACCCACTCACCGGGGGAAAACAAGATATCAACAGAGAGGAGTTATCTCCCTCCTCCTACCTCTTATCCTGTCACTATCCCCGCACCCAATTATCCCATCACCATCCTGACGGCAGATTATCCCGACGGTTGAATCCATATGGGTACTAGTTACAAGACCCGTGTGTATACTGGCAGTAGATAACCAAACATGAAGAGAAAACACGATCACATTCTGGTACTGGTGTGGGAGAGACGCTCCCTGACATTGCCCTGACGTGACAGTTATTACACGTTTATGATGCGCATCACTTAACTCTGGAATGCCAGGGCCCAGGGCACGTGATTTGATGACTCGGGGGTTTTGACTGCTCATCTCTGACGCACCGTCACTCCCAGGTTGTATGAAATAAATCCTTCTGGCATTCGTCTGCTCGGGTAGAGTACGTAGAGTGTTAGACATGAGGGGTAGACATGCTTCTAGCACAAGATTAGCTATACACAGCAGACATGCTTCTAGCACAAGTTTAGCTATACACACCAGAGGTAGACATGCTTCTAGCACAAGATTAGCTATACACACCAGAGGTAGACATGCTTCTAGCACAAGATTAGCTATACACAACAGACATGCTTATAGCACAAGATAAGCAATACACACCAGAGGTAGACATGCTTCTAGCACAAGATTAGCTATACCAGATGTAAACATGCTCACAATATAATATTACACAACTTCTAGAGCTATAGAGAGGTAGACATGTTTCTAGCACAAGATTAACTATACACACCAGAAGTAAACATGCGCACATTATAAGATTACACAACTTCTAGAGGTATATGCAAGACTGTAACAAAACTGTCGTACCATGCACGATACAAAAGGGATTCATTTCCATTGTGTTATTCTACTTGGGCTATCAGAATATTAACGTGAACTTAAAATAATGATTCGTATTTATAAACAAATCAACTATAAAAACACAATGTAAATCTTAATCCCACATTAAATGATTCTCATTACTTCTTACAAGAAGTTATTCTCATTACATCTTACATGAAGTTATTCTCATTACATCTTACATGAAGTTATTCTCATTACATCTTACATGAGAAGAGTTTCATTAAATCCTAGATAATTGTATTTACTTCTTACATCATGAGATGATTTTCATTAAGCTTACAACATAAAATGATTCTCATTACATCTTACGAAATGAAAAGATTCTCATCACACGTGTAAACACGGGGCTGTACCCCTACAGATAAGGACACAACTTCTCAACACCACACTTAGACACAATGTCTCTGATTGCACGATTAGCCGTCATGTCAAACACTGGAAGTTGGGGAGTCAACCGACTTGATACAGGCACACCTAGACTTCTGCCCCACCCCACGGGCTAGGTACCCCCCCCCCGCCTAATGCCGGTATCAACACGACCTTTGATATGTCATGTGACCTCATCTATTGACACGTAGATAGCATGGCGATCGCCCGTCCCCGTGATTTGATTTACACCCCCCGGCGTTCAAATGATTCCTATTTCTCGCCCTCCCAAAATCAAGGTCGGCGGATAATTGAGTCGCATTTCTCACACCAAAGGCAACATTCCCATCCCGGCGAAGATATGTGCGAAAAGCTGACAGGATTTATACTAATTTTATCTTCATTGGCTTTATATTTGTAATTCAATTTTTAGTTTTTTTTTTTATCTTGCAGCCAGGCGCGTCATCATCCCCCCTCATCTCCCCTCCTCTAACTCCCTCGCCCATGCAAACACTTGTTTCTTCCTAACTAAATTTTTTTTTGTCCGCTTCCAACTTCGTTTCGTCTCCCCAACTTTTCCGTTAAACCGTCCCCACCCTCTCTCAACTAAGATGATGTGTTGGGACATTAAGACCCGTTTGCTTTTCCTTATTAATATTGACACACCGTCGGCCGGAATTCTTTCCCGTGTACAAAGATTTTTAAACCCCCCTTCTACGCATGGCGAAAATATAATAAGAAAAAGGTTAAAGAAATGCCCAAAGTCTTTGCGCTAGATTTGATGGAATAATTCTTTTTGTCAGACATCGCGTAGTTGTGAGAAAGTGTTGAGTGAAGTTTTGCCTTGAGCAGTGAGCGGTTTACGTGTTCGTTCGTTTCCGTGATGAAACGAGGCTCGCTCGAGCATGTAATATTGGGAATTTGTTGAGTCTATGCGGTGTAGATTCGTGCAAACATTGCTCGTGTGGTGAAATGAGAAACAAAGTCCAGAACGGTGAGAGGTTGATACAGGGGATTGTCTGAGTCAGTAGAGAGTAGCGAGGTAATTGGTGAGGTAAATATGTGAGAAGTAGTGAGATAAATATAGGAGAATTGGTGAGGTAAATATGTAAGAATTGGTGAGGTAAATATTTGAGAAGTGGTGAGATAAATGTAGGAGAATTGGTGAGGTAAATATGTGAGAATTGGTGAGGTAAATATTTGAGAAGTGGTGAGATAAAAATATGAGAAGTGATGAAATATATATGTGAGAAGTGGTGCCGAGAATATATGATTGGATCAGTAATTACTAGGTGTTGTATGTTTGACTATGTATGTCTGTGAGTCACGATGCTATCCATCGCGTTAGTTAAGGGATAGGATTAAAGTTTGGGTTAGTAAAAGAGTTGTTTTTAGGATGATTGTTACCTGTGATACTAGATTTAAGAAAATATATTTGTGTGACGGTTACTCGTAAATGTTAATTAATCAGCGCCGTGCTGATGAGGTCATTAGGTTTAATGAACATTTTTAGAGCTGATTCAAAATGTATTTTATGAGAGCTGATTATTGGCCCTAAAATTGACAATTTAATAATTGGCCCTAAAATGGACAGTTTGAGAATCGGCCAATAAATGGATAGTTTGAACATTGTCACTAAAATGGGCAGTTTGAGAATTGGCCCTCAAATGGACAATGTATTGACGGAATAAACTAAGGCAACCTTTAAACCGAGAAGTACATGCCCACATGTATCCAAAGTTACTCACCATCACCTTCTACACAAGCTCTACAGCCAAGAGCAGGTTTTTATAAAGCTCGCCAGCCGCACGCGCGCCCTATCTCTTCATGTTACTCTTGACCCCCCTCCCACTCCCCCACACACACACCCCATGCACTCAACAGAACATAAGAAAGTATAAATAGAAAGACAAAGCCTTACCTGATCTAAGATCTACCTGTGGAGACATCAACACACCTGATGATACGATCTTGTTGTGTCCAGGTTTCTGATGGTTTTCATTTAGTGTTATCCGATACATCAAACATTATCAAAAACGTGAAACATCATCAAATACATGAAACATCATCAAATACATGAAACATCATCAAATACATGAAACATCATCAAATACATGAAACATCATCAAATACATGAAACATTATCAAATACGTGAAACATCATCAAATACATGAAACATCATCAAATACATAAAACATTAACAAATACATGAAACATCATCAAATACATGAAACATTAACAAATACGTGAAACATCATCAAATACATGAAACATCATCAAATACATGAAACATTATCAAATACATGAAACATCATCAAATACATGAAACATCATCAAATACATGAAACATCATCAAACACATGAAACATCATCAAATACATGAAACATCATCAAATACATGAAACATCATCAAATACAAGTAACATCATCAAATACATGAAACATCATCAAATACATGAAACATCATCAACTACACGAAACATCGTCAAATACACGAAACATCATCAAATACATCAAACATCATCAAATACATCAAGCATCGTCAAATACATTAAACATCATCAAACACATTAAACATCACTAGATACGTGTAATATCATCAAATAAAGCATAATCCCATACATGAAATACCAAAACAAGGAACCCTATCAAACTCACGAAAATTATCGAATAAACGAAACATCAACTGATTCATGATACGTCATCACATTTACAAACATCATTAAATACATGAAAATTCATCAGATGCAGAAACATCAAATTTATGAAACTTCAATACATAAATCATTATCAAAACATAAAACATCACAAAATACATAACAAGAAATCGAACGCATGGATCTTCATCAAAATACACAAAACACATCATCAAATACATGGAAAATAATCAAATATACAAAACAACAAATTTCCCCAGATATAAAAAAAAAATACAATAACGTAGTAAAACAAATGAAAGCCACGATATGATACACTATCTAGGGCGGGGTAATTGAGTTCAGTGTGGGACAAAAACAGCAAGAAAATTAAAGTAATAGCTCGCGTTGATTGAGAGTTTTTCCCCACAAGTTTGGATCGTTTTACCGTAGATAAGCCAGACAGTTAAGGGATGTTTGGATTAGATATTGGGCGGGCTGTTGGCTGCAGGTCTGTGTACATGAAGGCTTCATTGAAATCTTGGCTGGCGTTAGCACATACCCGCTTCAGCTTAATGTAAGACCCACACGCACTGTTATTACATAACATAATACACATACACATACGACCTCACAGATAACCCCATTCCCGCCACACATCTACAGACACACATACTCACACACACACATATTATATATGTATGTATATATATATATATATATATATATATATATATATATATATATATATATAAAATATTTACTCAAATATAAATTTATGTGCATAAGAGAATCTAAGCCTGTAGGCTTATATATATTTATATAGTTATATATATATATATATATATATATATATATATATATATATATATATATATATATATATATATATACATTTATAAACACATTAACAATACTTAAACTCAAAATGGGCAAAGACTACCTAAATATCTAATTTTAACACTAATCATGGGTAATTAATGACTTTCTAATGAGAAAATAATTGTCCAATTAACTAGACCAGGGGTCTCCAAACTACGGCCCGCGGGCCGGATGCGGCCCGCGAGGTCCTCTCATCCGGCCCGCGGACATTTTTTTGTCCACGGAAAAAATCGTTTGTTGGTGATGGCTGAGGAACTTTGCCCAGAAAAATCACGACATGCCTTGAAGAAACTGGCCCCCGAACTGAAATTTGATAGTTAATGCGGCCCTCGGACTAAAAAGTTTGGAGACCCCAGAACTAGACTGTATAAATGACTGAATGACCCCTCTCTAGTTAAACAAAACCTTCGCCTACATCTCCAATCAAGTTTTTCATACCTCTACAACTCATCCACCAGCCCGAGCTAAGCCTGCCGTCACGTGGTTCCCTTCAGCAGCCGACAACAACAAAAAATGGCCCGGTTTCCTCGGCCGCTAAGACAACAAGGAGCAGAAAGCGCGCACATTTTTCCAGTGCGGCTGTCAATAAGCCGAACAATGCAAGCGAGATTGTGCACGTTCAGTTCAATAGAGCACCGATGAATTTCTTGTTGTGTAAACAAGGGGCAGGTAGCTCTACATCACCAAACTGTAGTCTGAGAAGTTACCTCCCCTTCCAACATCAAACCCCCCTCTCCCTCCCAGGAAAAGCAGGTTAGTTAAATAAACCTTGTCGGTCTAGGTGTGTTTGTTGTGGTTGCCGGACCTCCCCCTCCCTCAGACATTTCGTCCCGGGGGTTAATGGTTAGACCAACGGAAACATGGAGGGCAGGTCGCTGACATAGTTTGGAGATAACACTGATACAATAACAAGGGGGAAGATGAGTATCATGATAAGTCTTGTCCATGTCTACAGCTGGCTACATCAATGCCATGATAAGTCTGGTCAATTTATACATTTGGCTACATAAGTGCTGAGATAAGTTTTGTCCTTGTCTACAATTGGCTGAACTAGATCTGGGATAAGTCTTGTTCATGTCAACATTTAGCTGAACTAGATCTGGAATAAATCTTGTCAATGTCAACATTTGGCTGAACTAGACTTAGGATAAATCTTGTTCATGTCAACATTTAGCTGAACTAGACTGAGGATATCTTTTGTCCATGTCTACATTTGGCTGAACTAGACCTAGGATGAGTCTTGTCCATGTTTTATTTGGATACATTAGTCCCAAGGATGACTTGTGTATGTCTAATGTCCTGTCATTTTTATTGTTGAAATTATTACTTCACTAATAAAATGACTACATTGAAGAGGGGAAAATACTTGGTAAATACGAGAAAACAAATTAATTTTCATAATTTTGTTATGTTATCGTTTAGAGAGATAGAGAGAACCTATAACCCTGTGGAGGTTTTCCTGTATTGTAAAACTACATTTAAATTTTTATTTTATTTTAGAAGTATAGAAATCATATAAAAAATAAAAGAAATGTTTTTACTAATGAACTGAGCTCATTAGCAGTTACCGAATTAGCTTGGGGTGGGTGGGTTTATTGGAATGAGGTCTTAACACGAGCAAGTCTGGAACTGTTGATGTACACGTGTCGTGCAGGTAGCGTTACACTTACCTGGACCCTCAGCTACAGACGGGTCATTGATCGATGTGCTCAGGTAGATAACTAGATGGAGACTGATGATGGGAGGTGGGTGGGAGTTGTTGGGTGGGGAGTGTGGGTATGTGGGGAGTGTGGGGGTGTGGGTAGATGGGGAGTGTGGGTAGGTGGGGAGTGTGATAATGTGGGAAGTGTGGGTAGGTGAGAAGTGTGGGTAGGTGGGGAGTGTGGGGGAGTGGGGAGTGTGGGCAGGTGGGAAATGTGGGGAGTGTGGGGAGTGGGGTATGTGGGTAGGTGGGGAGTGTGGGTAGGTGGGTAGGTGGGGAGTGTGGGTAGGTGGGTAGGTGGGGAGTGTGGGTAGGTGGGGAGTGTGGGGGAGTGGGGAGTGTGGGCAGGTGGGAAATGTGGGGAGTGTGGGGAGTGGGGTATGTGGGTAGGTGGGGAGTGTGGGTAGGTGGGGAGTGTGGGTAGGTGACGAGTGTGGGGAGTGTAGGTATGTGGGGAGTGTGGGTACGTGAGGAGTGCAGGTTAGTGAGGAGTGTGGGTTATTGAGGAGTGTGGGTTAGTGAGGAGTGTGGTTAGGTGTGGAATATGGTATGTTTGGGAGTGTAGCTAGGTGTTGTTTTATTTTTTGTGGGGCTAGGTGGTGTGTTGTGTGGGTAGTGTGGGTAGATGGGGAGTGTGGAGATGAGGTGAGATGTGTGTGGGTGGAGTGTGGGTAGATGGTATGTTGTGTGGGGATTGTGGAGAAGATGTGTGATGTGTGGGAGAGATTGGGGGTGGGTGGGTGGGTAGATGGATAGTGTGGTGATGGGGTGAGATGTGTGAGGATGTTAGACAACTTTCAAATTGTGGTCTAACAACTGAGTGGTGGAGTTGTTTCTCGTTTGGATAAAAAGATGAAAAGATGGTGAAAGGATGGTAGATGCGTCGGTGTGTGGGGGGAGGGGAAGGGACGAGGGGGAGGGAGAGGGGTGCTTAAAATAAAAAGACATGTAACAACCTTTGCAGATACCATTGACTTGCTAAATGAATTGTGCTAATAGTAAAAGCAACATTTAGATTAAAGTATTGGCTCTATGAACAGTTCGCATGTGTTGCTAAAAATTGTTTGACCTTGTAGAGAGCTATTTAGAAGACCTTTTTTGTATTTTATTCAGAATTTCTTCCAGGCATCTCTTCTATATATTCTATTTTGGCAAATTGGAAGAATATTTATATTGTTGTCCATTTTGGTGTCATTAGGAAGAGTGTCCACATAAAAGTATTTAATATAAAGACAGTATTTTATAAGCGCTCTTTGTGTAACGAAAAAAACATAATATTACTAGGCATACTGCCTAGCTTTGCTTAAGTTTTAAAGTAAAGAAATTGAGAATTTCCAATAATTAATTAATTGGTGATTGGCTATTATGTGGATTGCTTAGGGCCTAAGTTTAAAGAATCGAGTCATTCGATACAACATGAGTGGAGTATTCGCAAACTTATTACCCGCAAGGTTATTAGAACAGCAAAGGCTTCCATAATAGTATAAAACAAAAATTAAAATAAATTTAGTTTCGCGATTAATTTTCACAATTCCACTACAATTCATAACTTAATTGATAACGAAATATTTACCTAAACGAATGCTATGCTTTTTAATATTTGTTATAATTTAAAATATTCTGAAAATTATTTTTAAAATATTACTTTAATAAGTTACCTCCCCTGTTCAAAGACCAAATGACGTAGTCTTTGTTTACATTCCACAAACAATTGTTTATAAAAGAAAATACCACATCTGGAGAAATCTAACGACCGTTAAAGGTTTTTTTTCTGACGGGAATAAAGTTTTTTGTTACCAGCACCCCCCCCCCCAGGGTCGGTCTACGACCTCACAAAATATTAGGGGGGTCGTTCGTCAATTTATTTTTATATATCTTATATAAGTTTCACTCGCGGTCATTTTTTAGCCCTCGTCGAGAGCTTTGAGTCTGACCAACAGGTTTGCCATACGGCCTAGCCATTTATCTAGGTGCTTGTAAAAACAGAGGGTAAGAACCCTAAAATCTGTGTTGAAATTACCCTCTGTTTTTTCCATAAAATACAAAGATTATATAGGGAAATACGACTGTTCAGTTTTGACCACTTCACGAAGTTTTCCCAGACATGCCGAGTTTTTTATGACACCCCTAGGCGTTCCCCTACCACCTCACAAAATATCAAGGGGGGGTCGTTCGGCAAAAGTTTTTTTCGTAATATAGCTCATATTATGCGCCGGTCAGTCGAGGTCAGTTTTGACCCCCTCTTCCTGGATACGCACCCGACCACTTTGCTTTATATATATATATAGATTGGAACTAGTTAGCAAACCATTGGTGCTTAAATCAGGCTTCAGTGTAAAGGTGTCTTTGTTTATTCTTCGATCTCATTCGATTTGTGAAAATCCAACGTTTATCATAATAATAGCTTAGACCGGTGGCTCCATGATTCTTGGAGGTGGGAGGGGGCGGTTGGAAGGTGGCGCCCCTGTATAGAATCGTTGGCAGCATTTAATTATTTATTAACGAGTGAACAATGGATAGGTTCGATGGTTGCTGTTACGTATATTCTCAGATTACAGAGGGAGATGTCTGTTTACGTAGGTGACCAACAGCTTAAGTAATTTATCTTCAGAAATCAGTTACACATTATTTTGTTTATGAACATAAATTGTGATACTTCAAGTTAACTTTACTATGAAAGATCAGGCGCCGAGGCAGAGCAATATAGAGTTATCGAAGGGAAGTAAGCCAGTTAATGAAGATTAACCAAACGCTTTTGTCACTATTTTTTTCCGGGAAACCCCGAATAGTCCGAGATTGAAATTCATCAGAATTAGAGGAGACATTTTCCTCTTTAGACGGGACCATGGGCGGCCTGAGACCCTGTCCCGGCACGGCTAAACAAGGGAGGCTAATTGTGTTAGAGGCGTGGCCGGCCACAAATCATCCCGGGCATGGCTGGACTTTTTCGTAAATCAGCGACTTCCGGTCTTATCGAGTTAAATAAAATGGCCACGATCGCGACGGGTGTGGAGACGGGGGAAACACGAAACCCCAGCGGTTCTGGTAAGTATCCAGCGCCTGGCGTCGACATGGGCGGGTCCCCGTGGGGGTTACCTTCATCGGCGGGAGAGGTTGGAGATGGCGTACAGCGGGGACATTTGTAGATTCTCTGACAAAGCTGGGTGGCTCCAAAAATGTGGCAATGTCCGGTTATGACACGATTCATTGAACGGTTAAGTCGGGTTGGTGGTACACAGCGATTTACTTTGAGGAGTGAAAAAAAATATGAAGGTTTAAGCTTTCATATGTACAAAACGAAGAAATGTTTATTTTAGGACTTAGTCTATATCATTACTTTTATTGTTGCTACCATACTCACTCAATATACGACCATTGTCGCTAATTCGGCAATAGAAATCACAGAGTTGATGAGAATCCTTCCGTCATATTTTTGACATGGATAAAAATATTGATGTATCAGATTTAGTCATCAAAGCAGTTGTAACAAAAATATAAAAAAACCTAAGTCTGGAAATAGTTCAGAAATTTAATATTATTCGAATCAATTTTATAATAGTTGCAAATCCAGAGATTTAAACTTTTTTTTTTAGTTAAAGCTACATTTCTATTTATTTTCATCAAGCCTAAGTTATAACCCGAAGTTTCACTTTCGTAAGACAAACATTGATTGGCTGAACAGGATCTCCTAGATCGATACCCTCAAAACGCCACTTCATAAGATTCTTTTAGTAATTTGTACTCAAAACTTTGCCGACGCCATTTTTAAATAGATTTTTTTTTTTAAATATAAAAAATAATATGACCTAGTTCAACCATGTTTGTTGTCATTTTCAGTGATAAAATGTACATAAACAAATTGTTTTCGGCTTTAAAAAAAATAATGTTTAGTTACCAAATATATTAAAAACATCATATCTTTAGTAAAAAATCCAACAAAAATCCAACAGTCAGATTTTTATAACCATTTTTATTTTAGTAACATCGTACAAGATTTTAAAAATATTCAATGGGCCTTGCAAATAATTTCGAGACTATTCTTGATTGGTTCCATTGGCCAAAACGATTTGTACTTAACTTTAAAATAACACTTCACAGACTCACTGTTCTTCACACACTAATATAAAAGGTGTCACTGTGATGACCGTTATTCACTATACTTCATCCACATCCATCAAATGTAAGTTATCCACATGATATAGGTTATAGTTTAACAATAATAATGCCAGTCATAACTATAACTAATTAAAATTTAAATCACTTTATCCATCACCAGACCCTGCCATGCCCCCCCCCCCCCAGCCATCTCTACAACCTGCCACGTCTTTCAAGTATCTGTTACTTTACTGAAGTAACCCATCACTTACTGGGGCTTAGAAATCCCAGCTGTAGACCAATAAGAGTCTGGGAATCGATTCTATAATTGAACATGCATTAGACCACTTGGGTGTACTCGTCTCAATATTTTTTGTAATAGTTATCTGTCTCAAGTGACGCAAAACATGTACGATATATATATATATATATATATATATATATATATATATATATATATATATATATATATATATATATATATATATATATATATATATATATATATATATATATATATATATATATAATAGTACATGTATGTATATCCTAGCTAAAGAGAACCAAATATTGAGAAAACAGAGTGAGTAGTCCCCCCCCCCCCCTCCCCCCCATCTTGAAGGAGTTGAGCAGATAAAAACACAAGCCGAATGCGATATGTGTTTCTCTGAGCGCCGATGGGACTTTACACAATGTGCACACCGCCCCCAAACAAACATAGCGCCTGTCAGGGGATAAGTTCCAGCCGTACCCGGGCTGTTGTTCCTACCTGAGTTCCAAAAACACCCCGGGCAGGCTTCGTCGAGTGCTGGCAGCAAGGAATTATGTCGTAATATCCCCGCGACTATGCAAACCTTTCACCGCTCGCCAGACATCCACTGTAGGATCAATCGAAAGGGGGAACTTGGGTTTTTTATTTTACTTTTTATTTTTTTGTAAAGCCGTTACAACCGTTATTTTCGACTTGGTGTTACTTTTTTTTTAATTAAAAAAAAACAACAAAAAAAAAACAAAAAAAAAAAAAACCCGGGATTTTATGTTTCGCCAAAACTATAATAAAAGTTACTTTATTTTGTGGGTTATAATGACACGTTGAAGTTTAGTGTTTGGGTTAAATATAGACTTTGTGGTATGATAAGTGTTTTGGCTATGTAAATGACTCAGACTATCTTTAACTTTAATAGAGAAGGAAATAAAATGCACTATGAGGAATATGTTACCTATTACCAGGATGTTTCCGTGTTGAAAAATCGAGTGCCAATAATAATATTTTTAGTTAAAAAAAACCTTTAAAATATTTAGCATAAAATGTATTTAAAAAGTAACAAGAAAATAATATTTAAATTTTTATAGTTTTTTTACAATGACTCATTAAGTTGGACCAGACTATGATGGACTATTGTCTACCCGTAAAGTGGTGTTGAAACTTTTACGATTGAGGATTCAAGATTTATAAGATTTTCTTTCATTGATTTATCCGACTTTAGTGTATGTAGTTAACCTACTTTTATGAATCCAATCTTGATTTATTGATAGCTAGTTTAGTGGATATAGTTTCGTTTAATTACTAAATCCATCTGTCAATATATCCAGCCTAGTTTCACGGATTCAGCCAATATTCAGCTAAAATTATAATGCAGCCAACTAAGTAGGTCTACAGAACAGTTCTCTATGTCAAACGAGGTTCACATATTTGTTATTTACCTTCACATTTTCACGTGATATGTGACCCCCCCCCCCCCAATCACGTACGAGGCTTTTGTTTCCTGCACTACACGACGTGATGGTGAGGTGAGTCAACATTTGTTGCCCAAATGTTGCCAAAAGTTTTACCCTCAGGATTTGACCCAGCTTCCTACCACATTACAACTCAGTCATCTCCCTTGTAGGTGCTAATTATACAAAAACTCCGCCATATAAATCCATCTCAGCTTTTTTTGTGTGCTATCTTTGATGATGGTTTATTGGTTTAAAGGTAAATAAAAACGGCATAGATGCGCAGACAATCAGGAAAACAGAAGACTAATAAAAACATGTAAAAAAAATCACTATTACAACACATGACGTTTCGACATTGTGTCTTCGTCAGAGTAACAAAATTCTTCCCTTGACTGCAGAAACGCTGTGATGTATAGCAACATGATTTATTCATACATTCGTATAATGTTATTTTTTTTTTAAATTTCCGATAACGATTGAAATCACTGCGTTGATTATAGCTTTTTATTTTTCAATGATTTTAGCTGTTAGAAAAAAAGCACAACTTTCCTAAACTTTTCATTATAACTACAGGAGCAAGGTTGCCGAGACTGATATTTTACAAATGCAAAAATTTAACTCTTCAAGACTATTATCAAGCCATTATTAATTATACTGAAAAGTGAAGCTGTAGCTTATTATTTTTAACACACGAGTTAGAATTTTTTTTTTTAAATTGAGAAAACGTGCAAATTAAAAAAAAAGTTTTGTAGTCGCATTTAGATTTAATAAAACGTAAACTGTTAAACCAGTGAAAGACAATTTTTGATACATTTAGTGTTGATATCGCACGGTAGCACGCTAGAGATAGGCTTATCGTCAAAATGGCGTCGCACCCTAGCCACGTGACCGTGTGTCTGTGAATCTATTGGCTGTTCCGTGATCACACCGACGTCAAGCGTGATACATCGAAGATTGTTCATATTTGTCTTTTATAAACAAAACCGGCAGCCGGCCGTGAGTCGGCCGTGAGTCCGTGATGCCGATCCGTGCTAGCCAAGTTAGGAGCCCGGACATGGGGTAAGGCGGGGGGGGGGGGGGGGGTAGAAGACGAACCCCCCGAGCGTCCCAGACTTTGTTTGGGTTATGATCACGAGTTTCCATCTAGTTGAGCAGCACTCCTGCGCTAATTATGATTATCCGTGTAATTAGGTTAAATTTTTTTTTTTAACAATGGTCCATTGAGTCGCAGTAACCAACCAATCGAATTTCGAGAGAAAAGGGGCGGAAGGGGGATAACTCGGACAGGAAGAGCGAAAAATGTGGTAATTGATTTAAAGGGTTTTGGGCAAAGCCAAATGATTGGGGGTGTTGGTTTTATGATGTATGGCCGGGAACACCAGGGCGTAGTGGTGACTCACTAACGCTGGGGTGGGGGTGGGGGTGGGGGTGGGGGGGGGGGGGTAGAACACGGACAATTTAGCGGAAGAAACAAATCGTGTGTGATTTCGACGCGGTTGTGGTTGAGTACTTGTTCGATCTACAGCCGGGGGGCGGGACTAATTATTGGGGGTATTACATCACAGATATCGATCACATGAGGAATTAATATTGTGCTGATCTGGTCCCTATTGTTTTCGTCAAATGTGATGACATTGGCTAAGACGATGAGTTTGGTTGACACGGGAAACTTACGAAAGCTGCAGCCACATATAGAGTGTTGTTGGAGCAATGTTACCACACTTTGGTAATCTTTGTCAGCCTGACGTATTGCTAATGTTGAAATAAGTCTGAACTAAGATTCCTGAAAGATTTAATTTTATTAAATCTTTTACTCTACTGAAAGTCTGCATACATCGTATTTCGGTGTATCATTATAAAACTATGGCCGATTCTAAAAAAAAACAAAACAAAATGCGCATGCACTGTGGAAAAATATTGGCTTCCATTGCTAACCCTAATCATCCATACCCTAGCCCTAGTCCAAGCACTAACGCCAACACCAACACTAACCTTAATTTTATCTCGCAATTTACTACGCGCAGACACTTTGTAAATTAATTTCAGGCTAATAATCCCGTTTTAAAACCGTTTTGTTAAACATTTTGATTTCGTTTTCCCACCACGGTATCACAATTAAAACATTGCTTTTAATATCTTAGAACGTCATAGAGATCACAACAGGAGCGTGTGATTATACGTCTCTCTAAGACTTGGATTCATTGTGGTTTCGGGACAAGACAAAAACAATCCGTTGATTACCGTATTTAACCTGCATACGTCGCCTCGGGCTGGAATAAGTGGCTATTCCCAATATCGTCCAATCGAAGAGCGTGTTACATTCTCGGTCCAGCAATAGGCACGGTTCCCCGGCCTCTCGGAGTATTGGATTGGGTAAATGGCCTTCCGGTTGATGCGAGGTGATTTAGGGTCAGACTCCTTGATGGCAGATCCCTGTTGTGAGGGTGTCGGCCGAAATTGCTGCAAGATGCGGCCGGCCTCATAACCTCGTCATTTGGACTGTCGACTTAGGCATTGATTTATGGCCGTAAGACGCGGATGGCCCCATGAAATGGCCCACATTATTGGCTCACCTCTGTCGGTGGTGCTTCGTTTTGTTGGCTTTACCAATTATCGATAGTGCGTCGTTTGTTCGTGTCTGAAGGTGGGGAAGGTCGTTTCGTTTCATTTAGTCGCAGTAAAACGGTGGTGGATTGTGGATTAAACTATCCCACCTACCTTTAAAACGGGCTCATTGTCTTCAAAAGTTAAAGTTTAACTTTGAAAAAATACCTTTTGCAAATAAAAACAAACAAAAAATGTTTTTTACAAAACTATTTGGAAGCTTTTAAAAATGTAATATTTTTAACTTAGACAATATACATGTACAACGACACGAAAATAAGACGACAGATAATATTTGAAATATTTTTACACTTTCGAAACCTTGACACTTTTAAATAAATATACGACTAATACAATTTGAAACCTTGAAACTTTAAAAATTTAGTTATAGATTTGAAACCTTGACACTTTAAAAAAATAACACGAGAAATAAAATATAGTTATACATTTGAAAGACATTATATGACTTGAAGGTCAAGTCATACGACTGCTGGAAATGAACGATTAAAAATATTATACTGTAAAATTCAATTCCCACTACAACATCGTTGAAAACTGTGTGAAGGTGGCGATGGTTTATTGCTTAGTACCGCAGCAATTAAAAGAAACTGTCAACTGGTTTTGTATTCAGTGTAGCAGTTTTTTTTGTTTACAAGCAATTAAAAAAAACAACTAAAATAGTCAGGCTGGATAGCTACGTTGGTGGTATGAACCAGTCCTAGCAGTTTGCTGTAAAGCGAGAGTTTAGTTTTTCTAGGAAAGAGATCGAACTTCGTGTAAAAAGTCTTGCAGCCTTCCACACAAGCAGTTTACAAAAAGTTGTTTTTCTTGTCTGGCAACGATTTTTTTAAAAGAAAAAAGTAATGGATTTTTTAAATAACTAAAACACAAAACAACAATACTACATTACATTTTCTCTAATTAACTTTTACCGGGATTAAATTCACTAATTAGTCTGGTAAATTGATGATCCTCTATGGTTGTAAAACAGTGTTACTTTTTTCCGACCACCCACACAATACGCAACTGTTCTCCGTGTTTAAATATTTTCCAGCACTAACAATCTTCTGCTTTCTCTTTGTATATTACTTTTAAACTATTAGAAATCAATAGCAACAAAGGCACTGTTTTGTAGATTACTTTAAAACTAATAGACCACAATAGTAACAGGGACAATAAATTGTTCAGCAGCTCGAAAAAAAATGCACCTTTTCATCACTGGTGATTTGAAAAAAAAAAAAAACAACTACAGGGTACTGGGGTTGAGATTAAGAGTAGAAAATGAAAAAAAGTGTAGTGCTGCCCCCTGTTGGGCGGCTTGATTAGTTGGATGTATACAAGATGGCGGACTAGTGAAACAAATGACACATGCTAGCAGGAACAGTATGAGCCTGAAGGTTGATGGCGGAGCACCAAAAAACTGCATCTGGCTTTTTTCTTCTCTCGCTCAAAGGCGAAGCTTCAAAACAAACAACACGAGTTTAAAAATATCCAGAGTAAAATTTGGAATTTGGAAAGTAAAAAATTCTTGAAAAAAAAAAGTGAAGATTGAGCTGTAAGGTACCAAAAGGAGTGGTATGAACCTGGAGATTAAGGTCAAAGGTGAAGTACATCAGGTCTTATTGCTTAGCACCCATACCGTGTTGGGATATTAATAACACGTGACGTCACTTCCTACTCCTGACTCGAACAATCTGCGATCTCTCATTTCTTGTAGATATACCAAGATAGGTACCATGCTTCAGAAGTACGGTGGAAATTTCTAGAAGTTAGCAACCTTTTTAATCAGCTTAGTTTTATTGATAAGTCAAACAAAAGGTTAAAAATACGAAACTATAAAAGTTGAGTATTTTATCAGAAAGTAATAAATTTTAAAAAAGTTAAAAATATACATAAAATTTAGTAGCTTTTATAAAGACTTTAATTAAGTAAAAGTTAAAAAAAAATAACAACATAAGCTTAGTATCTTACAAAGAGTTAAAAATAAAATAAAAGGTAAAAAATATACATTCATGAGTTTAGTATCTTACCAAGGGTTAAAAATAAAATAAAAGGTAAAAAAAATACCATCACGAGTTTAGTATCTTACCAGCAGTTAAAAATAAAATAAAAGTTAAAAAAAAAGTTTAATCAACAAAACCGCCCCTCCTGTCTAAAAAAAAAATCTCCACATTTTAATCTTTCTGTTTTCTTAGCCCTGCTTCCAGCAGCGCCCCCTATTAGCATAAACGTGTGTCGTTCCCCCGATCGACAAACCTTGCCTGCGGTAGCCCTAGGCCAACAATTACCGGCTTAATTAGAAGATGGGGCTCCCACTGGCTTTGGCATTTTGTCAGCTGGGAACTAAAACAATGCCCAATTTTATTTTCATGACGTCATGCACAACACCTCTGTGCGGCTAGGGAAAGGGGGTGTGGGGGAGTTTCATTTTTTTTTAAAACTACAAAAATGAAACGAAATTGTAAATAGTAGATTCAGGAAGAACACATTTTCATGGTTTGAGTGGAGGAGGGGATCCGCCTCGCTCTACCAAAAAAACATTGCAGTGGTGAAATGTGAAATACGGAAATATTGAAAAGCACAATATTTGTAGTTAACTTGGAGGAGGGATGTGTGTGGGGGTTGGGGGGAGGGGGGAGGGTCTGGGAGTTGTTGAAAAACTTAAAAAAAAAACAACCCAGCTACAAGTGGTAAATACTGAAATCTGGAAGAACACTTTTTGAAGTTTTTTTTTTTACAAAAAGTGTGTGGTAAAGGGGGAGGAGAAGGATAGGGGGAGGGGGAGGCTTTCTTATAAAGACAACCTTTAAAAAATTAGCTGAAAATAGTAAATTCTTACAACTGGAAGAACACTCTACGAGGTTTACAAAAACAATGTCAAGGGAGGGTGAGAGGAGGGGATGAATTCAACCTTAAAAGAATGAGCTGAAACTTGTAAATTCTTAATTCTGGATCAACAACATTTTAGTTGTTATGTTTAGGGTGAAGGGGATTTGTTTTAAAGAAAACCTTACAGACTCAATGAGATATAGTAAACTCTGAAGCTGTTGTGTTGAGAAACCTGCGCTTAGTACAGTACTCACGTTCACGTCTCTGATAACTTCAGCGTCCGCTCTCCAAATTTTATTCCCTGCCCTCTTCTGTTTCCCCGGCCTCGGCTAAAGGGAAATAATCAGCAGGTAATTTCGTTCGTACAACAATGTAGGGCCGGTAACTCGAGCCGAGCATGCTGGCTGAATAGAGAGATGAAACAAGCACTCACCCGTGCGCATGTGGTGTGCATGATTCGATGCGGCACTACTTGAAGCTGAGATGCTGAACAAGGAGGACCGCAGCAAATGAGCCCGGAAATGATAAGAGTTTAATGTGCACAATTACCTCCCATTCTAAAGGCATCAAACACCAATATAGAGTCACGGTAGGGGAGATAACACCATCAGGACATGGGGGGGGGGGGGGTGGGGGGGGGTTCGAGGAAACCGATAGGGTTCTGAACGGTTCCCACTGTGATCGTGTCGGTGTTGGTTTAGCCCGGTGTAGCCGGTAAAGTAATCAAGTTAATGCGGGGGCTAGCTTTGTTTTACATGCTCATTAGCTGAGAACAATAGCAGACGTAGAACAATACAGAAATAGTATCCAGGAGTTTAAACACAAGGATTTATCAAGTGGGAATTAGAGTCTAGTTTCTTAAAGTTGCTACAATCACGGCTATGTTAGTGAAATATAAAGAACAACACTTATTACTCAAAACATTACTATACACACACACGCACACACACACACATGTATGTATGTATATATATATATATATATATATATATATATATATATATATATATATATATATATATATATATATATATATATATATCCTTTCTAAAGTTATGATATGGGTTAAGATTACGTTTAGGCTATTTACCATGATTACCGTTAAGTACATTACTATGTTGTGTATAAGAAGCGCCAACACCCAATTTTAAATTAAGAACATATTTTAATTAAACTTTTACAAATAGTTTTTTTAAAGGGTTGCTCTGTACGTTGTATTTTCACATGTAATTATATTAAAACAAATTAGTGTAAACATGTGTTCTTTGTAAAAAGTATTATAGCTAGTTTAAGAAACCAAAAAAAAAAAAAAAACCCAACTAAATGTAGATCTATATCTTTCACAGTTTATCACTAGGCAAGGGCCACAGTATAACGAGTTAGGGTTGAGGGAAGTTAAAAGGGAATCTTTGATACGAGCTGACATCAGTTTTACAAGTATTAAAATTGTAATGTGTAGTTACTTTAGGAGCCTAGATATGAGTTTTACAAGTACTATAATTTTCATGTGTAGTTACTTTAGGAGCCCAAGACATCAGTTTTACAAGTACTAAAATGTTCATGTGTAGTTACTTTAGGATCCCTGGACTCAGGGTCCTGTTGAAGTTACCCAGATGTCAAACAATCGTTTGTAGATTAGTGCCAGAGTAGGTTTACGTGCAGGAATGGGGGTGGGAGGGTAGGGGAAGAAACAACAGAAAGGATACATTCTTCACACAGACGGTTGGGGTTATAGGGGGTTAGGGTTAGTGAGAAGTCGGTATTGGTAGATTAAACACAGCCAAGATGTTGAGCTTGACCCGGATGTTGGTGGTGACTGGTACCAGACCTCTGTCCATCAGGTCCAGGCACTCGTAGATGTGGTGTGGACCAGACATCTGTTCTAAGGCAGTTGCTAGCAGTTAGTTGTTGTTAGCAGTCAGTTGTCTACCGTTATTTGAAATGAATAGTACTATGCGATGAGCGAACATTGTAATGGTAATGGCGGACACTGTTGTAAGTCTAAACTTAACATTTGTTCAGCCTATCAGTATGTGGTTTGACCTGGCTATCAGCATATGTTATATGACACTGGAACCGTTTAGATGCATCATCTAAAACAACACTTTTATTTACGCATATTATGATTTTGACATTTCAGCTTACTTAAGTAAATTGCACTTTTATAAGTCTTCGCAATCAAATCAAATCTACTTCAAGTTTTTTAGACGCTAAATCAAACAATTTAGACACTAACACAAATCTAATTCAGAAAACTAGTTTGTAATACGAGCCTTAACAAAATGATTACGTGTAATAGTAAGGTCACTAATACAAGATACGCCAGTTTTAAAACTACAACCTACAACAAATACAAGGTAAGCCACTGTACTACTTACTACCGCTACAAGATACACCATTGTTGAACTACAAACTACAACCACTACAAGATACACCATTGTTGAAGTACAACCTACAACCACCACAAGATGCACCATTGTTAAACTACAACCTACAACCATTGCACGATGAATATTGTTGACTACAACCTACACTATCAACATGTTGCGTCACATTAAAAATGTAATCAACGACTGACTCCATTGGTTGGTTCCCCAGTGTCACGTGTCCTACAAGACCAGGGGTAAGTAAAACTGGGGACATTTCACTAACCTAACACGTGACAAATCAACACTGGTCACCGACACAAACATCTCAGCGTCCCCCCCTCCCCGGGCCACTCAGCGTCTCCCCCCCCCCCCTCCCCCCGGGCGAAGTGTCTGTTCCAGACTTAGTCTATCACAGACAATAAACGCCTATAGACTGTGATTGTAGTTTCGCATTAACTCTTTACCGTCTGTACACAAATAACTAAACGTTTTGATTCCCCACGGTCATGCAAAATAGTTGTTGATAAACCTACGCTATTGGTTGCCTTTAGTCACGTGAACAACATCAGGTGGCAGCACCAGCTGCAGCGTTTCCTCAGTTTCGTATCTCATTACAGGCTAGTATTTACAATGTAGGCATCAGAGCTAGCTATCAAGTAATGTCCACAGTTTCGTATCTTATTGCACAGACTATCATTAACTATTTAGTAGAAAGTATAAGGTTCAAATGAGTAGGACTACTTTTCGAATATTTTAACGCTCGATAGTTATTCAGTAATATTTACACTAGTGAGATGTCAATTTAAACGTATCATTTCTACAGCTGCGTATCTTATAGCTCTAATTTAGTGGTTCTTAACCTGGGTTCAACTGAACCCCGGGGGTTTCGATGTGTCAGTCTCAGGGTTTCGGCGAGGTCAAGACACACACTCGACTCTATTAATTTTTGATTGGATTTTGTCAGTGTGAACGATTTAACTATTAAGAAGGGTTCGGTGAATGCGCATTTGTAATGGTGGGGTTCGGTACCTCAAAAAGGTTAAGAACCACTGCTTTAACTAGTAACTCATTATATATACAGTAGTTGTGTCATTATCAATCTACATTTGATTCATATAGAGTTACGAATCTCCTTCCGAGTTTTTCCCAATATTTATATGTGTGGTGTAATTATCAACCTACATATAGATACCTCTGTCAAGAATCTCCTAGCTCTGATTATTCCTAATATTTATATGTGGTGTAATTATCAACCTACATATGATTTCCCCTGTTACGGATCTGCATGCTCGTTAGTTTCAATATTTACATCTGAGGTGTCAGTATCAACCTTGCAAGGATTCCCGTGGTTTCGTATTTCATAGCTCTAGCTAGTTGTTCCAATATTTACAAATGAAGTGTCAGTATCGACTTGCTAATGACTCCCATAGTTTCGTATCTGCTAGCTCTGTCTACCCACTCCCTACCTTTACCCACCAGGTAGCAAGATGGCCCAGGTACAATGGCCCAGGTACAGTTGAGGAGCTGTGGGCCAATGTCAACAAAGGCCGCTCAGGATCTTCTCCAGGCTACTGCAGATTTTTGTCGTTGCTCACACTTCACTCCCCCCCCCCCGTACCTCCCCCCACCTGCGGCACGTGCAGGGAGAGTAGGGCTTATCAATGGCAGAATGTCACTCAGTGTGACCTTGACATTACGGGAAGGTGAAGTGACTGGTATCTCTACATTACATGGACGATAAGATAAATTGTTAGTTCATTACCTAGTGTATATTTTTACTACGCCGGGTGACTGAGACTACAGTATAGGGCATCGGATCCCCGAGTGGCTCTTGTATTGGATCTATGGCAACGCTCGATGCTAATAGGTTAAGCGTATGGGGAATCGAACCTTCATGAAGGTACAAGTGCCCCTGAGTGTTTCCTGAAACTTTAATCCTGTTCTGCGAGATATTTGGTTTTTAGATAACTTGCCTTCGGGTATTTTGTCAGGAAATACTTTGCTTTGAATATTTTGCATTAAGATAATTTATCAGGAAATATTTTACCTGCATATATTTTATCTAAAGAAATAGTGTCCTATTTGTGTGCGTGTTTATATAGGTTTAGATTAATTTAATGATACGCATTACTATTGGAAATACAAAGTAGTAGATGTTTAACTGTCAACTAGGTTAAAAGACAAATACTTCGCCAATATGTTAGAGGATAAGCTTGCAATAACACTCTCTTTCACACAGAAAATCTTTAATTGTATAGATTTTTTTTAGTTATTAACTTTAACGTGTGCAATTTCATGGTTGAAATCACACCAAGTACTTTACCTTAGCAAGCAATGACCGTCTCAAGTTCTAGTATCTGGCCTCTGGCTTAAAGTTTCTATTCATGAGTGGCCAGCACTCCAGGTTGTATCGATAAACTCTCACGGGATCGAAACCATCGGAGACTAAAGCATCACATACAACCATCGCTGATAACAACCTCGAGCATACGGCTGCTTGCGGAAATAAAAATGTCATATTTTTTTCTTACCCATGATTCCACCTTCCATACACACAACCTCGTTCTTGAGTTTCACCTATTCCTTCAGACCAAAAAAACAAATCGTCTACTTGTAGAAATCGATGTAAAGATTAATTACAAAACATGGAGGCTAATTTGCCGACAAGACCAGTAAATGCATCAGCCCTTGGCGGCGTACAGCTCATTAAGTCAAATAGGCGCTAGACGCGTCCAGCGCGCAGCACCCTAGCGCTATCTAGCGGGCAGGGTGAGACGCGCGTAGGCTGAAGAGCTCCAGAGGAAACGGGCCCTCTAAATGAAGATTGACTGCTTGATTAGGCAGCCGATAAGGGGATCATGAAGCAAATGTTGTCAAATTACACGCCCGATTTACGATCTGTGAAATAACCTTTTAATCCCGGGCCACCGGGGTTTACGTTCGCGAATTATCGGACTTGTTGTAACAATGTTGGATGATGTCATACACTGACACATGACGTCATAACGAAATCGACTATTTTGAATTCTAAAATATGCTATATAAGACTTCAAATGAAAATTGTATAAAACCTGTAACATAGTAGTTGAAGATTTTAAACGATACGTCTTACAATACTTATATTCACGCAGAAAGGTTTAGGCGCCTTTTGAAATATACTGATCTTGATTAAATGCTAAACGTTTTGCGTCATTTAATGTAAACAAAACTTCCACAGCAACAATAATAACAACATCAACAACAACACTTTCAAACTCTTCCCACTTTAAATTTATACCTATAACTCTTTTTCCACATGGGTTTAGAGTTCATTTCGTTGCTAGCTACACACAATGAAGTAATGTAATGGTTTTAAGTCCCATTACAATTTTGTAATTTTTATTGTAAATAACATTTCATCAAATAATTACCCACTTCTTTAAGTATAACCCATCAACGCCTTGTAATACGTTTTTGTAACATACGTTCCAAATGTAGAAAATCCCGAGTACAATGAACTATACTTTACTATACGTACCCCGTAGTCAAAGTGTCCGAAGTAAATAACCATACGCATCCTTCCAAGCTGTTTAAGACACGTAGAATAGCTATAACTATGGCATTAAAGATTAAACTTTGATACGAACTCTATTTTATGGCTGCTTTAGAAAATGTATTAAGTCGTGATAAACAGCGGAGATAACTCGCAAGCTGTAATTTTAAAATTATCTCAACTCTGTGTAGGTACCACGGTTGTATCTTGTCTAGTCGTCTGCCAGATGTTAATGTATGCCGGTTCCAGACCCGACAGGTAGTTTCTACCCCCCCCCCCCCCCCGTTTATATGGGTATTGGCGGTACAGGATGTACATATTTTTAGTCGGGTTTTTGGCATTTTAATCTGGCCACTCCCAAACTCATGTACAATTACTAGATGACACTTGGTGACTAGTGACTGTTTATAATTTATTTGTTTTATCGAATAATTGTGTTAGTATCTAAGTGAAGTGTAACCCCATCTATTTTAAATAAATACAACTCATGCCGATCTTTTACAAATAAAAGCTAGGTGTATACATTCAGAAGGTATTGAATCGTTACAGTTGACATACAATATTTGAGCTTCTATAGCTATTGTGTAAGGTTTCTTACTGGTGATAGAATCTCTGAATACGTATAGTATATTGATTTGTGAAGTTTATTATGATCTGTATATACGCTTCATCTTGATACACACTCATGCCGATTCCACTATATACCTTATATATATGTACATACATACACACATATATACATACATAACATAGCTTCACACTAACCCCATCTCTGGTTTATCTGTTTATAGAATTACTCATCTTTATCTCTCATTCTAACGTGCCCTCGCTCTCAATATATATATATATATATATATATATATATATATATATATATATATATATATATATATGCACTAACACTCATATATACATATATAAATATACGAGTACGTGTGTGTATGGTTATGCAAGTATCGATGCAGATTTCAAGAGGTCATCACTTTAATTGCCCACCCTCTCATAGGGGCAATAATGATTTAAAGATCATCTCATGGGGGCTGAACTACTTACAATTCTTCGATTATAAACTTCAACACTCACGCATTAAACACTCACAAACCAAAACTATAATTATTATAATATTTGTTACAAAAATCCTGCTTAGTTTGCAACTTAAAAACTTCACTTAATTAGCAAAATATTTTTTCATAGTGAATTCCTAAATACTTAAGTTTTTAGTAGTTTTCGAGATAGTATAACAACGATATACTTACGATATGTCTTGGTAATGATAAGGGTTATGTTTACTGAAGTAAAAAGACGGAACGTGTCTGGGGAAGCTAATGGGGTGAGGGGTGCAGGGGTGGGGGGAGGGGGGTGTCTGAAATTTGTCTGACACAACATCGCGACCTAAACCAGCGCTGGCCGTGAGTGCTAAATCTTGTTCTGCTTGTTTCAAGCTCGCGTCGATAAAGTCCCGGCACCGATGACGGAGCACTCCATTTAGCATACACAGCCCCAAACTCTGATGGCGCCAACAAGAAACTGGCTCTGAACGCGGTGGAAAAATCCGAGATTTTGAATGCATTCAGAGGGGAAGGCTACAAGTGAAAAAAACCGTGGATGAAATTCGGATGAGTGGGGTTGAGCACTGGTGGATGGTGGGGAGTGGATGAAGTTAACATCAGTAGTAGTAGTACAAACATGATGGATTGTCTTGTAGCGTGAACATTTTTTTTGGTGAGTGTAGCATGGACATACTACAATGTACTAGTTTTCGATAAGGGAAGTATCAGTACGTTTGAGGCTCCCGATTGAAAAGATTATATATATATATATATATATATATATATATATATATAT
Organism: Physella acuta; assembly: GCF_028476545.2. Taxonomy (NCBI): domain Eukaryota; kingdom Metazoa; phylum Mollusca; class Gastropoda; family Physidae; genus Physella; species Physella acuta. Next base: position 323,840 of record NW_026731648.1, read on the forward strand.
ATATATATATATATATATAGATCGTAAGGATGTCTAGGCGAGTAGATGAAATAGCACAAGAGCAATAATTCGTATCATTACCTGTTTAAAATAGAAGTTATAACCTGTATATAACTAGTACTTTTAAAGGCCGTGTTATGTGTTTATTAGAAGAAAAAAATAACAAAACTTGTAATTTTCTTAAATTGGAGCGAAGGGGTATGTGTGTGATGGGGGGGGGGGGGGGGGGGGCGGAAGAAAAAAAATCTAGTGAACAGCATTCCATCACCACAAAACAACTGAACTTTAATTGTCTCCTAACAGTAGATCTGACACACACAATGCCATGATTTCATCCCCTAAAACAAAGTGGATCTTAGACAAAATACGTGAATGAATTACCTCAAAATAAAGTATCTCTTAGACAAATTGCTATGACAGAAGACCCCAAGGGAGAAAACCGGGCGATCACCTTTTGATATCACGAACTGCTCTGAAACTACAGCCAAAATTAACCAAAACAGGTAGATCTAGCACTTACGACCATTTACCTGTTAGGTAAACATTAGATTCAACCATATCTTTAGACCTATTTAGTCAGGATGAAGGTCAATTATTTATGCTACACTTATCATTGATACAACGGATTTATCAATTCACTTCTCGCTGTTTTAACTCCTCATCAGCCCCGCCTAGCGTTATTTATTCAAAACAAAAAGTCAAAGATTAAATCCATCTTGTATCCACATCTTTTTGTTTAACCGCTCTACTGTTATTTACATAATGAACAAGGGATAAGATAATGCGCGTGTTTCTATAAATAACCACTAGATCGGAGACACAAAAAACCCATTCGCGTGAGCACAAAGCTACCTTTAATAGGGCGGCACCAGGGCCTGCCTGTGTCCCCCCCCCCGAGCACAAAATACATCTATTACCTGAGGCTTTCAACATCTGCACAGAGGGTTTCCTTCAACCCAAGGTAATGGGCAGACGAAGGCTTGAAAGAAATATCAATCAGGAACTCGGTAGGTTTAAAACTCGAATCTGGCGATTCAAAACAATGGTTAAGTATTTTTAACGAAACAATCTTCTATGAAAAAAAAATAGTTATTTTGGTTTATTTTAAAACATGTTTTAGGTACATTAAGCCTGATGCGCTTTGAGTACTAGATACATTGTATTTAATACGCTTAGCGTACGCAAGCTTAGCGTATAAGGTAAATTATACATTACGCGCCCAAAACAAATCTCATTTAAAATCTTAGCGTGTAGGATACATACGATCGAACCCACTTAGCATACTGTTTGCTTATAATCTAACACGATTAGCATAGTTAATACACCTCGCTTAGCTTTCATAATGCATTTAATGCTTTATCAGCGTTCAGTAAATCTCAATAACACTTAGCGTGAATATCATTCCACGAGTTCACAAATCACTTGCAGATTAAAATAATCCCCATCGAATCTAATACCCCGCTGTTGACTAAACCATAATCTCCCTAATCTGCCTCATCCAACATCCGGCTACATCAAATACAAGAAAAGAGGATAGTAGCGGATAGAACAAATGTTGTATTCAACAATTGTTGGTCGCCGTGAACAATGGGACAAGAGGAAGTCTTCAAGTCGATCCTTGGTCGATCGGAGTCTGCCGGTACCGCCGGGGAAAATTTTCTCCCCGGGAAAATTTCTCCCCGCCCCTGACAATGATACTTGAGAGAAAAGCTTTTCCTCATTGAAATTATCTCCGCGGGATGACTGGGTTTTGTAAAGAGACATTTCCTACTTCAGAGTCTTTTTAAAATGGGGGAAAACAAATTTAATATCGGTGAAAGTGGTTTTAGGTTAAACATGTTTTGAAGGTAATTTTATTTTTTTAATGTCAGAAAGTCTGAGTGGTGGCATGAATATATGGTTGGTTGTATTGATTGTCAGGTGGATAACAGGGACATACATTTTTAATCGGAGTATTATCGGTGATAGAGTTGGATACTTTGTTGATGGAGATGGGTACGGTCGATGATATAGTACAGTATAGTTATTGATATTCTGTGTACAATCGTTGGTGTTCTTGACACAATCATTGATATTCTTGGTACAGTCAATGGTATTCTTGGTACAGTCATTGGTATTCTTAGTACAATCATTAATATTCTACGTACAAGCATTCATATTCTTTGTACAACCATTGATATTCTTGGTACAAACATTGATATTCTTGATATAATCATTGATATTTTAAGTACCATCGTTGATATGCTTGTTACGGTTATTGATATTGTTGGGTACAGCCATAGGTATTGCTGTATTAACTTTATTATAATTGCATCCTTGATATTGTTGGTCTTTGGATATTTGGATGATAGAGATTGCTACGTTTACAGGGGTTGTTTAATACACTCCTGATATATGTAGTAGGACGAAACTACTTTTGAATTGTTGTTTAGGTATAATCTTTTTGAGTGTTTCGAGTATCTGATAGTGTTTGATACTTCGGTGGTATCGTTGAGGGTTTTCATTGATGTTTAGTATCTTGAATAGAGTGCTTGATACGTCAATGGAATTGTTGAGTGTTTTCAATGTTGTTTAGTATCTTGAATAGTGCTTGATGTAACGATGTGTGTTTTCATCGATGTTTAGTATTTACTATCTTGGACAGTGTTTGATAATTTTATGGTATTGTTGGGTAGAGTGGGATCACCCAGTGGGGAACAGCTTTCGGGCATGTGTCGCATTCGGGCAAGTGTTCATACGGTGTCCCATTCGGGCAAATGTCCATTCGGGCATTTGTCGCATTCGGACAAGTGTCCATTCGGGCATTAGTCGCATTCGGGCAAGTGTCCATTCGGGCATTTGTCGCATTTGGGCAAGTGACTGTTCGGGTATTTGTCCATTCGGGAAATCGGCCTTCGGGTAAACGGCATTCGGGCAAGTGTCTTCCGGGAAAACGTCCGGCTCCCCATGTGTAGATACTGGGTGTGGAACGTAATACAACTGTTTTATATGTAAGCGTGTGAGGTATGAAACTACAAAGCCGAATACATATATCAGTTTACTGTATGGATGTATGACTGTAACCTTATGAATGTCCAAGATCTGAAGATCAATAAATGTCACAGCGTTTTCTTTAACTAGATTTTCATTTTTTCATTTCAGTTTATGTTCCGGACTACGTTAAACTATTTTAATAACCAAGTCATAGTTAGCACAAATCTAAATACTCAGCCGTTTATATATTCTGCAATCAAATTTTAAAACCAATACATGCAACGCATTGAACTTCAAAACCTCAAGTCCCCAATAGGGCTGGTAAGTAGGTCACCAACCAGTTCTAAGGCTCATGCAGGTTTTATTGAGCCGTAGAACTGATTGGTGACCTACTTACCAGCCCTATTAGAAAATAAAAAATAGTAAAGTGTTGAAATAAATTTTGAAGTCTATTTCATTCAAAGATCGACCCCCCCACCCTCCCTTAATGTAAAGGGTTGACCTGGGCTACAACTGGCCAGCAGGGGGCAATAACTGTTGACCATTGAATTGAATTCCCTCCCCTGGCCGTGACCCATGTCAGGTTTTCACCTTCTCGTCTGCTCCCACCTCTCACACGAGGCCATCGTATCGTATGTCTGCCCGCCTGATTCAATAAGGCCGGCAAGGGCCAGAATCAAGTGGCACAGGGGCTTCTCTGCCACGGGATAATGTACTTCGTCATCGATCATACGGGGGGACAACTCTCATTTTCTTGCACACTCAAAGTGGGGAAAAAAATTCTTTCATTTTCCTCTCATTCCTACCCTCCTCATCCTCTTTTTTTAAAGAGGAGAAGGAGGGTGAATGTTTGAGTAGTTCTAGTAACTCCCTCCCCAGTAGTGGACATCATCATCCGGTCAATAAAAATGACCATCCGTTGAAACATTTTTCTCATCATAGCGAGGCCCATGCTCAATGTAAAGGCTGGTAGTGGCTATAAATCTTCCAGCTCGGTTAGACTTGACTCGTGGCTTTTAATAAAGATTCCAGACAGTGACTGAGGATGGGGGTGAGGGGGTATAAGCATTTATTGTGTGGGGTAATTATGTTATTTATGTGGTTATGTTGTGGGTTGCATATAAAAGTCATAACCCCACGTACTGTGTTGTGTAATGCTGCAAGTTGAGTGACATCAAGTTAAAATAACATTTACCACATAAAGTAAGGCTTCCATGCAAATAGAAAGTAAAACAAAAATTAATACATGAAGTAATAATTTAATACATAATATTACAGTAACATAAATATATTTCATTTACTTAAATACACTTTGTAACTACCTACTTGAAATACATTAAACGTACAAAGTCAAAATTTCTCACATAACGTACACTTTAGTGGCGTAACTCCATATACACTCAATCAATACAGTTTGCCCGACATTTCAAGTCGATTCAACAAAATTCAACGTAAAAAAACATTTCAAGATAATAGATTTGGCTTATATGCAAAAAACAAAATGTAGCCTTTATGAGCTAATGAGCCATGCATAGATTGTACAATGCATTCCAGATTTTTAAAAACCACAGGATTTGTGTTTTGACCCTGTAAAAATACTCACATATCTAGACCAAAGTATATGGACCCCTGAATGTTGCACTCTATGAATACTTTAGATATATAAGCTATATAAACTGATGCGCACCATCTAGTTTATACGCTACAAAAAAGCGGAAACAGCTCCATTATAATATGCATCTACCACGTACGATCTAGCTATCTGTTGTTTACATCATCGTTTACCAACTACCGTGTAGGTCCCAGCAATTGCTGCTGTAAAACGGAGCATACTAACACGCTTCTAATCTTCTTTCCAAACACCGCAAGACCACCCAGCTCCCTCAAAAAATTCCAGCTATTCGCTAAAACAATTCTACCTTCAAAATAACAAAACTCAACAATTATATTACGACGTTTAAAAAAATGTAACATGATATTATTTTCTAAAAGATGTTTGGATTATTCACATCAAATATCTCGTCTCGGTTTTCACAAAATAGATGAAATTTCCATTTATTTACTTTAAACACCTGATGTAAAAAGGTGTGCACTATACCGCTGAGGTAAATCCTTCTTTAGCCAGACTCTGGCACAAAAACGGTGATTGGAACTCGAGTTTGACGGCACATACACTTGATCTAATAGATTAGGTGTCTGAAATTGAAAAATTTCAACGTTTCAAAAGGATGAATTCCCTTCAACTAAACACATACCTCCGATTTGAAAGAAAGGGAAGCAGCTATGGCTGTCAATGAAAAAGAAACGGGAGTTATCGTTATTATCGTCTGAAAATTACATCTGGTCGGGTAGATTGAGAGAAAGAACTGCTCTTCCATCTCACCTGTCCGATGCTGTAAAGGTTAAGGTGTGTAAAGTTTCCAGTAGTTTGTTGCTAAAAATATGGGACATTTCTTCTACATACGTGACGTAATCAAATGATAAAAGTAAATTGTCTTCACGGGGAATATCCTGAGAAGTGTACACGGAGACACACCATATTAATAAGCATATATATACATACACACACACACACACACACACACACACACACACACACACACACACACACACACACACACACACACACACACACACACACACACACACATATATATATATATATATATATATATATATATATATATATATATATATATATATATATATATATATATATATGAGCGTTTGACTGCCTGCCCGATAGAGTGGTGTACGGGTCCCTGGCTAGTCGTGGCACGTGTATGAGTCCACCCAGCTCTGATGAGTTCCAAAGTTGCGTTAGGGAAAATAAAGGCGGCTGGGCATAGTGCTGACCACATTATCCCTTCATAGGCCAAGATCATTGAAATAAGTGAACTCAGCAACTCTACTTCATATGCCCCGTGGGACGCCCGGTCCAAAAGGTAACTTAATATATATATATATATATATATATATATATATATATATATATATATATATATATATATATATATATATATATATGCTAGTCAATGTCCTTTGATCAGATGGTTCTAGTAAATGTGCTAATTTCAAGCTTTTGTTAGACCTTTTCAGCAACTATTACGACGTTAGCTAACGCCAATGACACAAACAAAGGGTGCATAACGGCCTATTAAGACGTCAGAATGCACATATTTACCCAAGCGTGTAACATAGTAAAAAAAACCACAGCAAGACGGCGCTATTTAATGCAGGAAAAAGTAAAAACCTGCCCCAAATGTTTGTCTTCATTCCTCTGTGCTTTTGCCAAATCTAAATTTTTCCCACCCCTTTTAAAAAAAAATGATGCACGGAATTTTTCCGACAGGTGAATATTTCCCCCCGCACCAAATCATGTTAAGCTTTAACTACACGTTCAACTACCCGAGGAGTGGATTTTCACGTTGAAGCCTGTCTTCAATCATCCAATTAAATCAATCTGTTAACAGCATACGGATGCACATACCATGGTATCAAAGATAATAAACATGTAAAATGAAGATGTACACTACCTTCTAAGTCTAGGTAAAAATCGATCAGCTAAACGTATACTTAAGTAATAAACCTTTCAATATAAGCACTGTCAATATTATTGTAGTCAAGGTAATACATTTATCAAATGAACCTACATAGGTAATAACCTAAAATGAACCTATACACAAACCATCTTAGCAAAGGTAATAAACCTATCAACTAAACTTATACCGCACCATCCTAGCCATGGTTATAAACCTATCAAGTGAACCTATCATAACCTCTCAGACTGTCCAATACACACCCACCCAACCACCATACGAACGTCATCAGACAATTAACGTTACCTCAAAGATTCCTCTTATCAGCAGTGGCACCTCGTTAAGTTCACGATCACTGATCCGTAACGAGCTGTCCCTTGGGACCCCCCAACCACAGGTGCTAAGGAAGTAATTATAAAAATATTATCGAACTGTGAAAGGTAGACGTACCAGTAACAGGCTGAGATGAAGTTATTTTAAAACCAGCAGCAAAGTCATATCCAATCTGCATAATATAGGAAATAATCGTCTTCTTATTGAATATAGTCGCACCCACAAATATATAAACAAAAAATCACATAGACAAATGTGTTTGCACATACTTGAAAACACAATACAAACAAACGCTAAATTTAATAAACCGGGAGTGATCTCCCCTAAACTTTCTCGAATATTCTTATATAAAATAACAGGGGATGGGAACTCGGGCTATAGACATGATTTTTAATCCATTTTTAATACTTAAAGTTTTAAAAGTAGAATAAAATCTCGTAGACAAATTTATTGCACACCAAGTGAACGCCAAATAAAAAAGCGCATAATAGTGCGCAATATTATTAGTACTTTAAAAATTTACATTAGTTTTTTGAGAAATCGGAAGTAGCGTAAATTACTACTTCCGGTCAACGGAAATTACTCAAAATTTAACAGAAGGTAGAGAATTAGATCTTTTACTTACATGTGAAACTTCATTTATCTATCTGAAATAGTACTCAAGTTATAGGCTTTTGAAAAATTCAAAGTAGAAAAAGTACCACTTCCGGTTGTCGGAAATCGCTCAAAAGTTGATACGGATCTACGATTTTGATATAATACTTATATATGAAATTTCATCAACCTAGCTGTAACGGTACTCAAGTTATCGTGTTTACACACAGACACACAGACATACAGACACACACACACACACACACACACACAGACATACGGACAAGATTGCAAAATTATGTTTTTCCGTATCAGTGAGGTGTAAAACGTCGAGATTTGTAAAAATCTAGATTTTTTTTTTTGCACGATTACAATACTTTCTCTAGACTACGTATATACGAGAAAGTAAAAAAAATAACAAACTCATACACAAACCCACGTGTAAACAGATAAATACCCAGACTCCCCAATGCATTACAGATGTTAATTATTACTCTTAATTACATTATTACTCATAATTAACTAATCAATCGATCCTTTAAAACCACCCACTTGATTATAATTTAGTCCACTCTAATATCTAATTAAACATTTTATCCCTTGCGCTAGCTGCATCGAACTAGTTTCGTTTTAGTAGTGTGCAGTGCTGACTCATAAAACCCTTCTCAAAAGTGTCATTTCATTAAGTGGCTTTTCTATCTTTAGAACAATCACTCCGAGTGAGCCGACTTACCTTTAGTTCTCCACCTTTATCGATCCCCCCCCCCTAATTACCAGACAGGTAAAGCTGAACACAGAAGGGCGGGGAGCTTTCGGTTTACCTACAGGAAATGGGAAGTTTTCGCTACTGGCGTCCCAACCTTTTTGAAACCTCCGTTTCGGGTTTGTTTACGCATGCGCTGTTGCTGTTAGGATAGGTGTTGTTTTCGCGTCAACATGGACCCTGCCTTTTTGTTGTTGGGGAAATGTCTGTGGGAGAAAGTTGCCGGGGAACAATGACGTATGATACGGGGGTTTTGAGTTCCGTGGCACTAACGGTGAAACAGAAAAGTAGGATTTTGTGTTTTTTTGGTGGGGTTGGAGCTGTCTGTTGAGAAACTGACAAGGCGTGTCGGCAGAGGTTTAAGTTTGTGAGGTCCTGACTTGACTTATGTTGAGTGCGGGGCAAATCGTGCTAGTACATAGCAACAGACACTTCTAGTGCCATGCTAGAATATAACAACATGAACTCGTGTTTTAGTTCCTTGTCAGTATATAACAACAGGAGCCATTGATTTAGTTTTTGACAGAAGTATATAAAAATGAGCCCTTATTTTACGTTGCCAGTATATAATAACAGAAGCCCTTATTTTAGTTCCATGTCATTATACAACTCAATTGTATATGTGTAGGCTCCACACAGACCATGTAAACCAATGTAACTGTTGTATTTTCTACACATCTACACAGATCGTGTACCTCCACTGTAACGTTGTTTTGTGTACAGAACGACACAGGTGTACCTCTCTGTAACTGTTGTATTTTGTACACATCTACACAGATGAGGTAGCACCTTGTAACTTCTATTTTGTACACATCTACACAGATCATGTACAGCCGTGTAACTTCTGTTTTGTACAGATCTACACAGACCATGTACAACCTTGTAACTTCTACTGTGCATACATCTACACAGATCATGTACCGCCCATGTAACGTTGTGTTTTGTACACATCTACACAGATAATGTAACTCGCTGTACCTGTTATGTTTTGTACACATCTACACAGATCGTGTACCTCATGCAACTTGTAATACATACACATATACATAGATCATATACCACCCATGTAACCATTGTATTGTGTACACATCTTCATATATCATGCACCTCCCTGTAACGTTACATCTACACACACTTCTTACCGCCCTGTAACGCTGTGTTGTGTAGAGAACGACACAGGTGACTGACAGAACTAACAGTGTCTCGTCACGCCTCACTGACAGCCTTCATGCCAAGTTTATCCACGAACAGCACGGCTGGATAGGTGCGAACACGGCATCCGCTGGACTAATGGATTATCCATACCTACACGTATCCGTATATCCATCTATTACAAGCACTCACTGATGGCTTATCCACACCTACACATCTAGTCTTTCCCTCATCCATGACTTAAATGTACAACATATATAAACAAAGCTCATATCTATGTGTACATTACTTTTGTTTAATGAACACGTTTTACTATTTTCTTTATTCTATATGTACATATTCGATTCCTTATTGCAGCGGCGTAGACCATATCTAGGTTAGACTTAGTGGGAATCCAGATCTAGATACAGTTTGTCTGCGCCGATCTTCTTGTGACGGTCGGATGGTAGAGCGCTCCACTGCTAACCGGAAAGTCTTAAGTTCAGATCCCGTGCTTGAGACGCTAAATATCCCGAGTCCACCCAGCTCTGAATCAGGTTAGGGAAAGTAAAAACGGCTGGTCATAGTATGACTACACTTTCCCTTAATATACTGTGATCTAAGAAACACATGAACTCTAATTCAACTACGTCATGAATCTCCAGGTTCAAAATGGTAACTTAATTTACTTTATCTCTCTCTCTCTCTCTCTCTCTCTCTCTCTCTCCACATCCAAATCCACGTTCATTCACATATCCGTACTCCATATATCTTTCTTTAACCCATTTCCATTCATACAATTTCTAATTATTAAATAATTTCTCTTTTACAACCCATATACATAGAAATCCCGACATAAAACCGATAAAAAAACAAACACATAACATTGTGAAGCACTACAAACTGCAGCCAGTGTGTTGTTATGACAAAAAAACCAATTAAGGTTAAAATGTGACAAGTGCAAGAACTCGAAAGAACGAGCGTAAGGGAAGAAATTAGCCCAGTACAAAAGACGCCGGTTAATTAGCTATGTACAGGTACAGGTAAGTTTAATTACAGCTGGAACCTGGTTCTATTTTGCCGTTGAGTTCAGTACACCACTTAACCATCAGGTTCACAACAGCGCAGGTAGAGGCGAACGTTTATGTGGGTAGAAAAAAATCTATTGCATCGTTGAAGCGGCTATTTATTTATGAAGTCATTTATTGTTATAGCCTTAGCAAGCAGCTGCCTGTGGTAGAGATCACAGACAATGGGAGGAATAATGGGGGAGGTAAATAACGGAGCAGGCTAGAGATGGGTTAGAATTTGTTAGAGGATATCTGGTTTCATTGTGGGGATGTGTGGGGGCAACGTAATCAAGTGGGTTGTGTGAGGGAGGCGATCGTAAGGGAGGCGATCGTAAGGGAGGTGATCGTAAGGGAGGTGATCGTAAGGGAGGCGATCGTAAGGGAGGCGATCTATAGGGAGGCGATCGTAAGGGAGGCAATCCTAGGGAGGTGATCGTAAGGGAGGTGATTGTAAGGGAGGTGATCGTAAGGGAAGTATCGTAAGGGAGGGATCGTAAGGGAGGGATTGTAAGGGAGGTGATCGTAAGGGAGGGGTCGTAAGGGAGGTGATCGTAAGGGAGGCGATCTATAGGGAGGCGATCGTAAGGGAGGCAATCCTAGGGAGGTGATCGTAAGGGAGGTGATTGTAAGGGAGGTGATCGTATGGGAGGTGATCGTAAGGGAGGCGATTGTAAGGGAGGTGATCGTAAGGGAGGGATCAAAGGGAGGTATCGTAAGGGAGGCGATCGTAAGGGAGGTGATCCTAGGGAGGCGATCGTATGGGAGGCGAGCGTAAGGGAGGCGATCGTAAGGGAGGCGATCGTAAGGAAGGGATCGAAAGGGAGGGATCGTAAGGGAGGCGTTTGTAAGGGAGGCGATCGTAAAGGAGGTGATTGTAAGGGAGATGAAATAAGTATGTGTGGGGCGTGGATGATATCTAAATGTGTAATTTTATGGTGTTTTCCTTGCTCCATTGTAATTGATCAATTTGTCCTCTAACCCCATTTAACCCTCTCTTTTCTGGTGATAGTCTGTTTTGAAGTACTTTGTGCAGCTTGGAGTTTTTATGTAGACAGTCGGTCTGTTGCATGTTCTTGATCGTACACCCCTGTCTATTGTATACTCATGATCGTACTTTTCTGTCTATTGTATGATCTTGATAGTACAGCCTTGCCTTGTACATATTCCTGATTGTATAACCCTGTGTATTGCATGCTTTTAATCGCCGTTAATATGACCACAACTTTCTTCAGATTTCTAAAATTCCTACTTTGAAACAAAATCATATGCATTCCCACACCCTTTAAACATTTTGAAAATTTTGAACCCTAAAACAACTAAAAACTAATAATTTATGCAAATATATACAACTGCGCGCGGTGTTTAACGTTTTTTGCCACCTCAACAAAATTTTTTCGAAGAGCGAACTTCACATTTGAAGAGTTACATGGACGTTATCGCTGATTATCTCCCCTTATATTCATACGCTTGTCTAAATGTCGAAACACAACCTACAAGAACATTTGAAATCTGCGCCAGTTTGGTGTACATTTAAATCAGTATGACCTCTTACAGCTATATTTTTACTATGTCAAATAGTCTACTACACACAAATCCAACTGTTATTTAAAAGAAAATATAGACTAACACACAATAGTTAAGTTTGTATTATTGTGTCGTGTTATCAAAAGAGTAAAAAAGATTTAGCAGATTTTGTGCTGCTACTGGTGTTCGAACCCCGGACCATCGTACTTCGTGCCATTCGTACCTCGACCATGCGGCTCCACATACAAACTGACAAGTGAGTACACATTCGAGACTTGATCGTATACTTGAAACGACCACAACATACAGTCTGACGAATATCCACGACATTGACCTAAAAACAACAAATGTCACATATAAATAAAGACCAAACCATCTCTGAAATCAATATTTTATTCATTTAAAACAACACCAACACATGATATAAGATTAATTTCTCTTTACCCAAGCTAACATTTCAAATTGGGTATTCATTTCGTTTTCCCCATACCGTAGTTTCAAGATAAATCTCGTTGTTTAACGAGATCACGTTGTGCTATACAGTTGAACGTTGAAACGCGAGATTTCGATTAGCTTTACAGTTTATAGTCTAAAACTGGGGCACATGATAATAGTATGATAGTAGTTGTAGTGAGGTATATGAAGTAAGTAGCAATGAAGCAGATATAATTAGTATAATCATTTATTACATATCATTATCAACCCTACCAATTAGTAATCAATCATTTAGACAAGTCATGGTCGCCTTACTGTTTTTTTTGTGCTAATCTTTCATCACTCTGTTATGTGGGGACGAAGACCTTAGGTCGAAACATCTACTGTATTTGTACTTAAAATAATACTAACACTGCTGAAATATGTGACCAGATCTCATTCGTATACATACAGCTAATTCTCATTTATCAGAGAGCAATGTTTACAGTTATTGATTGCCAAAGTTAGCTTGACAAATCAACCTTATGTTGATATGACAGGTACAGAATTGGATAGATCAACATTGACACGGACATTCTTTAGAACATAGATCTTACGTTGACGGCGAGACTTTAGAGTTAAATCCATTATGTAGAAGAGGAATTTGAAGGATTGAAAGAAGTAAATGACCCATTGTACCGCTATTTGTAGGGATATGTTAAGTAAAACATGTCGGATTTTAAAAGCTAGTAATGATGTGCTAAAGTCTAGTTCGGTGGTACACTGATGTGCTAAAGTTTAGTACTGGGGTATTGATGTGCTAAAGTTTAGTACTGAGGCACTGATGTGTTAAAGTCTAGTACGGTGGTACACTGATGAGCTAAAATCAGTGATGGGCACCTATGTGCTAAAACTAAGTACTAGGGCACTGATGTGCTATAGCCTACAACATGGTAACTAGGGTGCAAGAACATTAAATTTAATAAAAAGAACACATTCAAACATTTGTCAAAACAAGTTTTACAATAATGTGTAAATCAAATTTAAAAAACCCTACACCACTGTTTAAATCACACGTATAAACAAAACCTAGCAATTATTTTTAAATCACAACAAAAATCGCCTGTAATAAAGCCTAAACACAATCACAACTCTTAAAAAACAGTATCGATATTCTTAAACAGCAAACACCATTCTCTTTCGGCTAATTACACGAACAGTTTAAAGCACAATGACGTCACTAATGGCCGACTTAAGGAAAGTGTTTGTTCCTCCATAACGCGCCTGTGATCGGATGTTTCGAGAATCGAACGCGATCACGTGCTATATTCTACCAGCTCCATCAATGTCTGCTTTTGTTTTATATTATCCTTTTCTGCTTTTTGTTTTATTTTATCAATCTCCCTCCCGCCATCGTTTCTCTCGCAATAACGCATTCAGCTTGTAATTATTTTCTAATTACCTTTTCCTGCTTGTTCTTATTTTTACGTTAAGTCCTATTGTTTTCCGCGCAGATATTCTTGCCCTAAAGACATGATTTATTTAAACATTCAATAGAATATTGTATTTAGGCCGCTCAGATAAGACAGAGATTATTTCTTTACTGTTGGCTTTATAGACAACAAAAAAAAATCTCTTTCCGGTTATTTTTTTGTTTCGTTTCGTTTCGTTTCTCGCTTGTACATCCTGATAGATCCCTGCATTTGCCGGTTGCTGTTTTGACTAAAGCACGAGGCGCCATGACGCTGGGACCGACCATAAACCAACAAAACCAGACCATCAATATCAGATACAGATGCAAATCCTTTCCTTGAACGCGGGAGAGCTCCAATCTATAAATAAACACAGACATTAGAGCCGCGCTCACGGGGAGTGCCCTAGCGACCGTCACTTCTCTATTTGCATTTTTAAGTGCGACGCCTGGCCATCACTTAGCCATTTCTTTATTTCCTTTTCCTTTTTTTTTCTTGTTTCATCTCGCTTTCCCCGCCCCTATTTCTTTTTTAATGAGTTAAATCTTACTTTTTTTTAAAAAAAATAACAAAATTGCTTAAACGAAAAAAAAATTAAAACAAATTCGTAGCCGATACTAACATCGTTCATTAAAACATAATTTTTCGATGCTTTGGATACTAATTAAACGAAACAACAAAAATAAAAATAAAATAAAAATTTTGAACTAATTAATGTTTACCGGAATATTAAGTTACCGGAAGTAGCTATGTTGGCGAAAAATCTTTCCACTTGACGGTAACTCTTCTGCTTACCTTCTCGTCTGGTGGAGCGTCTGCCAATGGGAGCTCATCTTAAGCGTCAACATCGCCACCCCCCCCCCCCCCCCCACCCCCACTACCTTGTTCCCACATTGATTTCTCCACTTGGCCGATTCTTCAAATATTGGCTTGAAATTAATAAGCGCAAACATCAATTAATTCAGAATTTCCGGACTCCAGGAAACAGCTTTTGTTGTCGGAAGCTCTTAACAAAACATTTTTTGGACGGTTGTTTATTTTATTTTCCCGTTGATTCCGCCGTCTTGGCGTGCTAAAATACCAATTAGAATCAAGTCTAAATTGTGTATACAATCGAATACAACGAAGAAAGTGTCTATTATAAATAATACGGTGATTACAATCAACTTTTAGTAAAGGAATTTCTTTATATAAACATAGACCCCCAATTACGCGGCTAAATTCACCAATTAGAGAGTTTAGTTGTGGTAAACCATCTAGTGTTCAATATAGTAGTTACAACATAAAATAACATAACATCATTACTGCGGACCCCTTGTGGAGCGTATGGACGAAACCCCCCCCCCCATCTAATGTACTAGGTTCTGGGCGATTCCTTCAAGATGGGCCCATGACATTCCAGCTGCTTCTTCTTCTCCGTCAGCTGATCTTTTCCGAAACATAAAACATTGCTCTCAAGAAACTCTTAGACTGAATGTAATATGAAGCAGAAGAGACTATTCTTCATCTGATCAGCTCAAGAATTATGTGTTACACAAACAAAATCCTATCTTCTATAAATAGTTATCTAAACATGGCGAATCCATTTCTCTTAAAATTGTATTCTTGTATGTCTTTATGTGATATGTGAACGTCTGAATGCCGAGTATGTATTCGAGTATGACGAGAGTGTTAGCATGTATGTTACGTTTGTTATTTGGTATATACCTTAATTCAACTAAAAATACATATACATGTCTTTAATCTATGATTTGTAGACATGGATATTTTCTATAACTTTTATTTGCTCAACAGAAGACGAAATGTTATTGCAAGTGCTGAAACTTATACATTTATATCACTAAATATTTTCATCTGAAAGATCTAGTGGTAATAGACCACACAGTTTCGTATTGCTACAAAATATTTTGTTTTTCTTGTAAAACTTAAAACACGCAACCTGAAGTTAATTATAGAATCCTAATCCGGTATTAGCAGTACCAAATTAAAAACACCACACAACATAAAAAAAAAAGAAAACATCGCGAGCAAAGTCTGGCAAGGTAGACACAAATCACGTGTACTAATTATCCCGTTGATAAATTTCTTCTACCAAATTTTCCTGATTACGTTGTTATGTTACCCGCCCCACCCCACCCCACCTAGTGTATGTTTGCCTGCAGGAGTTTTTCTTCATTACTCGCATTTTTACGGTTCATTTGGTTACTAGTAATTCAAACCGTAATGAAACGGGCTTTCGCGAATCATTCGCTGCGTAATGAGCCTTAAAGAGCCCGGGCGTTTTTAAAATCATTTTCCGATTTACTATTTTTTTTTTCATTTGAATATTATAAATTCCTTTACTAAAAATGATGGTTAGAAATAAATACAATAAAATGTAACAAATTAACAATTTAACAGTTTTGCATACGTATTTAAAAGCTAAAAATATAAACGAATTAAAAATATATATAAATAAATATGAGCAATTAATAAATAACTGTTTACACACACAAAAAAAGATAACACCATGTTTAGCATACACATTTAAAAACAAGCATTGCAAGTTTATATTTACAATTTTAAAAAAAGAAAATGGTGTTTATTTATTGGCATAGGACAACACAAAGAAAGAGTAAATTTTAAAGTTGTTTGCTGATTTGACTTATTGCAGTGTATTTTCTCCCTTCTGAAAAAAAAAAAAAAAAAAAAAAAGAAGAAAAAACAGACACTATCATGTGTTTTACTACCATAAAACTCAACTCTCTTTTGACTCAACACTTGATTATCAAGTATGAGCCAATTTTACGACTTGATTGTTCTACAACCAGAACGTGTTGCAGCAGATCCTAGACCAGTAAAGACCACTGCTGCAGTTATTTATGTTATGATGTGTTTATATACAATATAATTAAATGTTGTGTCACTTTATACTGTGGCTCAAAGAATACGATATATATATATATATATATATATATATATATATATATATATATATATATATATATATATATATATATATATATATATATATATATATATATATATATATATATATCACTTTACGTTTAGTTCCCATCAATTAGAGTTTTGATGAGTTACCTGTCTCAGCAGTTCACCTTCTAACAAAGCTAAATTTGAAAACACCTCACCGTTTGCTATGATAGCTGTTCCCGCCTCGTGACGTCGACACACCATCCACGTCTACCCAACACCGTGCCAGCAACTAATTGCTCACCCAGCGTAACGCCCCACACCCTAACCCTAACCCCCATCAATTTTAACCCGAAGTGTCACAGGTGAAATACTTTTTTTTTCTCGCACCTTCGAAGTTGTCACGACCTAAGCTAGGATTCCGTGTGCGGTCTCCGCTTGTTGGCTGTCTGATCTAGGCAATTAGTATCATATAATCAATTAACCTGTGCTTGCCGTCAGGGGTAGGCATAAATCCTGCGTACCTCGTGTGCCAGAAGGTAGATTCCAGGTTTTCTGTGAAGACAGGTGTTAGTTCTGAAGTGATCTGAGGTGTGTGTATTGTGGATGGGTATGGACTTGGTGAGTGACTGGTTGTCGTGGGGGTAGAGATAAAGGTACGGGAGCACCTGGGGGTTTTGGTGAGGGAGATGGGGATGGGGTGTGAGGGTGTGAGTGGGTCGGTGGTGGGGTGCGGGCGTGTGAGTGGGTGGGTGGTGAGGTGTGATGGTGTGAGTGGGTCGGTGATGGGGTTCGGGGGTGTGAGTGGGTCGGTGATGGGGTCCGGGGGTGTGAGGGGTCGGTGATGGGGTGTGGGTGCGAGGGGGTGTGGTTTCGAGAGAGCCAGTATTGAGATGCTTCTGTAATGTGGTCACAAGTGGGGTGCGGTGTTAAGAGGGGTCGTGGGTCAGGGGTGGGATGTGTGGGCTGTGTAGGCATAAGGGAGCCGGTGATGGTGTGTGGTGCTGATGATGGGGGTGTGAGCTTGTAAAAGAGCCGGTAACGTGTGTGCGGGGGTGTAAGGGACTCATGAGGGGGGTGCTGAGGTGTGAGGGAGACGATGATGTGGGGGGTTAGGGTTCTCTTGATAGGGGTGTCAGATTGTGAGAAAACAAGTGATAGGGGTGTGGGGGTGCTAGGGGTGAATGGGGGTGCTAGGGGTGAATGGGGGTGCTTTGTGAGTCAGTGATGTGGGTGCGAGGATGGTGAAAGATAGTCGTTGATGGAACCCGGTGATGGGTGTGCGGGGGGCCGGTGATGGGCTAGGGTGCAAGGGGTGCCGGAAATAGAGTAAGCCGCCGCTGATAGCCTGGGGCTGTGTGTGTGTGTGTGTGTTACTGAACCTATTCTATTGTAAGGTAAAAACGCAATTATTCCGTAGATGAAAGGTCGATTTTCTGAACTAGTTTATTTTCTGGATGGTTCCTTTCTTCTCCCCACCCCCTCTACCCAGGTGATGGCTGATGAGCCGCACGGAAGAGCCAGACATTGAGGTCATTAAGTAATAGCTAGCGGGGGATATACCTGGCAGGTAGCTGGAGCTAGGGCTGACTTAAGTGGTGAGTTCATACCTGAACTCAAATTTTAAGCTGGCGAGATGGATCCTGTGATGTGGTAGATAGACCGTTATGTAAGAACAAAGTGATATAATTACTCCATTCATTGCATCGTTGTTGATGGTTTATGTAGCTGAGAGCAATGTTTACAAAACATGTAGATGGGATGCCACTGGGTACACTTGAATGAATCGACAACTCTCGTACGCTAACCTTAGGGAACTTATAATTTAGGACTGATATCAAGAACAGTTTTATACAATTCACATTGGCCAATTAATGCTGCTTCACTTAATTACAATACAATTGTAATGTTACTAATTAAATTGGTCTGTAATAATTTTTAAATTAACTAATATTGATCAACATTATTACAAGTCTTTAGGGGCTTAAGGGCGCGTGCTGTGTGTATGGGGGGGGGGGGGTGAATGGGGGTTGATGTGGGTTGTTGATACTAATAATAAATAGCGGTGTCATTTTGAGCTCATCGTTGTAATTATTTAAAAATGTTAATTAGGTGTATTTTACAATACCATACACTGCTTTGACATGGGGGTCTTCAATGCCTAATTTTGATTGTTAAACTAGATTTTATATAAGTTGTCTATAATGCAATACATTTCTTGTTAAACTAGGTTTAACATGAGGAGTTTATAATGACATATATTTATCATACACTAAGTTTAATATGTGTAGTCATAATACCATACACTGATTGTTAAACTAGGTTTAACATGCGTATTCTATAAAGCCATTTATTGATTGTTAAATTAGGTTTAGTTTAAGTTGTCTATAAAACCATACAGTTCTTGTTAAACTAGGTTTAACATGAGGAGTTTATAATGTCTTTTATTGATTGTTAAATTAGGTTTAGTTTAAGTTGTCTATAAAACCATACAGTTCTTGTTAAACTAGGTTTAACATTACTTTACTGCCATACATTGATTGTTAAACTAGTATACACACAGCTCACCTTGACTCCATACATCTTCACGTTTCAAATTCTATATTTAGCCTAGCTATAGCATGCCGCGTTTAACCCACTAACAATCATTTCTTCGAGTTTTTGTCCTCTTAAATTTTTTTCTATTTTCAATTAAGCCTCAACCATCAAGAAAGCCGCTATCAACATATCAACACCTCTCACATCCCCATACATCTATCAACCCGGCAAACACCTTCAAAAGAACCATAAAACAACAGTGTTTAAAACCAGGGGCAAGTAAGTCAAACAAAATGACTAAGAGTTATTACCCACAATTCCACCTGGCGCTATACTTACCTGCCTTGCTAGCGAATCCGGTAGCTTCACAAATCAGCCCCACAACAGCTAGCGAATCTGCTCGCCACAAATCAGGAGACGACTTAAAGAAGAGTTAGTGATAGCTATTTTAATGCCCGCAGCGTTTTTGTCGGCAGTCCGAGCTTGCCAGGTCCAATTTTTGTCTTGAATCCATTCCCTGCCCGATCAGACATCACAACAGGTAGGGAAAAAAAGTGCCTGGCTCAAGCCTAACTCTTCAGTTCCAGCAAATTCAATTTATTTTCTTCAAATTCTTAAATTTCAGGCTGAAATTTCTTTCGTGTTTTTGTGGGGGTAAGCTGTTAAAACTGGTAGGGGTGGAGGGTGATTTGAAAAGGGGGGGGGGGTGATTTGGGGGAGATGGGGGGCGATGATTTTGGTGACTTTTGGGGGGGGGGGAATGAATGGGTGATTGGGGGGGGGGGGCAGATGGATGCTGAATGAAGGAGGGATAGGTTAAAATGTGTTGGGAGGGCATAAGGTAGATTGAAAGAAGGATGGATTAAGAAGACTTTGATGTGAGGGGAGGGGGGAGAATCAAGGTGGCTAATATAGTAGGGGATAAGTAAAGGTGCCAGAAAATTGAGATCTATGTAGAAAGATGGAGATGAATAAAGGATATGCGATACAAGAGAGAGACAGAGAGACAGCGAGAGAGAAAATGGGAGTGATAGAGTAAGAGTAAGAAGTATTTAAAAGACAAATAATAGTAACAATTACTGGGTAAGTGAGGGAGTGTAAGAAATAAAACTGTAAGAACATGGGGAGCAGAGGAGGAAAGAGAGGCAACTAGAACAGAATAAAAATATGGGGCTAATTGAGAAAGACTCTTGACTAAACAATATAATCAGTTTCATATTTAGATTGTCTATAATAGTATTTCACAATACTCAAGCCCGGAGCAGCCAAATAAGAACTGTACATCATTGTAGCAACTCAATGTAGAACTTATACTAATTATAGCAAGGTTATTACACAATGTTTTAACAAAACTATAGACACGTTACACAATGATATTTGTAGAGCAAGAATTAGCATTGTTTACACTATTTAAGACGTTTTCAATGCTCACAAACACACATGTAAACAAACGAACGACATCATCTACTACGTAAATTTGTGTGAAGTTTACCAACAGTTTAAATAAACGCTAGATATAAAAAAAAACTACTCGCGTAAACCAATTATTCTAAAGCAGGTTAATGAGCGAAATACCTGACAAGGTGAAGTACATTCACCTCAGAGTTTAACCGATGCTAGTGTTAAAAAAGGGCAGTCCAGATACACTTAAGACACCAGCAAAAGCAACATCGGATGTTGAAGTTTAGAGGATATAAATTATAGATTACACGGGGCCGATGGATAACAAGGGTTGGGTTTAATTACATGTGATGCTAACGTTGCCTGCTTTTATTTTAAAATACTGTGATTTTTGTTTAATTTTTTCTCGATCTGTGCGTTCCAACTTTTATTTGCGGGGAATGTGTTTGCGACAATTCGCCTCTCCATTGGATTGTAGCAGTAATGTCCTTACCTGTTGCTGTGATGTTTTTACCTGTGATCAGAGGCGTAGCGACCCTTCCCGGCGCCCGGGGACAAACTTTCGATTTGCACCCCCCTCGAACTTTTCATTTGCACCCCCCTCAAACTTTCAATTTGGCGCCCCCCCCCTCGCTACGCCTCTGGCTGTGATGTCTTTACTTATAGCAGTGATGTTTTTACCTGTAGCTGTGATGTTGTTACCTGTAGTTGTGATGTTATTACCTGTAGCAGTGATGTCTTTACCTGTAGTTGTGATGTTTTTACCTGTAGCTGTGATGTGTTTACCTGAAGTTGTGATGTTTTTACCTGTAGCTGTGATGTTATTACCTGAATCAGTGATGTGTTTACCTCGTGTTACCCTGTACCAGCGATGTGCTATTTACACGTAACATCGATGTGCTGGTAAACCACACAAATAATAATTTAAACAAACGACAAGAAATATCACCTCAGTATTAACCACTACATCTAAAAAAAAAACAACTGTCACAATATGAGAATTTGATATCAGCATTAATATTTCAACATATCCCTCACACGTGTAATTCTCCGATTTCACTTTTACATTTACCGTATTAGAAAGCAGCTTATCTAGATCAACAACAGCTAAGGGGAAAAATGTCGTTCTTTTCTAGGCACGGTAGAAACAATCTTTTACAACTTAAAAACATTGTCTATTTTTTTTACCCCAACGTTTACTGTAAGAAAACTAAAAATGATGTAGTATTTCTGTTTATGCTATGTAATTAACAATAGCGACTTTGAAGCTGAGCCATTAGAATAAAAAAATAAACCACGATCGTAAAATCCGGGAGAAAGCTATCTCAGTTACCTCCCCTACACGCGGTAAAAACCAAAACAAAGGGAAAGAACTCGCCGAGACTGCGGTCGCCGAGGCAACAGCGTATTGTCATACTTATGCACGGTATGTCTTTATGTTGATCAGGTCTCTCTCTGTGGAGCGCCATCTAGCGAGATTTATAGCCTGGCAGCGGTTAGGACATAATTTTACTCACCTCCTCAACATGCATGAAGTCTCCAGTAGTTTACCCTACAAATCACTAGCTCGACTACAGGCACGTATGACCTTCACGATACAAGCTATTTAAACCCTTTTACTCCACAAATAACATGCAAATATATAAAAAATCTTAATCTAAAAAAAAATAATTATAAACCTGCTTAGTAGATTTACCTTTACATTTTTCAAAGGCCTAATGCCGGAACATCCCCATTAATGTAATAAACTTGTAGATACAACAAATTATAACATTTAGATTTTAAATTATCTGACCGGTGTGATGGTAAGGTTAATATTTGGCTAAATTAGCCGTTTTTCTTTATCGGCTATATTCATGGTGAAGCAGTGGCGTAGCGAGGTCGGGTGTAACCCGGTGCGGCTTAATGGTGTCACCCCCTAGAGGCGTAGCGACCCTTCCCGGGGACAAACTTTCAAATTTTCGATTTGCACCCCCCCCCCCCCCTCAAACTTTCGATTTGCACCCCCCCTCAAGTTTTTCTCTATATATTTTGCTATTTTTTGCCTTGGTGTCACCCCCCTAAACGGTGTCACCCGGTGCGGTCCGCCCCCCCCCCCCCCCGCCCCCCCCCCCCTTCTCGCTACGCCTCTGTGGTGAAGGTTAATATATTTGACTATTTTTATTTGACGACGACATTCTAGGGACGAGACAGAGTGGTTGAATGGTAGAGCGTGCGAAGGCTAACTTAGAAATCTGGAGTTCGAGTCCCTGAGTACTGGGCATAGTTCTGACCACACCATCTTTTCAAATACCGAGTTCACAGTGACAAATGAACCCAAGTTTGTCTGTCAAATGAACAGCCACATTCCATGCTCGCAGCTTGATAAAGGTTAAAATATTTCTCCAATACAAACTGACCTTGGCGTGAAATATAAAGAAGGAGATTTGAAGCCTTTAGTGTAGAAAGGTAAATGAGTTCACATTTCAACAACAATATCTGTGGAAATGTTAAACACAACATTTAAGCTTGGCAATTGTTTCAGGCGGATTGACATTTACTGGATATGTCACAGTAGTCCTGTCATTTGATGGGATACTTCATTATACTCCTGTCATTTGACAGGATATGTCACAGTAGTCCTGTCATTTGAAGGGAAATGTCACAGTAGTCCTGTCATTTGAAGGGAAATGTCACAGTAGTTTGTCATTTGAAGGGATATGTCAAGGTAGTCCTGTCATTTGAAGGGATATGTCACAGTAGTCCTGTCATTTGACGGGTTAAATATATCCTGTCATTTTGCTGGACAGGTCAAATTAGTCGTGACATTTGTCTTGACTGTAGGGGTCGGCGTGGTTTGACTGTTCGAATCCATCGTTGTGGTACAGATCCGATTTATTGTGTTCAACGTAAAGAAAAAGAAATATTTTATCAGAGAAAGATTTTAATTGTGAAATAGTATTTCTCACGCCTGTCTTATGTTTGGGACTTATGTCTCTCTTTCGGTAGATATCCACATTTGAAAAAAAAAAAATATTTAAAGTTTTCAACATGGATTGCAGACTCCAATTTGTGTTTAGCTTTTTCGAAACCATGTTGTAAAACGTAAAACCCACTAGCTAACAAATGCATGTATACCGTCCCCTCTCAGGTCAAACGATAGCTCTGTTATCGCCTGCTACACAAACTTACAAATCCCGGTCTCCCGAGGCTCGCCCCCCTCCAGACGTTAGACACGTTTGTGCACGTCCCGTAACCCCCTCGACACTCACACCGCCTGTCCCGTGAACTCTTCACCTCCGACCTCTAAGACGCCAGATCCGCTCGGCTTAACAAGAATTAACTGCGAAATGGGTGACATCTGCTGCCATATAGTACAAATTATATATATATATATAACTATATATATATATATATATATATATATATATATATATATATATATATATGTATATAGGAACATACATATAATATATATATATATATATATATATATATATATATATATATATATATATATATATATATATATATATATATATATATATATATATATATATATATATATATATAGGAACATACATATAATATATATATATATATATATATATATATATATATATATATATATTTATTTATTTATTTATAAACGTTCTAAAAATTTTCAGTTGTTTTTATAACTTATAATACCACTGAAGCTTTTTCTAAAACCTAACCCTGTCGGTTTATTATAACGTCGATGTTTTAGTGTCCACTTAAACGGTTTTTTTTTAAGTTTTTAAAATGAAAAATTATTATGGCTGCTTACCTGAGTACCAGTCGTCCATCATCTTTTATAACGGGTTATCCATCTTGTCAAAGACCCGACTCATCCATATGACGAGGTCGCAGAAGCAGGCACTCTACTACACCTACCCCCTTATGATCTCCAAACAAACGTTTCTTTTTACTTTAATTTGTCAGAAAATCTGGAAAGATTCTTAAGGTTAGTTTCAAGTAAATTGTCGGCAAATGTATTTCACAAGTCGGGTCTTTGACAAGATAGATAACCCGTTATAAAAGATGATCGACTACAGTACTCAGTGTTTCTTTTAGGGATCTCTTCGGGTATCTCTCTTAAGCACGCATATAACGCTACCTCCCATTCCCCCTGAACAAAATATAATTAACATAGAAAATACATACTTTTTCCAAAATCCTCTCACCCCCTCCCCCCGGAAAATTTCGTTCGGCCCATCGCCCCAGAAAGTTTCAAGTGCCCCCCCCCTCCTTAAACCATAAAAAAAGTCTGAAAGAAACACTGTATTCAGTAACGACCGTGACCCCACCATCTTAGTACTTTCTAAGACGTTAATTCTAGCGCCATTACGAATTCCAAAAATACAGTTTTACAACTCTTTCATCGAGCGGCTCACACACCGCGCAGACGATGCACCCCTCAGGTAGCAAGCAGACGACGAACATCCTCGTCTCAAAACGAAAGTGAGTTTATGGAACCGGAAGGAAAGGGGGGGGGGGGAGTTCAGCAGCTACGTTGGTCCGGAGCTTGAATCAAGTGCAAACAAGATGGCCGCCGATGAACCGGATGTTGTTGTTATCACCACCTTCACCCTGGCAACCAGTAACACCTGGAACCGGACAAGAATGGCGCGACCTGCCGGCAGTTTTTTTTTAACCGGCATTTCGTGTTGTACAAGAATGCCTTTGTACATATTTTTAACCAGTGGGTCTACGATAAGCACGTGCAAGGATTCCGTGGCGGATCTTCATGAGGTGGGTCTGACAATCCAATGTTGACATTTTTCTACAAAATATTTACACGGCCAATGTTGATTTAAGTAGTATCTGTGACGTCCATAAATCCGCCATAGATATAAAGTAAACTTAGCTTTGTTAATTGCCATAACAGTACACAGTAAAGAAATCTTTGTTTATTATCATTGCAGTAGAAAAGTAAAAACATAGTTTATTTATGTGTTTGTAGCGTGTACACAAGTAGGCCTATATACCCTCTCAAGGAAGTCGAAACGCCTACAGCAATAATAGAATGGTATCTGGAGTTATATTTGTTTCTACGCACATTCGTACAAGTCTCTAACCAAAAGAGTTTGTATGTTTTAGGTAGGGATAAACTGGAACTGGACGAACTAGTATCTAGCCAAATGAACTTGTTTGTTTTAGGGAGGGATACATTAGAACTTTGGGCGTTGGTGAACTAGTCTCTAACCAACATGAGTTCGTATGTTTTAGGGAGGGATAAATTGGAACTTTGGGTTTTAATGCTAGAAGTAAGCTTTCACATCGTTGTAAAATCATTCACAACTTGATTTCACACCACTAATTTACCGCGGAGGCTATTTTGATTTAGTATATATCATATTTAAAAATGTGTAAAAATAATACGTTTTGCTTCGTATTCCTTGTTGGCTTTGTGATTTCAATGGGTGTAAGATAAAGATGGGGGGTTGGGGACATGACGAAGGACTTGATATGTTAAGATAGCTGGAGTTAATTTTCTATTTTATCATTCAATGACACTATGTAAGAACATACTTACATAGAACGGGTTTGCTACCTTGATAATCAGCCTAAGCAACGAATCCAGGAAGTGTATATATATATATATATATATATATATATATATATATATATATATATATATATATATATATATATGTAAGGAGTCACCAACCAACGTTATATCTACAGAACTATAAAACAGCAGTGATATAAATTGCTGACTCGATGCATTCAATGCATTCAATGCAGTGCGGCGGTTCTAATGCACCGCCACATACCTTGCACAAGTAAGCACACCCAATTCATTCGTTTACTATACGTCTAATGAGATCTGTTCCACCCCCACAAAACCTCACTTGTGGGGCAGAGTGAGAAAAAATAGATCCCGAAATTTTTTTCGTCAGTTTATTTAGTAAATAAGCATAATGTAATTAAGTAAACAATCTCACAGGGATGGAGGGCGGGCTGGTGCAGGTCCTGTTTACTCCTTGTCACTCAACTTCAGGTTTTTATCATTTTTTTTTAGTTTTCTTCAGGTTTTGGGAGGCACTCAGAAAGCTAAAAAAGTTTTTTTTTATAGAAGCAGCTTCATCATGAATGAAGAGTTAAGTTTGTTCAATCAGATTGATACTGATCTACATCAGTCTATGGGCGCTTGCATGTTGAATCAAGAGTTAGAAGTACGCCACTGTATTCAATTATATATATATATATATATATATATATATATATATATATATATATATATATATATATATATATATACACATATACATATACATATACATATATATATATATATATATATATATATATATATATATATATATATATATATATATACATATATATATATATATATATATATATATATATATATATATATATATATATATATATGTAAATATGTATTTAAATATTTTAGCGTTGCCTGACTAGTTGGTTAGCACCTGTAAAGTTGCCCGTTGGCTGACCAGTTGGTTAGCACCTGTACAGTTGACCGTTGCCTGACCAGTTGGTTAGCACCTGTAAAGTTGCCCGTTGGCTGACCAGTTGGTTAGCACCTGTAAAGTTGACCGTTGGCTGACCAGTTGGTTAGCACCTGTAAAGTTGCCCGTTGGCTGACCAGTTGGTTAGCACCTGTAAAGTTGACCGTTGGCTGACCAGTTGGTTAGCACCTGTAAAGTTGACCGTTGGCTGACCAAGTTGACGGTTGGCTAACCATTTGGTTAGCACCTGGACTAAACGACTTGACACGATTTAAAACTTCTCAACAATTTTCTTGTGTTGACCTCCAAGCTCTAACTGGCCTTCCAAAAAACGGGCCTGTTACCTCAACCCAAGTTTACACACACCTCCACCTCCCCCATCACGTGGCCGATCAAATACCGCCCACTTCATGACGTCACCGCCCAGACATGACTGTGGGAATATTTTCCTGGCCAACTACGAACCAAATATTCAGGTTTCATAGAATGCAATATTTGGCACCGTTACAAAACTCTGGCCACTAGCTAAACTTGCTGTATTTACATCTCCCCTCACGAAACTAGCTAATTATGAATACCCCATTACAATAAGCTGTGATGGTCCTTTTTCGTGTGGTTATACATCTCGTGGTAACGTGGAGTGTAGAGAATAAAGCAACTCATTTCTTATAATATTTTTCAAAGAAAGATCAGTCTCATAATGTTTTGAGCCTGTGGTTTTAATCAGCAATAAGACAATTTTAATTTAATTTTTATTTGGTCCTTTTACGAAACGATCATCAATTTATGGTGTTTATGAATTATAACACGTAAATTATAGGCCTATATATTTTTACTGTTATACTTGTTTGAGAAAAATAATTTATAAAATAGTTTTTGGTCAAAACGCATTGTGTTTAACTACACGTTGAATGATATTAGTGACAAGCAAAGAAATAACTAAATAGGTAAAAATCCGACACATTTAAAATAACAATGGTCTTTATTTTGTTTTTTTAAAGTAATTTGTACTACTTTTGGCCGAGAAAATTGTATACATTTCATAGCGTACGACTTGATAAGTAGATCTATGGATCTAAATCAAATTTGAATGAAATATTAATTTCATCGTATTCTAAAATTGGAAGATGACGCCATTAGTGTTGGGTACTTTCCGTAGTTTTAACATGTGACAGGTGAGGTCATTGTTTTTTATGTTCTTGTCAAAACAATAAACACTTTTTCGGTTGCATAATTAAAATTGTGTTTTTACAATCAAAGATGCCTTTATTTTTATTTTCCTTCTTTAAATAAAATTTAGTTTATACATTTAAAACAGCCAACATTATTTTCAACAAAGGCCGTATCTTTAAGTTCTCCATATATCTCTGAAGATACTGATATCATAGCATGCAGACAGAGAGAGAGAGAGAGAGAGAGAGAGAGAGAGAGAGAGAGAGAGAGAGAGAGAAGTGCGCACATGGGCTTTTATATACTAGAATTTAGGATATGGTTAGATTTTAAAGGGTTAATTTTCTCGCCTTTGGGGCTTTAATCACAATCAGCAATTAGACAATTTCAAATTTAATTTTTTTACCGTTATTTCGGTTCTTTTATACGAAACTGAACATCAATTTATGGTGTTATGAATCTTATGTGTTGGCTTAAACTGGTTAATTTTCAAGCCCTTATTACTTCACATTCCGACTTATGGAGGCAGGTTAATAACCATCGTTTAAATTTAAATCAACTAAAAGTTTTGTGATTTATCTATATACAAGGAATACATTTAAATCACTTAACTTTTTAAACCGCGTATCAAATCTCGCGAGATGACAATCTCACAACGTCACTGGTGGCGCCACCTAGACTTCCTGTTGACCTAATCGTCCGGAACAAATCTGGCATCTGCCAGTGTCCAGATTGAGCTCGTTGGCGTGAAATTTACTTGATCCGCCTTGTCGATCTACCCGGAGCGGAAGAGGAAGAGGGGGGAGGGGTGACCACGTGACGCGGTAAATTAGGCTCAATAAATCGTATCAGCGATCTTTGTTTACACTTCTGACATTTGTGATGAATGCTGGTATTGTGAGACAACTGTATTGATTAGTCATCTTGATTCCAGATTTTTGTACCATTTTTTTTTCTTTTCGAAAAGCTGATTACATTGTTCAGCTGGGCATGAGAGTGTAACAAATGACCCTCTCGCTTCTAAGACCTACCCCCCAATTTGAACAAAATGTTTGAGAAGAATTTAAATAAAAAGCCCGGGTGACGAAAAGGGCTTGTGGTGATCAGACAACTACAGTAAACAGCGTCAAGGTGATCAGACAACTACAGTAAACAGCGTCAAGGGGCGAGGGTTGATTGGCGCCCGGCCTGCGAGTGGCGACCATTACAGTTCGGGCTCGTCCATCTCCATCAGAACGAGGCTGGGGAGTGACAGCTGGACGCCTGGTGCCGAGACATATGATGTTCTGATGGGTCAGTTGCTCGACCAGACAGACTTGCCAGATTGGACGCTGGATCAATACGGAATCCGAGAAGTGGTCAGTTTGGTCTGAGATCCTTATCTAAACAAAACTAATGGTCATTTTCTTCATCGGCCCAGGCTTTGTTTCATTCCGCGCGCGCACCTACGCGCATACAATGAATCACGTGATCGCATCTACCCACAAGCACACACAATCAGTCACGTGGTCTCGAGGTAATAAATATCGTAGACTTTTGTGGGTCACGAGTTCAACTCTTGCGTAACGCTTTCAACGTCAGCACGCTGGAAGAAATAAAAACTTACATGGCGTAAGTTAGACTGTACTTTTTTTTAATGATAGAAAATTATGGAAAGGTGAAATTTGATAATTTTAAAATGTTCAGAAAATCGATTGTGGAGCTTCGAAATTTAATACGAAACAATTAGAAAATACGACGTTATTAATGTTTAACTACTTTTCTATAGTTACATGTAAAAAAATGTGTGTTATTTACAAAATTAGCTTTTTTAATCAACGTTACGTGTTTTTGTACAAGAGAGCATTCATAAATGGCGGTGGTTGGGGGGGGGGGGGACCGGACTTTTGTGACGATGTGTGACGAGTAGGGTGGTGGGTCGACGTCACATTTTAGCATATTCAAAAGGAGTTTTATAATATGGAATTTAGCATTTTATCTTTAGTAAATCGTTCTAAAAATTGTTAGTTGAACCTAATTTTAAGCCAACAAGATAAATACTGTAAATAGGCTATTAAATATCTAAGTGGTGGGGCGGATTTGGCGGATGTGACGTCATTTTAGGGTGAATTTAATGACGCTGTGTAACAACGTGACTCATGGGGGTAAAATAGGCAAAAAAGCATGACGTCATTCAGGATAGACCCCCCCCCCAAGGCTACTATGATTTATTAAGCTTCAGTTAACTAACAATTCATATTTGTTTGATAGTTAGAAGAACATGACTTTTGATAGCCTTAGAAATTCAGTTGTTCGTAATGACTGAATATGTGATCTATGACGTTGGTTCACATTTACATATGCTTTACTTTGATCGTAACCTGAGGCATCTATGACCTTGACACGTGTCTGTAGTGTGACACTCTCTTTACCCTCACACTTTGACTGTGTGGAATCGTGTTCAGCAACCAACTGGGATAACAGTAGCATAAAATGAAATCATACCCTTAAGGATGGCTGTATAAAAAAAAGGTTCCATGATGACGTCATTGGCCATGTCATACAACCCCGTTTAACGCCAAGTACTGACCTACAATAAAACGGTCAGACTTGTCCCCCCTTCTTTTCCAGATAAGGTTAATGTCCCCTTCCAGCAACCCGGAAGTGATGGCGAGAGGAAAAAAAAATTCATTCGTCACTTCTAAACGCCGGTCTTGTGCGCATGTCCGAACTTTCTCCACTTCGGCCGCTGGCCATTTCGACTCCTTGACGTCTGCTACTTAAGGCCCTTCATGAACATCTTCATCTGATGACCCGTTTGGCCAGATTTTAACCCTGGGGTAAGAATATCCCGTGGTCTTTTCACACTGGACCCCGTTCAGTTGTTATCTGATTGTTATTCGCCAGATCCAAACCTCGTATCTTTCACGAAAAAAGAAAGATGTTAAAAATAAGTTGAATCAGATTTGCTGGTGTGTATACAGAACGTCACGGGGTTAAAGGGCAACCGATGGATTAGATTGGAACAGCTTCCGGTGTTATGCTGTCGGCTGATGAAGACATGATGGCGGGGAGGATTTGTGACCTTGACATTGGGAGGCTAGAGCATGTCCATCATAACTACACACTGGAATATGGCGGTAGGATTAGGTATATAAGCGTCACTGCCACACACTGAAGTATGGCTGTAGCATTGGGTATATAACGTCCCTACGATACACTAAAATATGTCGATATGATTGGGTGTAAAGTCTGTGGAATACACTGAAATATGGCTGTAGGATTGGGTGTATAACGTCGTTGCGATACACTGAAATATGGCGGTAGGATTGGATAAATAAGCGTCACCACAACATATCAACGCCTGTCTGAAGAATTGAAAGTGTAAACGTCAGCAATAATTTTACACTATATGTAATGGAATCAGCAGTTCTAAAATTTATAATATTTGTCAAAGTGCAACGGATTCTATTACGTAACAATAATGTCAATGTGTGATGTAGCTTTAAATAAACTGTCAAAACTATTCTTTGAAGTCCAAACATTTAGCGACTAAGGTAAAAAAAAAAGTAAAGTTCCCTTTTCAAACCTGTGAAGTAAAGTTCACTTGTTTCTGTGACCTCGGCATATGAAGAGATAATGTAGATAATATAGTCAGCACTATGACCAGCCGCCTTTACTTTCCCTAACGTGAGTTAGGTACCCATCAGAGTTGGGTGGACTCATGGACGGTCTACTGACTTGAACCCGGATTCGAACTCGAGACTTACGGGTTAGCAGACAACTCCGTCCCACTGAGACTAAGGTGAATTGGCTTTAAAACTACTAAGAAGTCTTTGCAACCAACACTCCAGCCTGTGTATATCATACTTCGAGGTGCCATGAACTAGGATGGATAACATACCCAGCACCAAGAGTCGTGTAAACGTTTGACGCTAAAGATTTTGGCTTAAAATCTATTACATACGTTTTCATAACCCCTCCCCCATGTTTTTTGCCCGTGTGTGGGGCGGCCCATCCATCCTACACCCGAGACCCCCCACGACAAGGGAAGCTAGCAGGATATCTTGCACAGCCGGACATTGATTGCTGGTGCCAAGCGAATCCGGGTCAAAGGTCATGAAAGGAGTAATTTTCTTGCTCGTCGGAGCACTGTATTCCCGGGAAGCGAGGGAGGGCTCTTCTGTACGGGCTCCTGACTCTGATTCAGTGTTGATTTATAACGCCCGCGGACTACCAAGAGGACTGAATCGACACTGAAAATACAGCCTGCGGTCTCCGTCTGACCATTGTCTTGAGGGAAGGACTTTATTCCTTTAAAACACGTTGACGAAACGACCCGGTGATGGCGACAATAATGCTAGGACCGTTGTTATTTCTGCGGGGAGGTAACAAATGGGTACGTTTGATTTCAGACCTGTCGGAATTGACGGAGTGCGGTCCCTTTACATTTATCGAATATCTAAATGTACATCTATCATATCTGGGACATTTATTTAACTGTCCGTGGATAATTCTACTATCAATTCTATGTCCTCGCCTCTAGGAAAGATATATGTAGGAAGATTCTATATGTTGAAAAGATGAAGTTGAATAGCTGTATGAGTGAATTTGTATTTTGTGTTAAGTTTGTGAAGTTGTGTATAGGTATTAAAATTATGCTGTTTGAAAAGTTACTCTAATAGGAATGTGTGTTCAGTTTGTGATGTATTATATGTATTATAAATATGTTGTATAGTAGTGAATCGTATTATGAGTAGCCATAAAATCGTGTTGATCTATCACGTATGCTTGTTGTAATTATAATGTAGTAGCATCTACTAGTTATATTGATAGAATCAATAGCTTTTACGACATACGAACTAAGTTGTGTGGTTAACATATTCTAATAATAAGATTATGCTGCTATTTTCTTTTAAGACTCGTAATTAGCACGGTGATAAAATAAAAAAGTAAAGTTACCCTTTTGCAACCAGACGGTCCATAGGGCAGGTGGAGTAGAGTTTACATGGTTATATGACCTCGACAATGAGGGGATAGTGTGGTCAGCACTATTCCCGGCTGCCTTTATTTCCTCTAATGTTAGTCAGGGTTGGGTGGAATCATAAATTCTACGCACAAGAAACCGGGATTCGATCTCGAGACCTTTTGGTCAGTATCTGAAACGAAAACATCAATAATACTTTTTCGATTTTCTACCTCAAAACTTTCTATAACAGTCAGCTTGTACGATTTTCACTCATGCTGGGAGGGGGGGGGGGAGGGTATACACTGACCGTCTATGTCCTGTGTCCAAATGACACACAACATACCTATCACACTTCCATTTCAAAGTGGAAACAAGCGAAGGTTTTTCTTGTACACTGAAGGCAAAAATAATTCCTTGTGATGTTGGAGTTCACATATAAAGCCTTTTAAAATAATACACTATCTATCACTGTTTTTTTTTTTATTCCCCCAACTCGCTGTTCGCCTTAAACTGTATTAGCCAGATAAATTGTAAGTACGAGAAAATAAATTGTTGTTGAACGAAAAGTTTTGGTCCAAGGGGAAAGAGAGGGTAGAGGAAAACGGAGAAAGTAAAAACCAATCGAGGATGGAGGTTTGAACATGTTTAAGATTGATCTGCAACGAGTGGAGGAAAAAGATGAAAAAAAAAATTTTGTCGTCACCATTTTTTATAGGTGTTACATGGAAATCCAGTTGTGTCCATTGATGCCATTGGTGGCCAATGGTGTCCATTGAGGCCATTGGTGGCGAATGTTGGCAAATCGTGTAATATTATAAAAGCTTGACTTCTCAATTTTTTGATTTCATTCATAAAATACAATAACTGCATATATAAAAAAAATGTATCATTAGATTTAATTTGCTATTGTTCCTGCTGTAAGGGTATTCGATTATAACAGCATCGATACCAAATCATAAACAAACAAAATAATCCTAAATAAGACAAGATTGAATTCCCTTCTGTTCATCCTGTAATTGTATACTACAGAAAAACTAGCGCCACCACAAAAACCTACACCGGACCCGACCGGCTGCCGGTACCGCCACAGTCCTGAAAGTCTATCCGAGAAATCTTCCAGCCGGCTCACGTCTGCGGGATCTGAGGAACGTCCCGGACGTGCCTGGGCCGGGTCGTCTGCTGATTCCAGCGTCCCCGTGAGTTAATTGGCGTGTGTGTGTAGGCCATTCCAGGCTGTTTGTCTCGGGACTTCCGGGTACCAAGGTCTCGTCCGGCGGCAAACTGTGGTAACCTGTTCTTTGTGGGACCCGGGACCCCCACCCCCTGCTCAGATAAACACCGTGACAAATAAGCCGGACCCGGTCTCTATAGCAGATACATGTCTGGACTCCGGAAAAATAGAAACATAAACAAACGCAAAGTTCTATAACTTACGTTACATAGTACCTTCCCAATCAAGCTGATTAGTCTCCCTTGTTATTTCTGTTGCTTGTATCATTATAACTGCACGTAAGTCACCAATGTTTTTGGTCTGTCCAAGATTTTTGCATGAATATTGGGCCATCTCTAGACTATAGAATACTTAAGTTAATTGAATAAGACGATGCTTTTCAATTAATAAATCGTCGGATCCAGCGTGCTAAAGATAGGAGTTACAGAATCCAGTCATTGTGAAGGTTATTCAGAGGCGTAGCGACTGGGGGGGGGGGTACATATGTTCCCAGGCGCCGACATTAGGGGCGCCAAAACAGAGGCGTAGCGACCCTTCCCGGCGGCCGGGGACAAACTTTTCGATTTGCACCCCCCCCCCCCCCCCCTCGAGATTTTGATTTGCACCCCCCCCCTCAAACTTTCAATTTGCACCCCCCTCAACCTTTCAATTTATTTTTCCAACCCATTTTGGCGCCCCCTAAGCTCGGCGCCCGGGGACACATGTCCCCCCCCCCCCGCCCCCCCCCCCCCCCGCTACGCTACTGCGCCAAAATAAGCTCATTTTAGCTGCTATTTTGAATTCTAAATATAAAAAAATATAGGGGGGGGCGCCATATTGAAAGTTTGTCCTGGTGCGCCGGGAGGGGTCGCTACGCCTCTGAGGTTAGACATCGATTCCCAAACGGTTTCGACTTGTTGTATATGTTAGTCAGAAATTCCCAAACGGTGCAACGTGTTGTATAGGTTAGTCATAGATTCCCAAACGGTGCAACATTTACCCCTATGTTAAGAAACGGGAACACCTTTTGGTAAAAGCAAACAACCAGGGGATGTGGTTTCAGAGAAAACACAAAACAAAGTGGTCGTTAAGTGCTGGTGTGAAGGGTTTTATGAGTAGAAGTGACTTCAGGTAAACACACAATACTTTTAGACTTTTATCAACATAAAACACGTACATGTTTTTACACAAAACAAGTGTAGGATTCCATAAATACAAAGCACGTGAAGGCTGTCACATACATCACATACGTAGGCTATATGTTGTACATACATATATGACGCGTTGAAACAATACTAATGGAAGCTGCTCCTCAGTTGAAGATATTAATTAACTTTACGCCATCTTAGGTATAAAGTATAAGGGTAAATTTATAATTATAAATTAGCATTATGCGCATTAGATATAAAATACTCTGATTTAGACACGAATAAAATATATTCAGTGATATAATCCCGGCTCAGAGATCGAATTGACGGTATTTAAAACACACATAAGGACAAATCCAAACAAGTCATTGATTGTACTAAAAGGGTGCAGTACACGTGGCCAACACTGATTCGATAGCAGTACAAGCACATTTTTAAAATACCACACAGATGAGACATTGTGTTCTCTGTCACACAACTCGTTGTCTGTCGAATGATAAAAAATAACATCGTTCTATGAATTTTTAATCAATCTTGATCGCATATTTCATCATCCACGGTTCTATCTAAAGTTCCTTGTTGCTACTTTATTCTAATATATAAAGATGAAATACACTCAGTGTCTCTGTATATATATATTTTTGGAAGATATACATACAGTAAAACACCCATTGTGTTATATCTTTAAAAGGTTAATTTTTGTATATAAATCTAAATTGATGATTAATAAACTCAGTGTTAATCATTTTCATTTACAAATTCTATATTCATTTTATAACTTCACCTTTTGATTGATTTAACGTGCAAAGAACAATACTAAAATAAATGTATTACCCTTTACAAAAAATACTAAATGTATTACCCTTTACGAAAATTCTAATTTTGTTTGAAAACAGTTATATAAATAATATTTTTTTACGTCCCTTTGTACTAACTACTTCCCTTGATAGTAATGATAGACGACTGACCAAATAAAATAAAGGAGACATTTTTTTTAGTTAACTTTGATGTTGGAGATGAAAACAATTATCTAATTAGCATGGTTTGATAAAGTGCAATGTGGTAGGTAAAACACAGTATTTTACCATTTATTTACTTAATTCACTGAATTTAGTAATTATTATTTTGATCAGTAACTGTTTAGAAGCTTTTCCTAAATGTCCTCTATGTTTTCGTATATGTTTCCATGTGCGTTATTGTTTGCGTTTGCATTTGTGCTTGCGTTTATGTTTATGTTTGTGTTTGTTTTTGTGTTTGAATTTGCTTTTAGCGTTTGCGTTTGCGTTTGCATTTGTATTTGTGTTTGTATTTGTACTTGTATTGTTTGCGTTTGCGTTTCCGTTTTTTTTGTTTTTGCTTTTGTGTTTGCGTTTGTGTCTGCGTTTTGGTTTTTGTTTGTGTTTGCGCATGTGTTTTTGTTGTGGTTGATTGTGGTTAGGATTACGTTTAGATTTAAAGTTAGGTTTAGGGTTATGTGTTTATTTCTCAAACGTCCATATTGGCATATAGACATTTAAAAGTAATATATTTCCTGAACCCTGGCAATGCCGGGTATATACTGCTTATAAAACAAACAAGACACGGTCCTTTAAAGACAGGTTTTTTTTTACCGACAGGGCCAGGCAAGGACGGATAAACGGTTATAAATAAACAGCAATGCCTTTCAAACCTGCTGTAGGTACACATATATATATATATAT
The DNA here is from genome assembly GCF_028476545.2 of Physella acuta. Lineage (NCBI taxonomy): Eukaryota > Metazoa > Mollusca > Gastropoda > Physidae > Physella > Physella acuta. The sequence goes on from NW_026731648.1 coordinate 361,169, forward strand.
ATATATATATATACATATATATATATATATATATATATATATATATATATATATATATATATATAGGCTATATATGTATATGAATATATCTATATCTATATCTATATCTATATCTATATCTATATCTATATCTATATCTATATCTATATCTATATCTATATCTATATCTATATCTATATCTATATCTATATCTATATCTATATCTATATCTATATCTATATCTATATCTATATCTATATCTATATCTATATCTATATCTATATCTATATCTATATCTATATCTATATCTATATCTATATCTATATCTATATCTATATCTATATCTATATCTATATCTATATCTATATCTATATCTATATCTATATCTATATCTATATCTATATCTATATCTATATCTATATCTATATCTATATCTATATCTATATCTATATCTATATCTATATCTATATCTATATCTATATCTATATCTATATCTATATCTATATCTATATCTATATCTATATCTATATCTATATCTATATCTATATCTATATCTATATCTATATCTATATCTATATCTATATCTATATCTATATCTATATCTATATCTATATCTATATCTATATCTATATCTATATCTATATCTATATCTATATCTATATCTATATCTATATCTATATCTATATCTATATCTATATCTATATCTATATCTATATCTATATCTATATCTATATCTATATCTATATCTATATCTATATCTATATCTATATCTATATCTATATCTATATCTATATCTATATCTATATCTATATCTATATCTATATCTATATCTATATCTATATCTATATCTATATCTATATCTATATCTATATCTATATCTATATCTATATCTATATCTATATCTATATCTATATCTATATCTATATCTATATCTATATCTATATCTATATCTATATCTATATCTATATCTATATCTATATCTATATCTATATCTATATCTATATCTATATCTATATCTATATCTATATCTATATCTATATCTATATCTATATCTATATCTATATCTATATCTATATCTATATCTATATCTATATCTATATCTATATCTATATCTATATCTACATCTACATCTACATCTACATCTACATCTACATCTACATCTACATCTACATCTACATCTACATCTACATCTACATCTACATCTACATCTACATCTACATCTACATCTACATCTACATCTACATCTACATCTACATCTACATCTACATCTATATCTATATCTATATCTATATCTATATCTATATCTATATCTATATCTATATCTATATCTATATCTATATCTATATCTATATCTATATCTATATCTATATCTATATCTATATCTATATCTATATCTATATCTATATCTATATCTATATCTATATCTATATCTATATCTATATCTATATCTATATCTATATCTATATCTATATCTATATCTATATCTATATCTATATCTATATCTATATCTATATCTATATCTATATCTATATCTATATCTATATCTATATCTATATCTATATCTATATCTATATCTATATCTATATCTATATCTATATCTATATCTATATCTATATCTATATCTATATCTATATCTATATCTATATCTATATCTATATCTATATCTATATCTATATCTATATCTATATCTATATCTATATCTATATCTATATCTATATCTATATCTATATCTATATCTATATCTATATCTATATCTATATCTATATCTATATCTATATCTATATCTATATCTATATCTATATCTATATCTATATCTATATCTATATCTATATCTATATCTATATCTATATCTATATCTATATCTATATCTATATCTATATCTATATCTATATCTATATCTATATCTATATCTATATCTATATCTATATCTATATCTATATCTATATCTATATCTATATCTATATCTATATCTATATCTATATCTATATCTATATCTATATCTATATCTATATCTATATCTATATCTATATCTATATCTATATCTATATCTATATCTATATCTATATCTATATCTATATCTATATCTATATCTATATCTATATCTATATCTATATCTATATCTATATCTATATCTATATCTATATCTATATCTATATCTATATCTATATCTATATCTATATCTATATCTATATCTATATCTATATCTATATCTATATCTATATCTATATCTATATCTATATCTATATCTATATCTATATCTATATCTATATCTATATCTATATCTATATCTATATCTATATCTATATCTATATCTATATCTATATCTATATCTATATCTATATCTATATCTATATCTATATCTATATCTATATCTATATCTATATCTATATCTATATCTATATCTATATCTATATCTATATCTATATCTATATCTATATCTATATCTATATCTATATCTATATCTATATCTATATCTATATCTATATCTATATCTATATCTATATCTATATCTATATCTATATCTATATCTATATCTATATCTATATCTATATCTATATCTATATCTATATCTATATCTATATCTATATCTATATCTATATCTATATCTATATCTATATCTATATCTATATCTATATCTATATCTATATCTATATCTATATCTATATCTATATCTATATCTATATCTATATCTATATCTATATCTATATCTATATCTATATCTATATCTATATCTATATCTATATCTATATCTATATCTATATCTATATCTATATCTATATCTATATCTATATCTATATCTATATCTATATCTATATCTATATCTATATCTATATCTATATCTATATCTATATCTATATCTATATCTATATCTATATCTATATCTATATCTATATCTATATCTATATCTATATCTATATCTATATCTATATCTATATCTATATCTATATCTATATCTATATCTATATCTATATCTATATCTATATCTATATCTATATCTATATCTATATCTATATCTATATCTATATCTATATCTATATCTATATCTATATCTATATCTATATCTATATCTATATCTATATCTATATCTATATCTATATCTATATCTATATCTATATCTATATCTATATCTATATCTATATCTATATCTATATCTATATCTATATCTATATCTATATCTATATCTATATCTATATCTATATCTATATCTATATCTATATCTATATCTATATCTATATCTATATCTATATCTATATCTATATCTATATCTATATCTATATCTATATCTATATCTATATCTATATCTATATCTATATCTATATCTATATCTATATCTATATCTATATCTATATCTATATCTATATCTATATCTATATCTATATCTATATCTATATCTATATCTATATCTATATCTATATCTATATCTATATCTATATCTATATCTATATCTATATCTATATCTATATCTATATCTATATCTATATCTATATCTATATCTATATCTATATCTATATCTATATCTATATCTATATCTATATCTATATCTATATCTATATCTATATCTATATCTATATCTATATCTATATCTATATCTATATCTATATCTATATCTATATCTATATCTATATCTATATCTATATCTATATCTATATCTATATCTATATCTATATCTATATCTATATCTATATCTATATCTATATCTATATCTATATCTATATCTATATCTATATCTATATCTATATCTATATCTATATCTATATCTATATCTATATCTATATCTATATCTATATCTATATCTATATCTATATCTATATCTATATCTATATCTATATCTATATCTATATCTATATCTATATCTATATCTATATCTATATCTATATCTATATCTATATCTATATCTATATCTATATCTATATCTATATCTATATCTATATCTATATCTATATCTATATCTATATCTATATCTATATCTATATCTATATCTATATCTATATCTATATCTATATCTATATCTATATCTATATCTATATCTATATCTATATCTATATCTATATCTATATCTATATCTATATCTATATCTATATCTATATCTATATCTATATCTATATCTATATCTATATCTATATCTATATCTATATCTATATCTATATCTATATCTATATCTATATCTATATCTATATCTATATCTATATCTATATCTATATCTATATCTATATCTATATCTATATCTATATCTATATCTATATCTATATCTATATCTATATCTATATCTATATCTATATCTATATCTATATCTATATCTATATCTATATCTATATCTATATCTATATCTATATATATATAGGCTATATATATATATAGTGTATAGTGCAGTGGTTCCCAACCTTTTTCGAGTGGCGACCCCTTTTTTATAAAAAGTAAGTGACCCGCGACCCCCATAGAATTAAAAAGCCGAAATTAGTATGAAAATTAATAAGCACTAAAATAAGATTGTCTAGTAGACTTTCAATATGAACTACTCTTGATAACTTTTTTAATAGCATGAGTAAAATTGCATACTATTCACTAAAACTTCGTGGTTGAGTTTTTAATTTAAAACATTTTTTGTTAACGCCAACCTATGTCATTATAATTATCTTAATTTTGTTTTTAATCGAAGAATAGTGTTGAAAATATATTCTCGAAAAGTCAATCAATTTTACATTGGTATGAATGGTGAATATGACACCAAAATTTTGTCTGCAGTTTTTCATCTTACTCGGAATCATTCTGCAAATAAAAGAATTCATCTTGTAATTCATCGGGAATGCTTGCAACATCAAGGGAAGAAGAGAATGGATAATGCGTCAATGCAGATTTTTCTTTTTTCAGCTCAGAGAAATAGCGATGCAGTTCGTTTTCAAGAGATTCAAGATGCCCAGAAATCGCTTCTTTCAAAATGTTAATTATCTCACAATCAGATTCATCTACCACACCGCAGAGTTTCTCAAATTTACAATATTTCCAAGATTTGTTTTCTTTACCGATTTTGCAGCTTTGATAAAAAGGCCCCGAGATTATCATGGAAAGTTATAATATACGTTCATTTTCCCTGAAGCTTCAGGTTAAGCTTATCTTGATGTTCGAACATATCTGCTAGTTAAGATACTCTCTCCAACCACTCTATGTCGTTTTAAGTATACCAAAAAGTCTTGTTTCCTTTGCACTTTGAACAATTTGATTTCAGATTTCAATTCAAAAACAAGATTCACAACAATTCGTTTGACAGCCAGCGTACTGTAGTGTAGAAGAGCAGAACCTCGTGATCTATATTAATGTTTTTGCTCAGTTCTTTGAAGGCTCCAGATTGTATATAATTTACGACTTATACTAGCAATGGACTCTTGATGTCGATTGGTTAGGGCAGTGGTTAGGGAGCTAAATCTTTTCTGTTTTCTGAAAGCCCGATTTTGAGCTAAACATAGATGGCGCACTATCCGTACAAACCCCCACAGTCGTTCTAACCCTTTTTAATCATCCAGTTTCAAAAAAGGTATTTATTTTCTCCATGCTATCTTCAGAAAAGAGCAACTCTTCTTTGCTATCATCCGCATAAATATAGACACAGAACAGCAACTGCGAACACGAACTCACGTCTGTTGATTTATCAACTTGAAAAGCAAACAATGGTGAAACCTTAATTTCAATAAAAATGTGTTATTTAACATTTACGTACATGCAGCGTTTGATGAGATTTTCTCCTATTGTTTTTTTTTCTTTTTCTTTTGCTTGGCATTTTCTATCGCGACTTCATTTGATGCTTGCACTAATGCTGGTGAAAACTTCCTGTTCGATCAAGTTTCTGGAGTTTGCAACTAGCTTCTTACCGACGAAAGAACTCCATATATTTTTTGGTGTGTTCGGAATGACTCGTCTCAAATGACTTTTTAGTTTTGAAGATTTCATAGATTCGTGACTGAGAACAACTTTGTACAATGCGCTTTGTTTCTTCTATATTACATTTCCAGTGATGTTAATGAAGCCGAATTTCAAAAATTCTTCTAAATATTTATGCTTAGTTTCAAATTACTAAGGTTTAGTATACCAGTTGGCGACCCCCCAGAAAGACCTTCGCGACCCCCAGGGGGGTCGCGACCCCCAGGTTGGGAACCCGTGGTATAGTGTATAGTAGGTGTTCGTCTTGCTAATTAATTAGGCCATTTCCCTTAAGATTCATATACCCCCCAACATAAGATTCACCTGTAGTTAACTTACACTGTCCTGTTGAGTGGAGATAAGAGAGACAGGCAGATAAGAGTAGGGGTGAGTTAAAGATTGTATCACCGTCTGCAGGTAAACACCGATAAGGCTGGACAAACAGCAGGAAGCGGGCATCACCGGGCATCAGCGGGCATCAAACGGGCAGTTAACGGCTGTGATCAAAGACCGCGCATTGCGTGATTGATTTTTCCCAGATTAACGGATGAAGCTATCAGTAATGTCAAATCACGGATTGCGAAGTTTTTAAATAATTTTTTTTTAGAAACCCGGAGAGTTATAATCAAAAAATGTTGCAATATTTTTAAATGGATGTATTTTACTTGATGTGTGTATGTTTGTTTGTGTGTGAGGGAGTGGGAGAGGGGAAACTGGGAAATATAGAGAAAGAGTAAAAGTGAGAGAAAGTGTGAGTGAGCAAGAAAGAGAAAGAGAGAGAACGAGTGAGTAAGAGAAAATAAGAGAGAGAGCGAGAGCGAGAGAAAGAGATAGCTACAATAGGCATGGGTAGGGCTATATCCCCCTCCCCCTTATATGGCGCACCATAAAACACCTGTTTCTATTACCCCAGAATTGTATGCACAACTCTAAGTTTCGACTTTCTACACCCTGGACGGGCCAGGTACGTGTAGGTGGACAGATGTACCTTAGGTCGGGAAGTGAACTCGAGACTTTTGGGCTTGATATCGTATGCTCTGTCTCTCGACACCGTAATTTGGTTAAGGACTGGAGAACGAACACATGAGTTCACAATGAATAATTAGACTTATAATTCTAATGTGTGAGCTCACTCAGCTTTAACGAGTACCTGGCAACTACATGTACATTTAATTCGATTTGATGACCCTAACACTATTTGTGTTACAATAAAGGAAAAATACTTAATTCATTTTCTGCTTCAGATTTAGAAAATTGTAGTTCTTCTTCACAAAAGTGTAAATATATTCTGTTTCTGGTTTACAAAAGTATACTTCTACTTCAGATTTATAAAAGTGTCAATCTACTTCAGACTTAGAAAATTGTAATACTACGTCACAATAGTATTATTCTACTTAAGATTTACCTAAGTCTAAATCTACTTTAGATTTACAAGTGTGTAAATCTACTTAATTTTTTTTTAAATATTTAAATCTGATTCAGATTTACGGAAATTGTTGTTCTACATCACAAACTGTAATTCTATTTACGATTTACCAATGTCTGAATCTACTTCAGATTTACAAGTGTGTAAATCTACTTCATTTAAAAAAAATTTGTAAATCTACTCCAGATTTCCATATGTGTATCCGAGTAAGAAATATGAGTTGTTGTTCATATATGTAAAAAAAACCTCACGACTCCCAGTGAATCGATCGAGTGTTTTAATCTCCGATATGGCCATCAGCGATTACGTGCTCACAGATGCATCAGTTGTGACACAGTACAATCAATGGCCTTACCAGCACACAAGAAATGAATACGGCCGATGTTAAAGAGGTTTATCTGCCGTTCCTCTGGGGACGCCTCCATCGCCTGACTGCGGCCCTTTTAGCTTGTAGAGATCAATTCAGTTTGTTGGCTTAAAGAATCTGCGGTTTACTGTATAATCCTAATGGTCTTGAACTCTGGATGTTTTTTACCCCACCTTCATCCCTACCACCGCACACTCATAACAACCACACACAGACATACACACACACGCACGTATGTACACGCACGCACGCATACAGGATCCCTTTTTCTACACAGAATGCAGTTCCGTTTTACTGAAAGGCTGAAAAAAAAAATCATCGTAAAATACAATTTTTGTATATCTGTCATCTTTTATCCATCCATCTTAAAACTGAGCTAGAAAAAAAAAAGAACGGCTGTAAGCTAAAAGCTCGGTACTTTCAGAATCAACAGCCGGGCGTTTGAAAGATAGTTTCTCTGGTATCGATTTCTTGATGACATTGACCCGGGGCCTAACCCAGGACCTAAACCTTACCCTAATCCTTATCCTAGTCTTGACTATAACTTAATCCGAACCAAACCATACCAGCGTTCCCGGTAACAACCCCCTCCCCCATTCACTTCTAGATTACTTTGCCGTCCATTACAAAAATAGAAAAGTATCAAAGCATATTTATAAATGTTACGTTTGTCATGTAAACTGATGTAATCATTTGAACACACTGGAATATCAATCAATCACTATTTAAAAACATTGAAGTACCCAACTCAAGCAATTGTATGTTGCGCTACATGGGTTAGGGATTGTTCGTCTCTATAATTCATACACGATTTTTAACATTCTTTTATGTTCAGAAAGAAAAACTCAATGTAACAAATCGATGTATATTTTGCAGATCGTGTTTTATTATAAACCAATTAACGTTTGAATAACGTGCAGGTTTGTTTTCTATGTTTGTTTATGTGTGATTTTACAAAACATTTTCCGGCTTTTTATTTTCTGAGCTGCAGCTTTCAACCCCCTCCTGCCCCACCCCCAATGGCTGGCCACTTCATGATTCACCATCCTTACAAATTGCCTCTCAAGACACTAAACAAACTAACTTCTTTTCTCTGTCTATAACGTGCTCAGTCTCAACCCTTTTTACTCCCTCTCTCTCTCTCTTTCTTTCTCATTTCTACTCATTTCCTGTCTCTTCCTCTTTTTTTTCCTTTATCCACTCAATTTCTCCCTCTTTATTCTTTTTAGTAACTCTCCTCGACATACTCCTTCTCTCCATTGTATTTTAACCTCTATTACTTCCTCTCCATCTATTACTTTTTCTCTTCTATTACTTCCTCTTCATATATTACTTCCTCTTCTTCTATTTCTTCCTATCCCTCCTTACATTACTTCTTCTCCCCCGCCTGCTATTACTTCCTCTCCATCTTTCTATTTCCTCCTCTTCCTTCTTCTATTACTTCCTCAACATCGTTCTGTTACTTTCTCTACCTCTTTGTTCTTCTCCTCCCTTTCTCCCTCCCCCTCCCCTAACCCCCCCCCCCCCACCATCTGTACAGAGTTCTTCTACCGACTAGCACGGTCCGACTCCCCTTCAAATTCTTCTTCAAATAAAGAACTAATATTGTCGCTACCCCTGTGAGCCCAGGGCCCTTAATGGAATCTGCTTTCTGGAAGAGCCTATAATTGGTAGGCGACTTGCTACTGTTCCAGAGACCCGGACTACACATCTCTGGCTCCATAACGGATACATTCCAGAGTCGTAGCTTCGTCGGCTTGTTTGCGAGTGTTAAACTTTGAAAAAATTATGACTATTTATGACTATTTTTATATTCTTGTTTGATTATATCTAAAGTATAATGATGGTACTAATGATGATACAAGTACGTCATTTCATGGTAGGATACATTTGATATAATAATAAAATAATGAAATGATACAACTAAGTTACAAAGATAAAATAAGGCCAATCAGTCGTCATAAAGATTTTAAGAATGAGTCCATTAAATCACCCCAAAAAAAGACTATTAATTAATCACACTGTTTAAGGAAAACTACACCATTAAAAAAAACTCTTCTCGAAATTTAATTTTCCGATGCTACCTCAAATTATCCACAATTGAAGTTATCACTGAAGTCACCACTAATGTCACCACTAAAGTCACCACTAAAGTCACCGTAGCTCTACCCAGGACCGGCACACCAATTTCTATCCATTGAGATCACCATTATCCTCCGATTCCGACCCGCTGATTTTTCGATGTTTCCGGAAGTGACGTATCTCGTTGCTTCACGACCCCAAACGGAAGTACAAATAAGACAACTTCCCTTTTCTTCAAATAGGTGCTAATGCCGTTTATTTAGGCTAAACCAAGATGGAGAAATATTCTTTCTAAATTCATCTTTGGCGGCGACCGTAAATTAAATTTCCCAGTGCCCGCGCTAAGTGGCAGACTAAGCGATGTCAAAACTGCTAGCGATGTTGTTTTTGTGTTGCACAGTAGTGCCCCGAATACCCGTAGTTGACGCACATTTGTAGCCATACAACATCGGTAGATGACGCATATGTGTAGCCATACAACATCGGTAGCTTACGCACATTTGTAGCCATACAACATCGGTGGCTGACATACATTTTTAGCCGTACAAACTGATAATGTTAGGTCAAATCCAAACTGTATAAGCCCTACCGTGAATGTTCACAATTTTTACAACTGACTTTGTCATCCCTGAGTCTTACTATGTTAGCCCAATACTGACTGTTATTTACGACTGTATTTATATTAGCCCAATACTGCCATTGTCAACCTGACGAAAACATAGATTAGAGCCACAAATGACATTCTAAGCCATACGACTGACTGTCAACCCTACGACTGACTGTATGAACTCCACAAATGACATTGCCAGCCCTACGACTGAATGCATTAGTCCCACTAGACCATGTTAGCCCTTCTTATCACTGTATTTTCTCCTATATAGATAGTTAAGTAGCGCTACTCACAACTGTACCTCTACTACGGACCATTTGTAGCTCATATTTGTGACCTTGCACAATTAGAAGCAGTAACGACTTGACGTAAGATGATCCCGTATAGCGATTTAGCCATGAAATATATCCACAACACCAGAACGCACAATTTCCAGTTAGAAAAAAAATACCTGCAACATATTCTCGCCTCCACAAACCTAGCCTATGCCTATCATCTTCGTCCACTATACACGCCCTCCTAATAACGCCCTCCGATAAACACCATCTATAAAATCCCTCACCTCTCCACCCTAACCTGTAAAACGTACCCGCCCCTGAGCCATACACATCTCCCCCCCCCCCCCCACATCACGATCCGACGCCACCTACCCGTAGAGCACACTGCCACATCAAAGTGTGTTATCTACCTTACATATTTATACGTCTACAAGAATATTTATTTACGATTGCTTTTCTATTCTACTGTATGTAGGAAGGGGGGGGAGGTTTTTCTTGAATCTAATATTGTCTATGACGTTTAGAAAAGCGGGGGGGGGGGGGGAGGGCGGGGGTGAATGTTTAAATTTAGAACAGGAAACACTTTAGTGGGTTTGAAAACTTCATTCATAAATAAAAATAAAAAATGTTAGTTTTTATAATAGAATACACAAGAAGCATTAAATTTACGGCAATTTTGTTTCGGATGTTTAAGTTTTATAGAGGGAGTAAAATATAAATATGTCAAAAATACATAAAACTTAGATCCGCCCATCACAAATGTCAGTTGGAATATGGCGGAAATATTTCATTCAAATAAAGTAAAAAATATATAGCATCCAGGTTAATACTTTACTTTCTTTTGCGATAAAAAAATAGATGTTAAACAAGCAAGGAGGTGTAGAGTTTTCGCGTGTTTCTGTTTTAAATAAGTCATGTCAAAACATGCATTAAAATATTGTTATGTTATTTTAACCTTTAACCTGATATATGTTGATTGAGGCGATGTATTCGTTATCCAGTATCCTCCCTCATAGTGTGTTAAATATTTTAAAATATTAACGTTTCAAAATATCTCAGTTCTCTGTTGTAAATGTATACTTTTATGCTTGTCGGTCTGGTATACTTTCATGCTTGTCGGTCTGGTATACTTTCATGCTTGTCGGTCTGGTATACTTTCATGCTTGTCGGTCTGGTATACTTTCATGCTTGTCGGTCTGGTATACTTTCATGCTTGTCGGTCTGGTATACTTTCATACTTGTCGGTCTGGTAGAGTTTCATACTTGTCGGTCTGGTATACTTTCATGCTTGTCGGTCTGGTATACTTTAATACTTGTCGGTCTGGTATACTCTCATACTTGCTGGTCTGGTATACTTTCATGCTTGTCGGTCTGGTATACTTTCATGCTTGTCGGTCTGGTATACTTTCATGCTTGCCGGTCTGGTATACTTTCATGCTTGTCGGTCTGGTATACTTTCATACTTGTCGGTCCGGTATACTTTCATGCTTGTCGGTCTAGTATACTTTCATGCTTGTCGGTCTAGTATACTTTCATGCTTGTTGGTCTGGTATACTTTCATGCTTGTCGGTCCGGTATACTTTCATGCTTGTTGGTCTTGTATACTTTCATGCTTGTCGGTCTGGTATACTTTCATATTTGTCGGTCTGGTAGAGTTTCATACTTGTCGGTCTGGTATACTTTCATACTTGTCGGTCTGGTATACTTTCATACTTGTCGGTCTGGTATACTTTCATACTTGTCGGTCTGGTATACTTTCATGCTTGTCGGTCTGGTATACTTTCATGCTTGTCGGTCTGGTATACTTTCATGCTTGTTGGTCTGTATACTTTCATGCTTGTCGGTCTGGTATACTTTCATACTTGCCGGTCTGGTAGAGTTTCATACTTGTCGGTCTGGTATACTTTCATACTTGTCGGTCTGGTATACTTTCATACTTGTCGGTCTGGTATACTTTCATACTTGTCGGTCTGGTAGAGTTTCATACTTGTCGGTCTGGTATACTTTCATACTTGTCGGTCTGGTATACTTTCATACTTGTCGGTCTGGTATACTTTCATACTTGTCGGTCTGGTATACTTTCATGCTTGTTGGTCTGATTTCTAAAAACATTTGGGCTTACTTTTCTAGCCAGGCTGTTGCATTAATTTTAGCCCGTTCTTAACGCAACGTTAATCCTGAGCCTAGACCCTGTTCTAAACCTGACCCTAGCTACAACACTAGCTATAACCCTAACCCAGAGCTTCACGTTGATAAGAAGCAGCTCATTAACATGCGTGGATCATAGAAGGCCACAAATATTAGATGTGAGATTTTGACTGAATATCTAAATAAAAAGCTTTAAAACATTTATTTTAAATATGTTCTACTATTTCTGCTATCTTTTAATAATAATAAAACTAAAAAAATACAAATGAAATAAATTAATTTTTTTCCAGACCATCTTCAATACACGTCTAGAACAGCCGATTCTACACTATTCTCAACGACACTGTCGTTGAGTGGCTTATCAACAGTGTCGGTATATAATAACGCTATAGATTTTTTCTCATTTGATTCTGTCGTTGAGACTCTAATTATAGTTATAAACTGTAAAAACTAGCTAACGGAAATAAACCATTTCGATTAATTAATCGCTTAAAATATTTAATATAAGAAAAATTAAACAACCATTCATTTTACAGAGCTAATAATAATTAATATTATAAAAAATGTATCTTCTGTCTTTAAAATTGAAAATTAAATTATTTTTAGCAATATAAATTAATACAGTGGATTGCTGAATTTAATTGTGATCATAGTTATGATTAATTTTAGAGATTGTATGATTAATTTATACACAATTTAGAATTACAGAATATTGATTATTCGGTATAGAAAACATTAGGGTAGAGATTACTAAACGATATAATATAGGATTATGTAATATAGAATATATTAGTATATTTTTATAGAATCTAGGCTATACAACAAGTAATACATGATATGATTGCAAAATAGAAAAAATACATAATATAAAGGCCCATTTTTTAATCGAATTTAAGACTCATTTCGTTTACAATATGTTATTACAAATATAAAATTGCATAATACGTAATAGCTATTTTTATCGAATTTATACATAGAATGTGCTATAATAAGAACATGATTATGTAGTGGCGTAGGTACAAGGTGTGCCAAGGGGCTATACCCCCCCCCCGATATATATATATATATATATATATATATATATATATATATATATATATATATATATATATATATATATATATACATATACATATTTACTGTACTCAAGTAGTACCCCTAACCAGAGGCGTCACAAGGTTGGGGGGGGGCGGGGCTGGGGACTGCGCAAGGTGGCAAAATTTCGGGGGTGACACCTTGGCGAAAAATAGCAAAATATATAGAAGAAGTAAGCATTTTGCCAGTTCAATAAATGACTAATGAGAGTTAACTGTACTAATAACTGACTGCAGATAAAAAAAATATACAATTAACTGTGCACGTTTAAAAACTATCATTCAGGGGGGGGGGGTGAGGGGAGATGACACAAACTGCAAAATGTACAGGTGAATACATGCTTGTTGAATTTTTGGATAACAGATTTGCTAAGCGACGACCGGAGAGAGGCCGATACCAAAATCTAATAATTTACGATGAAAACGATGCTTTTTTTCACATTAATTAATAGGTGGATTATGTGCAAAATTTGACGCCATTGGGGAAAATGGGAAGTCACCAAATGTAGCTATAAATATATATATATATATATATATATATATATATATATATATATATATATATATATATATATATATATATATATATATATATATATATATATATATATGCATATGTAGAATTATTTATATTTCTCTCTATGTATATATATAATGAAGTTTTGCTTGTTTGTTTGTGGGTTTGTTTATGTCCTCTATGCAGCACTACACCTTTCATCCTATGGCCATGCAACTTAAGTTAAGAATACCACTGGATATATTTCACAAGCACGGTGCCCCAGCAGGGCGCGAATCGATTCTATATATAGATCCCTATATAGGGTATATATACGTAAAAGTAGATTGCGGTTTAATCCCGTTCATCCGCTCGCCATAAAACTTCAGGGGAGGTTATTTTTTTTTTATTTTAACAGGGCGGTGCTTCTGGAGGGTGCAATTTTTCTCTACACAGTTTGTAAAAAACAAAACGGATGCTGTTTGACATCGTTTATCTGAGTGCCGTTAAACTTTCGAGAGTTAATGTAAACACTCACGAGAAGGTTTCTGCGAAAACAAAAATTAAAATTTATTATGGGCGTTTCCCTGGAGGGTGCGATTTTAGTTAATAAACGGCTTGGCGCCCGAAAATCCAGGGCGGCGATATTAAAACTGCATGGGGGCTAAGGTAAAAAAGCAGCAACAGGCGCAGCCGCCGGCGCCCCGGATATTACGTAACCCGAAGCGCCCCGTGCTACCATGTGAACACTATGACGCCTACGTTCGTTTTTTTTTTTTTTAATTTATACACTAAAGACACGATGGGCAACAATAATTTTTGACTATATGGAATCAGGCGCGTCTGCCGGCGCCCCGGCAGGAAGCGATTTGGCGCCCTGAGATATCCTAAGGTTGTGTTAAAGAGCACTCTACAATATTGACCCTGTGGCACACGACATTCGATGACAATTCGTTTGACCCGATGCGCCACTGGCTTCGGGAGGAACACTATGAGTTTTTAAAGAGCGCCCTACAGTAGGGAAATTTTTTGTCTACTGCACCACTGGCGTGTGGTCTAGCGCCCCTGTGTGGGTCCCTCATAAACACTATTGCGCCTACGTTCGTTTTAAAGAGTGCGATACATTATGGATACAATGGGCTACTGTGTGCGGTAGAATTTGCGCCTCAACAACTATGATGAAAGCAAAATAATACCGGCTTTGATTACATTTAAATTGTTTAGATTTAGAAATCAATGTCAAGCGTAAAAAAATACGTGATTGCTAATGTAATTATGGAATCCTCTTAAAATATTGCGTCAGTCTGTCTTCTGAGACCGCAGCAACGCGCGGGACGGGTACGCTGGTTTAATATATATTTCTTCTATATAAATAATTCTCTTCATGGATACCATAGAAAACACCAAGCTGTAAGCGCCCCTAGCAGCCCCCTCTCTCTCTATCCCTACCATCCCCATCCCTACATGGTCTGGTGAGCTGTGGTTCAAGCTAAATGTTTACAATCGTAGAGCCGGGTTTAGTGACAGCTATTAGGGGCAGATAATTTAGTTTGAAACGATTTTAAACTTAGTGGAGGTAACTCAGAGGGGGCTGCTTTCACGAGGAGGGGGGGGGGGGGTAGGATTTTTGGGAAAGGAGGGTGGGGAGGGGGGGGGGGGTTATCGTCCTTAACGAGATACTGATAGTGTTTTAAAGCAAATATTTTCAGTGGCAGCATTGTTAATGTCAAATTCACAAAATATGAATTACTGAAAAGTAGAAAATGAAACAACTAAATAGCGGCGTATGATAGCGGCTCGTAAAATATAAAACACAATGTAAATACCTTTGTTATACCTACGGAAAATAATAATCTGTAACATGGATTCCTGAAATTTTGCGCTGCTTTAATTTTTAACGTTGGGATCCTCCATCAACATCCATACTCTCCTTTAGTATTGTCAGGCTTTTTTTTTCATTTATGGGAAGGGATGATCGGAAAGTGTGACGACACATTTTTGCTTTCATCCGTTATTTCGGGCTTTAAAAGATTGCTTTTGGTATTAATTCATTTATTAACTCAATGATTATCGAGGTCAGTACATATTATAATAAACCGGGAGTGATCTCCCCTAAACTTTCTCGAATATTCTAATATAACACTACGGGGAATGGCAACTCGGGATATAGACATGATTTTTAATCCATTTTAAATACTTACACTTTTTAAAATAGAATAAAACCTCGTAGAAAAAAGAATTGCACACCAAGTGAACGTCAAATAAAGATGTGCATAATAGTGCGCAACATTATTAGTACTTTATAAATTTACGTGCGTTTTTTGAGAAATCGGAAATAGCGTAAATTAGTACTTCCTGTCAACGGAAATTACTCAAAATTTGACAGAAGGTAGAGAATTAGATCTTTTACTTACATGTGAAATTTCATTTATCTATCTGCAATAGTACTCAAGTTATAGGCTTTTGAAAAATTCAAAGTAGAAAAAGTACCACTTTCGGTTATCGGAAATCACTCAAAAGTTTATACGGATCTATGATTTTGATAAAATACTTATATATGAAATTTCATCAACCTAGCTGTAACGGTACTCAAGTAATCGTGTTTACACACAGACACACACAGACACAGACATACGGACAAGATTGCAAAATTATGTTTTTCCGTATCAGTGAGGTGTAAAACGTCGAGATTTGTAAAAAATCTCGATTTTTTTTTTTTTTGCACGATTACACGACTTTCTCTATACTTCGTATATACAAGAAAGTAAAAATGCAGTTTCAGGGGAACGGCGGAGGTGGTTATGTGTTGAGGTGTAGTGTTTTTAAAGAGAGTGGGGGGGGGGGAAGCGAAGATCTGGCTTTTTGTGAAAATTTGTTACAATTAGAGAAGGAGGGTTTGGTGCAAAATCGTCTGAAGAGTGAGTCGTGGTTAATGGGTGACCACTTTATGATTGTATATTGACGTCACCATCATTTTGTGCGGTGGCTTTATGTGACGATATGTAACGAGAAAAAAGAGGGTTGAGTTAATGGCGTAGCATTTATTTTGCATTTTTTAAGGATACAAATAATGAAAACACTGCTTATTTTGTTATACATGTGTGACGACATTGTGTTAACCAAATGTATTGAATAGTAGGACTTACAGATTATTAGTTCTCCCCCCCCCTTGAAGCAATTACCCCCTGTCATTTACCCCCCGCCAAGGAGGACATCTCCCCCCCCCCCCCCACGCACACACCTCTTAAGGTACAGCTGGGGTTAGGGTTATGGTTAGGGTTACGGCTAGGGTTAGGGTTTGGGTTAGCGTTAGGGCTAGGGTTAGAGTTAGGGTTAGCGTTCTGGCTAATGTTAAGATTATGGTTAGGGTTACGGCTAGGGTTAGGATTAGGGTTAGCGTTAGGGCTAGGGTTAGAGTTAGGGCTAGAGTTAGAGTTTGGGCTATGGCTAGCGTTTGTGCTAAGGTTAGGGTTATGGTTAGGGTTAGCGTTAGAGTTAGGGCTAGAGTTAGGGTTAGCGTTCGGGCTAAGGTTAGGGTTAGCGTTAGGGCTAAGGTTAGGGCTAGGGTTAGATTCAGAATTAGAGTTAGTGTTATGGTCAGGGTTAGGATTAAGGCTAGGATTAGGGTTAGTGTTATGGTCAAGGTTAGGCTGAAACCTAAGTCTAGAGTTGGTTTTGGTTATGTGTTAAGTTTTAGGCTGAGGTGAATGCTTAGGGTTTGGTCATTTTTTTATCGATTAGGATTAAGGAAATACATAGGTATAGAGTTTGAGTTAGGATCATAACTTGAGGCCGGGGGGGGGGATTCTCCAGGGGGGTTATTGACAAGGGGTAATTGCCCCGGGGGGTAAATACGGGAGGGGGGGGTCTCCTCCGGGGGGGGGGGGGGTAATTGACGGGGTGGGGGTAATGTCATGTAGCCAGGTCCACTATTAGAAAGCCAAGATTCCAAACTGTGTAGCCTTATGTATGTAGGTAATCTAATCTCATACAAGTTCTTGAAAGCAACATCAAAGACGAGAAATAAAAAGAGCCATCGTTGTCGGCTTATTTAACAGGGAAGTCTTAGTCTAAATCAATCCACGACAATGTCTTTAAGACAATAAACCTTAACTTTGCTTGAAATAACAATATCGTTCTTCATTCAGTCAAACTCAACATTATGGCTTCACTGAACTTTGTCATTGAAATGCATGTGTAGTTTGAAATGTGTGTCTGTTAAAATTGTACAGTTGATACCGAATATATCCAGCCTTTTTCTTCTTCGTTCAGCTGCTTTTCTTTCTGGATTTCTTTTCTTATCTTTTGTCAATCCAAGAACAAGTGTTGTATCCCCAAGATAGGTTGCTATCCCCAACTATAGAGCCTCATCTACACGGGAGATTGAACTCAGGACTTCTCGGTTTAGCAACCACGAACTTTACAAGTTCTTGATTTTGGTATTGGCGTGTCAGTTTTCTTCTTTATTTAGTCGACATCTAAAGTTAAACAAAAACAGTTGCCTACCTCAGCAAAAATCAATGTAGGCCAATTATGGCCAGTGTAGCAATTAGCAACATCAAAGTTGATTTGAATTCCATGCAACACTCATTCCATACTTCTCTAGTGTGGGGGTCTTGCTTATTAATATTATCCTGTTTGTTTGATACTTTTCTTTAACTTAATAATATTAACCATAGACACTTTTTGCCTGGAGTACAAACTGGGTCACAGTATTCTCTGGTAAACAATTAAGTTCTTTTCCAAATATATGCTCAGCTAATAGAAACAGCATTCCTAGATTATTTTATTTTTATTTATTTTTTTTTTTAAAGGGCTTCAGCTGTTTTAATGTCAACTTGTGCTGGGAATACTATAACTACATACAACCCTTTTCAGCTTTCAATCACTTGCATCTTATGTACAAAGTAAGAAAACCAAATACATCAAATTTTGAGAAATAATTTATTTATGAAACAATTGCATATAATTATAAAGCCAAACATTAATATATCAAGATTATTGCAATTATCACCATTTGCAGATTCTTGTTTAACTATGGTAGATGGAAGTATTAGTTGCCTTTTACATCACTTTTCACTTCCTGAAACAAAACAAAATGATTTTCTTAATCATCCATCTGAAATAATAAAATTAGCAAAAAAAAAAAATCTTTAGTTTAAATTAGTTTAATACATCAAAACAAAACAAGAAAAAAGTGATTGAATGAGATGAATCATGGCATAGATATCTATAAAATTTTGCTTTAGTGATAAAGGGGGAAAAATTTAAGTTATTTTAAGTGAAACATAAGCTAGAGAAATAAACTATTAGGCCTAATTTAAATAATTTAATTCCTTTCTCCCAAAACACTACATGTATCCTTAAAATAAGAAAACTTAAAATTTATCAATATTTACCTTGTGTATAAACTTTTCTGTACATCTACTGTATCAGCTTGACGCTCATTAGGTATGCCTAGTTCCTGTTGAGCAGTTAAGACAGATTAAGTAAATAATTCAAATTTGTAAGACAAACCACTAAATGATACTGTTTTATATATATATATATATATATATATATATATATATATATATATATATATATATATATATATATATATATATATATATATATATATATATATATATATATATATCCTTCCTGCAAATCAGCATATTTTGCAAAACAAATATTTAAAAAAAATACATAATGATATTGTATCAATCATCACCACTGACTTGGTTTTACTAGGTAAAATATTTTTTTAAATACAATATTTATACAAATAAAAATCTATCTCAATCAACATGTTCAAAATAAACCAAAGCAAACTTGTGATAACTTACCTGATTAATGTTTGAGAGGATTCACCCAGTTCTCGCCACTGAAGCAGATTAGATGCATGTGTTATTACACTTGTGATATACTGATTGCCATTTTGTGTACTTTTAGTCCTGGAGATCTATGTTGTAGGCATAGACTGTTAAACCTGGATAGTAATATTATAGAAGTAAATTATATCTAGTATAATATAAATATTTTAAAATATAAATGACACTAAATTATATTTATCATTATTGGAAATAAAAATGGTACAATTAAGTTATAAAAAAACAAATTATAAAATTTAAAGCAGCTTATTAATAATTGTCATACCTTTTCCTACTTTTATGTCAAATGTAAGAGGTAATAGAGAAAGAACATCTTGTGTCATTTAGTATGCTGTAGTCTTATTACTGGTAAAAATCAGATCTTCCCTTTTTTTTGGATGAACCTGTAAAAGAGAAATTACAATATGGATAAACACAATGAATATCATATCTAATCCTCAACTAGTTATCACCCCAATCCTAACCTCATTTTTTAAAACCAATTTCTAAATATGTTTTCAGAACAAATGTATGTTAAGTCTACCTATTTTAATGTTCAGAATACTAATATTTATCAAAACTACCTCCAGTTGAAATTCAAGATACCTTTATAAAAAGTTATTATGACTTTAACTTTGTGTAGTTGTTATTTAGGCTATTTGTTTAATTTATATTATTTAAATTAATATTTCATGCCTTGTTTTAAAAAGATCTACAAGTCTACTTTTGATTTTATGGTATAATCTGATAAAAATTAGGCTGCTACATCTGAAAACTAAGGTCAATGCAAAGACTTCCAAATTAACGATAAGTAGGCTTGTATAGATATTGTATATAATTACTAGCCCAATAGTATTACTCTACGACCAATGTATAGGACTTAATGTATCAGACCTAATTCCTATAATTAGGCCTACTAATTATTAAATAATTAATAGATCTAACAGTAGGATAATTACAATTATGGGCCTTAGCTGACATAGAGAGCTGAATACTTCACTAAACATTTTTAAAAATTATAGTAAGCTAAGTGAGTTGAATTATTTTATTTAGATAGGCCTAGGCTATAATATACTCTATAGCAGTCTATAGTGATAGTCGCAGAGTAGCGTATATCATAATAATTTCAAATTAAATCTATAAGCAACATTAAGCCTCTGCCTTGTTGCCTAATTAAAAACTAAAGCCTATTAAGCCTTTTCCTAATAAGCCTTTGGCCTAATTTAAATAACAGCCTATAGGCCCTATAATATATAAATAGGCTAAACTACTTGTAAGACCTAATAGACTAATGACTAAGAGAGTGCTAGGCCCCTTTACGATATTATATAATAATTGCTTGATCAATATCATAATATCTAACACTGATTACATTAATTTACATAAGGCTATACCATCTTAACTATGACTAATACTTTTTCTACTAATAAAATAGGCTATCTCTAGTTTAAACTTAGGCCTAATAGTAATTAGTAATTATAATTAAGTAGGCCATTTTATGACATTTATAAAATTTTTAGTAGATGGCCGAGCCTTAAATTTAAATACTAAAATAGATTTAGCATACTATGCCTATTGTTGGTCTAATTAATAATTTATTTTTCATTTAGAATTTTAGATCTCCAAAAGATAGGCCTAGGTCCTAAATAAATTATTTTTATTTTATTGAGCCCGCCTTAATGTATAAGATGTGATCTGTTTTTTTTAATAAAAATAACCCTACACAATACTAGTGATTTAACTAATATCTAGTACTACTTTAGGCCTATTTAATTATTTATTAGTAGGCTGAATAAAATCTAAAGCTATAAGGCCTACTTTATTACTATATTTGCCTATTATTCTATAATTAATTTATGTTTTCTTTCAATACATAGTAGATCCTGTAGTACCTCAACATTCTAGTGCCTCGACATACCAGATTTTTTAAATATGAGCAGTTGAGCGAGTAATATTTCGCTTTAAGTTACGCGCAAAATTTGAGATACCATATTTCACAGTTCATGTAAAAGAAATACCCCCAAAAAGATGCAAATGATTATTTATCGCAGCTATTTAATTATAATAATAAGCGTCTTACTCATATTTGCAGCATTATGAAAGGGAGAAAGAAATAAACTTCCTAAACAAGTTTTATTTTAAGCTACCAGCACATGAAAGCTAACGTAATAATTTTATTTAGTATTTAGGCCTTACGCTTACGTTTAAGTCTTAAGTGCAACAATGCTCAGTGAATTTTAGCCATTAATGGCATTAAGTTTAGGAATGATGTGTACTTGTGTAGCTTTAACTTTAGTATATTTATAGACCTAAGCCTAATCTTGTAGATATAGATCTACAAACAATTTGAAATAGAAGAGATTTAAAATTGAGTAGATCTAGATCCTAAATGCTAAAGGACAGCTATGCCACAGAAATAATTATCTTTCTATCTAGTCAATCTAGACTAGATCTAGAGTGCTACTGAAAAATTACTAGATTTTCTAGATCTAGGTTCTATCATTTACTTTCGACGCACTAGGCATACTTTTAACTTTTTCTCTCTAGTCAATAATGTAGATTTCTAGATCTAAATGTAAATCCTGATCTTGTAGATATGATTTACCTAGGTTTTACATCAGTGTAAATCGTTGATCAAGTAGATCTAGTCTAGATCTGGACTAGCTCTCGTCAAAACAAAATGGCTGGAATATTAGCTTCAAAACACCTACAGTTTATGCTTTCCTAATTGTGGAGAGCATGTTTAATTATTGTTTTATTTTCAACGACAGTGTTGACTGAGAAACCACCAAAGGGTTTTATTCTCAACGACACAGTCGGAGAGAGGCTCAACGATTCTGTCGTTGAGATGATCCGCATGGGGTGTCTAGAAAATCAAATTCTACCAGTTTAATAGTTTCTAATATCGTTGTTCATTTTAAATGGTAGTAAAATAAAACATTAAATTTGTAACGACAAAAAAAATTAGGCTTGCCAAGGGGGAAAAAACATGGCAAAGCAAAACTGGTTTCTTTTGTAGGGACTCGGTGGCATGAACACATCTCTACTCACATAGGTAATCAAGCGTGCACGTGAGCTAATTGGTGTCGCCTGCCGCTAATCAAGCGAGGAAGACAGACGCGACACGAGGGAAGGGAAATAACCGAGGTCTCACAGCCAGACAGGAACGATAATCCTTCTTGGCTGGAATCTGGGAGAGTTATACGGGGCTTGTGCGTAGGAAATAGCAGCACTACGTCGGTAAACAATTAAAAATAGACACAAAATAATCCGGGCCGTCTTTAGATGTGGGGTTAGTCGAGACTACAGTCTACAATAGCAGTTTGTTTTCGTAGCTTCAGAGACAGGAGATTAACATATCAGCTTAGGTCTTAATTTAGGTAAATGGACAAAAAGAGTGTATACGTGTGTGCCAGGGGGAGGTGCTTGGAGTAGCCCGTGTGGACCGGGGTGAGGGCGCGTCACTGTCAGCTGCCTGCTATAAAATACATAGACCACAATAAGGACCACCACAAAGTACAGAGACTATTTCCAGCATTACCATAAGGTCCAAACACCATCAATAGGTCTAACGACCAGTACACAGTCTAAACACCACCACACAGTCTAAACACCACCACACAGTCTAAACACCACCACACAGTCTAAACACCACCACACAGTCTAAACACCACCACAAGGTATAAACACCACCACACAGTCTAAACACCACCACAAGGACTAAACACCACCACAGGGTCTAAACACCACCACACGGTCTAAACACCACCACAAGGTATAAACACCACCACACAGTCTAAACACCACCACACAGTCTAAACACCACCACACAGTCTAAACACCACCACACAGTCTAAACACCACCACACGGTCTAAACACCACCACACAGTGACCAAAGACCATCAATAGGTCTAACGACCAGTACACAGTCTAAACACCACCACACAGTCTAAACACCACCACACAGTCTAAACACCACCACACAGTCTAAACACCACCACACAGTCTAAACACCACCACAAGGTATAAACACCACCACACAGTCTAAACACCACCACAAGGACTAAACACCACCACAGGGTCTAAACACCACCACACGGTCTAAACACCACCACACAGTCTAAACACCACCACACAGTCTAAACACCACCACACGGTCTAAACACCACCACACAGTGACCAAAGACCATCACATAGGGCCCAATGACCACCACAAGGACTACGATTTGTCACCACTCACTGACCATCGTTCAGTACCCCCCTACTTCTCATGTCCAACACCCCCCCCCCCCCCCCCCATCACGCTGACCAGTACAACTCCACACATTCGAACCGTCTAGCCAAGCATGTTATCTACACCAAAGTGAGCGCCTAATTCCATTACCCGTCCCCGCCTCACGCACGCATGACATCAACATGCTCACGTTCCCCGGATGTGAAGCATGTTTGAACTAACAACACTCAACTCAAGTTTTATCTCCGCTACAATTACAACCTGCCATTTAACACCACACACACATACACACACGTACATACAAAAACACAAAATTTCAAGAATACGTGCACACACATACTCACACTTACATACACCCACAACCACAAGAATACGCGCACGTACACACACACACACACACACACACGTACATACACACAATTACTAGAATACGCGCGCGCACTCACACGCGTACATACACACACAAGTACAAGAACACACGCGCTAATACACATACACTTACGCATACACACTTCATTCCTCTCCTGCTAATTAAAAAGTTGAACCAAAAAAAAAAGATGTGTGTGGGGTGGGGGAGAGAAACAAAACCACACCCATTATCTTTCTGTTATCTCCCCTCAAGAGGCGCTGCTTTTGCCACCTAGCCAGATCGAAGCGAAACCAAAAGATTTTGATATTTCTGTGTCACCCACGCGCCTCGCCTTTTAAAGACACGTGCGATCGGATGAAAAAATTCAATTAACAGCGCGATTGGCTAAATATGAGAAGTGAAAATTGAACCCCGTGGCACTCCCCGCCTCATATTTTATTCATTTCCCGACCGGGGAAGATTCAATTGGAGGTATCCGTGATTTCATTTCTTTCAACCATCTACAGAAGGGAAACAACCGGGGATAAGCAAAGGGAGACGAGCACAGAAACAATTTGCCCAGCACCCGTCTTTGCCTTGTTTTAACTCCCTTGCTGGAAAAAAAAATAAACCCACTAAAATATTAGTGGGCATTGATTCGCCGAGCAGGATATGATTCAGCGTCTAAAAGGCTAAAACAAATTGACAACTTCAAATTTAGATCAGGACATGAAATTTTAACAGCGGATAACCCTGTTGAATTTCAGCTCACACCGATATGCTAACAGAAAATAGTGCGCGCGTTTTAATCTCTGGCAGTGAATAGCATCATGCGGATATTGTGATAATAGAAATTTGAAACTTGACATTTAAGGAATTCAGTTTACAAAACCTTTCGTTGCAAAGGTTTCAGATAGACGTAATTATAAGGCGATGATGTCGAACTTTTTAATCAGATACAAAGTTTCATGTTTAGACAAGTTTTCGAAACGTTGAGTTTTATTTCTGCCTTGTTACCTATACTCAAATGTTTGCTTGTATTTTACTTTAAAATGTATCTTACAAGAAGGCAGCGAGATATTATGTCTAGCTTGGGTAGGCAAGTAGGGGGTTGGTAAAAATTTGGTGTCGAGATTATTATCCGGGAATGAGAAACTACTTTTCTTGGCTATCATTTGGGAAAATTTAGGCTATTTGCCTTTCTAGATACCCACATTTCTAGTTACCCAAATTTTTAATTACCCACATTTCTAGCTACCCTTATTTCTAGTTACCCACTTTTCTAGATACCCACATTTCTAGTTACCCACATTTCTAGCTACCCACATTTCTAGATACCTAAACTATTCACACCGCAACACTTTTCCCGATCGTACAATAAACATTTTCCTCAATTTTACAGTAAACATTTTTCCCAATTTTCCAATAAACATTTTTTTCAAATTTTCCAATAAACATTTTCCCAATTTTACAATAAACATTTTCCCAATTTTACAATAAACATTTTCCCAATTTTACAATAAACATTTTCCCCAATTTTACAATAAACATTTTACCAATTTTACAATAAACATTTTCCCAATTTTACAATAAACATTTTCCCAATTTTTCAATAAACATTTTCCTCAATTTTACAATAAACATTTAAAGCAACATATACCACACATTGTTAGATGAAGTCATGTTTATTTTCATAAAGTATCTTCTAACATTTCAACAAGGGGCATAACTCGGATGTAGTAGTATAATTTTTAACACCCCAACATTTTCATGCTTTATTTTACAATTTTCCCCACAGTGCCAGTGTCCGGTTCACACGGAGTCAAGCTGAACACCACGGAAGAGACAGTTACGGTTGTCGCAGGAAAGCGAGCTATCCTCCCGTGTTCCGTGGATTCCATAGCAGACCTGAATGTGAGAATAAAATCATTTTTACCTCTCTTCGTTTGTTTTGAATACCAATGTCATCGTCTTATGAAGTTTTAATTCCAACTCTAAACCTAACTTTAAAATATTTTCTTTTTGGATGAGATTGGCACTTATTAAGGTTATTGAAGCCAGTAACAGTATCGCTTTCATTAGATTACTGTTGTTAAATCCCTTTAAGCCATCTGTTCTCTCCCCTTACCAATTTAGTCGTTCCGAAATAATTGACAATTATTTTAGATTAAAAGTTATTATTCAAGTTTTTATTATAATTATATTATTTTGATAATTCTTTATCCCTAATTTGTTTTTAAATTTTTATTGGTTTATTATTTACAAAAAAAATTGTTGGTTTATTATTTAAATAACAACAACATGTTAACAAGCTCTCCTCAGTAATTCGACACGAGCCAAATATCCCTCTAAACCTTACTATTCTTTATCCATTCATTTTGTTTTAGGTTTTCAGAAACGAATATAAGGTAAAAAATCTGGCCACTTATGCTAGTCTATTGCTCTCCTGCATGCCAGCTTGCTTCTGTTGGAAACCTTAACCTTTAACCTTTAACCTTTCTTCCTCCTAGACAACTCCACCCGTGTTTGTGGGTTTTCCGTACACTAATCAAACTAATTTTAATTAGGGAATGATATAGTGTTGTGCATTGTCCATCTTAAAATAGATTACGATTTACTATTGTACGTTTTTTTTTTACCCATCTTCTAAAATAATAAAATACTACCATAAAAAAAGTATTTTGCTGTATTTTGACCTGCTAATGAAAAAAAAACTAACAGACACCAATGATAATTAAGTGCAGGGCATATGGGAATGAAAATATTGCGCAGAACAAGTTTTCTAAAGATAGAAACATAACAGTTTACCAGCCGCTATAGAGGTGGTATAAATAATAGTTACAGATTTAAACGGTTTTTATGTTACCGTCAAAATTATGTTTTCTTATATAATAAAACATATTTTCTTATATAATAAAACATATTTTATTATTATACAAATACTTGCTTAGTGAACCTTTCAAGGGTAAAAGTTATTTTTTAAAAAAGCGTAAAGTTGAGATTTGTGGAATAACTATTCTAAAGATAGGTCAGTGTTTATTATTAGATTAGACTTGAAGCAAACTTCCTCCTGAGTGACGTCAGAACGCCTGTCCTCCCCTCCTCTTGGAAGGGCGAGATGGAAGTTTCATGTTGTGAAGTGAATCTTAGCCGGTCTCGTCGACTAAGTGTCGGCCATTCTCTGCTTGCTATTGTTGACTTTGTGTCTGCTGGAAACAAGTTTTCTTCTCCAGTTGTGTCCGTTAATCTGATCATGTCTTGTAGCTTTTCTATACTTTTTTTGTTCTCTTTGTTTTAGAAAGAAAACTGAATTTTAACCATATTTTTTTTTAAAGCAAAGACTGCACTAAAATAGAATGTAGAGATTTTTAAGCTTTGAAAACAATAATTTTAACCTCATGGAAAAATATGACGGGAGAAATCCTGTTTGTACATACTTTTTTTTTTTATAAATAATTTCAGACTTACTTATTGATTTTTTTCAGCTTTGCTGTATCCTATTTTTAGATTTCAATTAATACAACATCTGAGTAAAAAAAAAAAGAAATGTGATATACGGAATGAAATATTGTTCTTTTAAAATCTGCAGAGAATATGTTACTTTCAAAATCGTGATTTCTAACTATTTTACTAAAACATTTTGTATGCATTACTACAAATAACATGCTCTCTCAACTGTATATATCTAATTTAATGAACAAATTCAATAAACAAATTCAATGGGTGCAACAATTATGAACTTTTCAGCTTTGTCAGTAGAAAAGCGTTCAGTCATTATTCATATTCAACAAAAAACAATCTAAGCGCCAGTATTTAGATACAGCTGACAGACAGACAGTCCATGGACCAGACTTGTGTCCAATGTTTCAGAGGCGTAGCGATGGGGGGCAGGGGGGACAAAATGGGTTGGAAAAAGTAATCGAAAGTTTGAGGGGGGGGGGGTGCAAACCGAAAGTTTGAGGGGGGGGGAGGGTGCAGATTAAAAGTTTGTCCCCGGGCGCCGGGAAGGGTCGCTACGCCTCTGCAAATGTTTAGAACTAAAGAAAAGAGATCCTTTTAATGTGTTCACTGGCCGGAACAGTACAGGTACAGTCCAGTAGTAGCAGAGGCAATGTGTACCAATACGGGAGTCACGTGTGTGAGTGAGGACTTATGTTCCAAATGTAGGCTAGCGCAGTTTAGGGGGCCAATATTCCAGATTTGAAGTAGGATGTCCTTTTGTAGGTGCGAATGCTCTAACCTACAAATAGGGTGTAACCCTCTATGGCTAAATGTTCGAGGTATGCTGTCAATTATTGTGGGCCAACGATGAGGGCTAGAGGCAGGTTGTTCGTGTTTAGGCTTATGGAATGCTGTTGTATGTTCATTCGGTCAATGGTAAAAATCTGGCAAATTTATGTAGACGCTGAGGTTAATTATAACTTTCAACACATCGTAATCATCGTATTTATATTAACCTGCCCACCCCTCACGTATATAAAAGATCCTTTGGGAAGATGAAGTAGAGATTATACATTTCTTGAACTAGGCACACGAAGGGAAGGTGTAGTCAGCACTTTGCCCAACCGCCTTTACTTTCTCTAACATAAGTTAGGTACTCATTAGAGCTGGGTGGACTCAGGGACGTCCTACTGACTTGGACCCGGATTCGAACTCCATACTTTCGGGCTAGCAGCCTAGCGCTCTACCTCTTGTGCCATGCCGTTCCAGGTTTTCACTGATGTTCTCATAGCTAAATTGATGCTTTGTCCTACACTAACTTTCCCACCCGCATGAATGGAACAACCCACACTAACCTACAAACTTAAATGGAACAACCCACACTAACCTACAAACTTAAATGGAACAACCCACACTAACCTACAAACTTAACTGGAACAACCCACACTAACCTACAAACTTTAATAGAACAACCCACACTAACCTACAACCTTAAATGGAACAACCCACACTAACCCACTCACATGAATGAACAACCCACACTAACCTACACACTTTAATGGAACAACCCACACTAACCTACAAACTTAAATGGAACAACCCACACTAACCAACATAACGACAATGAAACATTTCACGAGCGTAGATTGTCACTAACAAGAAGTATGATTGTTTGATCTAATAGACAGGATTGTTTGACTTTCAATAGAGAGGATTGTTTGACTGTCAATAGAAAGGATTGTTTGACTGTCAATAGACAGGATTGTTCGACTGTCAACATACAGGATTGTTTGACTGTCAATATTCAGGATTATTTGATTTTCAATAGACAGGATTGTTTGACTGTCAATATTCAGGATTGTTTGACTGTCAATAGACAGGATTGTTTGACTGTCAATAGACAGGATTGTTTGACCTGAGTTTGCTCTGTGAAAATCCAAGCGATTCCTTATGTGTGGAAAATGTCTATGATTGTAATATAATAGCAGCTTCAATAACAATGCGTATGATATTTCGACCCAGTAATGCAAACATGTTTTAATGAATACATTTCTGCTTAGCATTGTTTAAATAATGAATGTCATTTTACGTAATAGTTTTACCTCTATAATATAAACTTTTTTAACGACGATATTCAATATTTACAATTTTTGTAAAAAATAAAAAAAACATCTTCACCGTGTATTTTACATAGTTAACATGTCACATAAAAAACGGGATAATTATCTTTGTAAATAATTTTTTTAAGTTGTACAATAACGTACGTCTTCAGTCCTATCTATCTAGAAAAGTGGTTAGCATAAAATGTAAAATTAGTAAACAACTTTTAAAGTAACAAGCTTTTTAATAAAAATGCACTCTTAATAATAAAACAATAAAAACAGGCGTATGATTATTTTTAGCGATAATAGTTTAGTTGCAGATTGGCTGCTTTAGTATTTTCTTCAATACGTTTGACCTGAAAAACTTCAAAAATAAAATGTTACATAGCACATTCGGACCTCGCGAACTGCTGTATAAGGAAGGCTGATTACTTGTTAAAGTTTTCTCTATTCACATTACTAGTATACGGATACCATAATTCGATTTGCTGGCTCTATGCTTAAGAGTCAAGAGTCAGTTCCAATAATTTCAGGCATCACATCAGATATTTAACATTAAATGACAAGTGATGCTAAATGTCACAATAGATCATGTCATTTGATCTCCGTTTATTTTATAAAAGTTCTATATACAGAAAAAATTAATGGGCCGATGTCGACAGTTACTTATGATCACCCATAGCACCAGGGGCGTAGCGAGGGGGGGGGGGGAGCGGGGGGTGCGGATCGCACCGGGTGACACCATTTAGGGGGGGTGACACCAGGGCAAAAAATAGCAAAATATATAGAGAAAAACTTGAGCGGGGGTGCAAATCGAAAGTTTGAGGGGGGGGGGGGGGGGGGGTGCTAATCGAAAACTTGACGGGGGGGGGGGTGCAAATCGAAAACTTGAGGGGGGGGATGCAAATCAAAAGTTTGAGGGGGGGGGGTCGCTACGCCTCTGGGGGGTGACACCATTAAGTGCCGCACCGGGTGACACCCGACCTCGCTACGCCACTGGTTAGCACTATACTATAAAGTTGACATGGTTTTTAAGGTTACGATGAGCTAAATATTGTTTTTTTTTAACAAAACGGATTGCCCAATTCACGATCATATAAAGTAAAAACCTAAAAACTTATGAAGTCATTTCAAGAATGCCGTAATACTTGATTTATTAACTGCAGTTATAACTAACTCCACAATATCATTCCGAAAGTGCAAGTCGACCCGTATTTTAACAACCCAGCATCACTATGCCCCCCCCTCCCCCCACCACCCCTGTCCTGTCGTATTGATCTCATTCCAAGCCGCTTACATTTCAGCATGTTATGTAATACATCAATAAAAATGACAATAATATAATTATGAAAAAGAGACAAAATGATGTGATTAGCGCGCGGATAATTACAGAATAGTTTCATTATCTGTGTCGTTAAACGGTGCTCAATTATTTTCGTTTGACTTTTTAAACAACTAGCGTTGTTGGTTCTTTTTATCAGCGGGAAATTGGTTAACATTTTCTGTCTATGCTCCCCGACAAATTTGTTAACATTTTCTATCAAAGCCTCCGGAAAATATGTTAACATTTTCCAATATATCCCTGGAAAGTTTGTTAATAATTGCTATGTCCCGGCAAATTTGTTAAAATTTTCTGTTTATACCTTCAGCTAATTTGTTAACATTTTCTGTATATGATGCCAGGCAGATATGTTACATTTTCTGTATATGATGCCCGGAAAATTTGTTAACATTTTCTGTATATTATGCTCCCCGGCAAATTTGTTAACATTTTCTGTATATGATGCCAGGCAAATATGTTACATTTTCTGTATATGATGCCCGGAAAATTTGTTAACATTTTCTGTATATTATGCTCCCCGGCAAATATGTTAACATTTTCTGTATATTATGCTCCCCGGCAAATATGTTAACATTTTCTGTATATGATGCCCGGCAAATTTATTAACATTTTCTGTATATCATGCTCCCCGGCAAATTTGTTAACATTTCTGTATATGATGCCCAGCAAATTTGTTAACATTTTCTGTCTATGATGCCCAGCAAATTTGTTAACATTTTCTGTCTATGCCCGCTCAGGTGATCTGGGTGAACCCAAGAAAAACGGTCATGAGCTTGGGCGACCGCAGGCTCATCGACGACAGCAGGGTGAGTGTAGAGAGACCTTACATGAAGATCTGGAACCTTCTCATTCGTGACGTCAGACACAACGACAGCGGCACCTATCAGTGTCAGGTCAACACCTTCCCAGAGCAGATCAAGAAAGTTAACTTAGACGTTAAAGGTGTGTGGAGTGGTGGTTTAATGTGTGGGGTGTGTGTGGGGTGTGTGGGGGTATGTTAGCAACACGCAGGAGCAGATCAAGAAAGTTAACTTAGACGTTAAAGGTGTGTGGTATGTGGGTTTAATGTGTGGGGTGTGTGGGGGTGTGTGTGGGGTGTGTGGGGTTATGTTAGCAACACGTAGGAGCAGATCAAGAAAGTTAACTTAGACGTGAAAGGTGTGTGGAGTGTGGGTTTAATGTGTGGGGTGGTGTGGGGAGTGTGGGGGTATGTTAGCAACACGCAGGAGCAGATCAAGAAAGTTAACTTAGACGTTAAAGGTGTGTGGTGTGTGGGTTTAATGTGTGGGGTGTGTGGGGAGTGTGTGTGGGGTGTGTGGGGTATGTTAGCAACACGCAGGAGCAGATCAAGAAAGTTAACTTAGACGTTAAAGGTGTGTGGTGTGTGGGTTTAATGTGTGGGGTGTGTGGGGGGTGTGTGTGGGGTGTGTGGGGTTATGTTAGCAACACGTAGGAGCAGATCAAGAAAGTTAACTTAGACGTTAAAGGTGTGTGGAGTGTTGGTTTAATGTGTGGGGTGTGTGGGTGTGTGTGGAAGGTGTGTGTGTGGGGTGTGTGTTGGGTGTGTGGAGTGTATGTGGGGTGTGTTAGATTAGCACCACGTCGGAGAAGGGCAAGAAAGTTATTTTAGACTTCCCAGGTCAGTGTGTATTTGTGGTTCGGGGGTGGGTGGAGAGAGTGAGGTGTGGGTGGGGCGTGTGAGGTGTGGGTAGGATGTGTGAGGTGTGTGTGGGGCATGTAGGGTGTGTGTTATATATGTATGTGTTAGTGTGTGAAGTGTTTTAGTGTATCCGATGGTCAATGGTCAGTTGAATTATGTTGGTGAACGTTGGTGTATGTTGGTGTGTGCTGGTGTGTGTTGGTATGTGTTGGTGTGTGTTGATGTGTGTGTGTGTTGCTGTGTGTTGCTGTGTGTTGGAGTGTGTTGGTGTGTGTTGATGTGTGTGTGTTGGTGTGAGTGTGTGTTGCTGTGTGTGTTGATGAGCGTGTGTAGATGTGTGTGTGTTGGTGTGTGTGTGTTGCTGTGTTGTGTTGCTGTGTGTTGGTGTGAGTGTGTGTTGCTGTGTGTTGCTGTGTGTTGGTTTTCACATCTCCTGCCTGGCCTGTCCCACCCATCCACCATGACGTCATATTCCCAGTGCCACCGATGATCCACAACAACCTGTCCACCGACAAAGTTGATCTGAAGGAGCACGAGACAGCCACCCTGGTCTGCAACGTCTCGGGGGTGCCCCACCCCAACGTCACGTGGTTCAAGAGGGACACGGTCTTAAAGCAGAAAGAAAGTGAGGACTCCATTTTAAAGTAGTTTGTCTAGTTTTCAGAAAGCATTATCAATGACTGAATGTATTTACTTGGTCAAATCGGTGAACTCGAACCTTCTGGCAGATGAGGCTCGACAGCTAAAGACTGCAACTCTTCTAGGAGAGACAACTCCAAAATCAAACAACTGCCGCCTTGTAGTTTTTCTTGGTTGGACAAAAATTAGGGAAGCAAATTTAAAAAAAAAAAAAAAACATCAAAAAACAGGCCGACACGTAATACTAGAATTTAAGAACGAAGACGAAGAAGAAAGAAGAATGACTGACATAACTAACCTTAACACTAAATTATTAGTTTGTTTTAATAAAATCTCTATCGTGTATACTTTGAGATAGCGCTAATAAAATAAATGGTTATAACAAAACTATCATTTGGCACCGCCAACCTTCAATACATTGGAAACCCAAAACGTGAGGGAAATAACTCAATAAAAATAAATAGACACAACATTTATATTAATAGCCTCCCTTGATTCTTTAAAAATGTAGCGTCGTTGAAACAAAACAGCTCTTGCATTTAATTATAACTTGTATCCACTTTTTTAAATGTTTTGTTTACACTGACCGAGCTTTATCGTTGCAGGGATCGGCACCGAGGGTGAGGTGCTCATCATCCACAACATCACACGGGTCTGTCAGGGCACGTACGAGTGTTACGTCGACAACGGCGTGCCGCCAGCACTCACCAAAGCCATACGGGTGGTGGTCAATTGTGAGTATTCACGCAGTCAGTGGTGGACACAAGGGTGACCAAGTCCGTTTAATGCATATATAATATATTTATTAAAAGTAAACTACCCTTTCGAGCCTGTATGTCCATGGGCCAGGTGAAGTAGAGTTTACTTGCTTCAGTGACTTCGGCATATGAGAGGATAATGTGGTTAGCATTATGCCAAGCTCGCTCTTTTTTTTCCCTAAGGTGAGTTAGGTACCCATTAGAGCTGGGTGGACTCAGGGACGTTCTCCTGATACACACCTTTATTCGAACTCGAGACGTTCGCGTTACCTGTCGTATGCTCTACCATCCAATAATGCCGTCCCTATACAGTGGCGTAGCTAGGGGAAAGCGGGTGGGGCGACAATAAGGGGGCGCCAAAGGGAGTTAAAAAAATAATAAAAAGGCTAATTTTAAGCTGAATTATTGAATTATACATAATCAAAGATGCGAAAATAAACGACTAAAAGGGCTTACACACTGATTTAACTTTCAATCTTGTGGCACCAAAATAGCATATGCTACGGGGTAGCAACTGTTTAGTAGTGTTACAAACCTTTCCAACTTAAGGGGTAAAGATGGGGGGAGCGCTTTTTCAAAAACAAGAATAATTATAAATAGCAAATGGATAGGGCCAAAATTTATATTCCGCCCCTGACGCCGGAATGGGTCGCTACGCCTCAGTCCCTAAATGTGTTGATGGAAGATGGCAATAATGATGGTAATAGTAAAAGAAACATAGAGTAATTTTCTACCAACCTCTTCCCCAACCCTTCACCCCCATCGAGACATATCTTTTTATAGCAGAAAATAAAAAATAAAACATCAAATTATTAAAATTAACTGGTAATGCACATGTTTTAATTTAAAAAAAAAAGTTTTGTATTGACAATTAAAAAAGATACTAAATTAAAAATAATTAAAAATGATAATTTCTGAATCCAATATCATGTCACATTATTACATATTTAATACGTTCTTACCAGTTCTAATCTAATAAAATTAGCTAAAATTTCTTTATACTTCCTTTGGGATATTTTTTCTAATTGA
Organism: Physella acuta; assembly: GCF_028476545.2. NCBI lineage: Eukaryota > Metazoa > Mollusca > Gastropoda > Physidae > Physella > Physella acuta. The sequence continues at coordinate 396,969 of NW_026731648.1, forward strand.
AGAACTAAGGTTAAACAAATATCAAATTACTGAACATGATCGCATACAGGTTAAATTACTTTAAAACATCTTGCAACTCTCTCCCCCCCCCCACCCCGGGTTACAGATGCACCGAAAGTGTACTTGGATGGCCCCAAACGGTTGGGCCAGTCCCTGGGGAAGGAGACGATTGTGGAGTGTCACGTGTCAGCCCACCCCCAGAGTGAGACCAGCTGGAGGAAAGGGGGGAGAATTCTTTCCAAAGGGGAGAAGTAAGTCACGTGTGTGTAAGTCACGTGTGTCTAAGTCACGTGAATCTAAGTCAGGTGTGTCTAAGTCACGTGTGTGTAAGTCACGTGTGTCTAAGTCACGTGAATCTAAGTCAGGTGTGTCTAAGTCACGTGTGTGTAAGTCACGTGTGTGTCTAAGTCAGGTGTGTCTAAGTCAGGTGTCTAAGTCACGTGTGTGTAAGTCACGTGTGTATAAGTCACGTGTGTAAGTCACGTGTGTATAAGTCACGTGTTTAAGTCACGTGTGTATAAGTCACGTGTTTAAGTCACGTGTGTGTAAGTCAGGTGTGTCTAAGTCAGGTGTCTAAGTCACGTGTGTGTAAGTCACGTGTGTGTAAGTCACGTGTGTAAGCCAATTGTGTGTGTAAGTCACTTGTGTATAAGTCAGGTCTGTATAAGTCAGGTGTGCATAAGCCAGGTGTGTGTAAGTCAAGTGGGTCTAAGTCACGTGTCTAAGTCACGTGAGTATAAGTCACGCGTGTCTAAGTCAGGTGTGTCTAAGTCAAGTGTGTCTAAGTCATGTTTGTGTAAGTAACATGTGCTTAAGTCACAATGGTGTGAGCGTCCTGTATTAAAGACAAATGCAAACCACCTTACGTTCCATCAAACAATAAGAAATAAAACACGTTTAGAAATCTTTAAAACAAACTTTTCAATGTAATTAACTAATCGAAAACCTAATTAGATTAAAAATTAGATATTCTTCTTAGACTTCGAAATCGAGCATTTCTGAATAGTTAAATTAGAAATCAATCTAGAAGAGACCTCAATCAAAAGATCAGAAAACAAACGTTTACTTAGTTCATCCTGAAATAGATTCCACCTTCCTCAGGTACGACATACAGGTATTTGTCAGTGAAGAAGAAAACACGGTGATCTTGGCCCTGAGGATTCGTGACATCACACCTGACGACTTCGGACACTACGACTGTGTGGCTTCTAACGCCATTGGTAGTGACAAGGATACTTTTATTTTGCATGGTCAGTAACCTTCGTATGGTCAGTGACCTTATGGTCAGTGACCTTCTTATGGTCATTGACCTTCTTATGGTCAATGAACTTCTTATGGTCAATGAACTTCTTATGGTCAGTGACCTTCTTATGGTCATTGACCTTCTTATGGTCAATGAACTTCTTATGGTCAATGAACTTCTTATGGTCAGTGACCTTCTTATGGTCATTGACCTTCTTATGGTCAATGAACTTCTTATGGTCAATGAACTTCTTATGGTCAGTGACCTTCTTATGGTCAATGAACTTCCTATGGTCAATGAACTTCTTATGGTCAATGAACTTCTTATGGTCAATGAACTTCTTATGGTCAATGAACTTCTTATGGTCAATGAACTTCTTATGGTCAGTGACTTTCTTATGGTCAGTGAGTTTTTTTTAGTCAGTAAACTTCTTATGGTCAAACACATTTAAGAATACAGTGGTAGATCATTAGTAGTATATTAGGTCACTTTTGGAGCGTATTCCTGGCGGAGGTGGGGATGTGGAGGAACAATGACATATAGTAAAATACTCGGGAGCAGGATGCGCGGGATGCGCAATGACATATAGTAAAATACTCCCAGCCTGGCGCATCGGGATGTGGAGGGTGGGTGAGCAGGATGCGCAGGATGCGCAAAGACATATAGTAAAATACTACGCCAACTGGGGTTGGCGGAGGTGGTGGGGAAGTAGGTCACCTTTTGGTGACCTTGTGACGTAATTAGTAACATTATGACGTAATCATTGACCTAGTTACGTAATTTTAATGTGTTTTTAATGAGTTTTAATGAGTTTTTTAAATTTTTAATTAATTTTTGACCTAGTTACGTAATTTAATGCGTTTTTTAATGAGTTTGAATTTAATTTTGTAATTTTAATTAATTTTTATTAACGAGTTACGTAATTTGATTATTTGTTTACTTTTTAATTATTTTTATTTGTTGTTTACTTGTTGTTTAATTTAATTACTTTGTTTATATTGTGTAATTTTTTTATTGACTAGTTACGTAATGTGATTATTTGTTTACTTTTTAATTATTTTAATTTATTATTTGTTTGAAATTCATTTTAATTAATTGGATTTTAATTACTTTGTTTATTTATTTATTTAATATATTTCTTTTCTTTGTTGTTTACTTGTTGTTTATTTGTTTGATATATTTCTTTTCTTTGTTGTTTAATTTGTTGGTTTGTTTATTTGGTTGTATGTATGTTTTAAATAAAAGACTAACACTAGCGTGGACTTTGTATAGGGACCATTCAGCAACACAACGAACGGTTACCGAAAATAGAACATCCATTTAACCACATCTGTTACTTATCGATCCGGGATCCTTTGTTCTTATCAAACACTGGACAACGGGCGCGTTAATATTGATTCCACCCACGGACCATCAAATGATGGCCACGCTGCGCGGTTTTTAATGGGTATTGTATCGATCGCACCCACGGGACCATCACACCTAATTAAATCTTTTGTTATGCTTCACCGAGTTTCCCCCGAGCGGTTTGATAGGTCATGATGATTTATGTGGGTTCGCGAAGCGAACACTGCAGGGGTTATGGTAATTATCGCAAAGCCAGCGTTAAGTGTGGGAACACCTGTTACCACGTTAATCGATTTTTTCCCCCGGTTGGGTCCCGTGCTTTTCACTAACAGTTATACGGACAGTATCATAGGTTTTTTGTTTTCACCTAGGCAATGTTTTGTTGTTGGTTGGTGTAGAGTTTATACCAGGGTCGGTGAAGTTTTCACCGAGGTTGGTTTTGAACTCGGACCATGCATGTTTAGGAATTGCTAAATTTTAATTAATTTTTGACCTAGTTACGTAATTTTAATGCGTTTTTAAGGAGTTTTTAAATTTTTAATTAATTTTTATTATCGAGTTACGTAATTTAATTACTTTGATTGTATTTTTATTTTGTTTAATTTGTTTGTTTACTTGTTGTTTAATTTAATTACTTTGTTTATATTGTGTAATTTTTTTATTAACGAGTTACGTAATTTGATTATTTGTTTACTTTTTAATTATTTTTATTTTGTTTATTTTTAATTTTATTTTATTTTATAATTAGTTAAATTATTATTAACTAGTTACGTAATTTGATTTTAATTTTTTTTTTTTAAATTTTTAAAAAATTTTTTTAAATTATTATTTTTAAATTTTATTTTTAATTGTTGTTTACTTGTTGTTTAATTTAATTACTTTGTATAATTTATTTGTTTGAAATTCATTTTAATTAGTTTGCTGTTAATTATTGGCGACAGATGTTACCAAGCGGGTGGTGGTGGTGGTGGTGGTGGTGGTGGTGGTGGTGGTGGTAAATTTGCTTAAGATTATAAACTTCAAGTTTTAAAAATCAACAACGTTATGGACCATTCTCCACCACAACGAACGTTACAAACATAGAACATCCATTAAAGATAACGATCAGCCACAGCTGTTACGTATCGACCCGCCCGCGAAGTTTTCTCACCGCTGCCCGTTTTAATGGGAATGTATTGATCGCAGCCGCTGGCCCATCACACCTAATTAATTTGGTCACGCCTCGTGTGTTTATGTGTTGTTCACGGACGCGAACACAGCAGGGGGTATGATAATTAATTGAAAGAGCTAAGTGTCTCTCCCCGAAGCTAGCGTTAAGTGTGGGAACACCTGTTACCACGTTAATCGATTTTTTCCCCGCTCGGTTACTATAGTGAGAAGCCATCACGTAACAGCTGGTGCTGTAATTACGCCGACTAAGGACATTGGTTGTAACTATGCGCTTATAGCGAGGGTCACCGAAAACAAAAATATATTTAAGGGTCGGAATTTTCTTTCAACCACCGTTAAGTCAGGTTTTGAGACGAAACGAAGTCTCGGTAGGTTCGTGTTTTTTAATGGGCGACAGGGCGACTTGGTGCGTTGGTACGTAGGTATGCGGGGTAGACATGTTTTTTACAAGTCTGGAAAAGTAATTACGTTTTTTATGACCGTTCCGATTTTCTTTTGATCTGACCACCATTTGACCACACTGAGCCAGATAAATTTAACAATTGTCGCAGCGGGGTTTATTTTAAGTGCACCCCGTGCACGCTTGTTTACATTTTAAAAGACGTCTCGCGTGTCTTCCCCTTACGGCTTCCCTAATAGAGAAACGAGAAGAAAGACAACTGTTCTAAAATTAGAACAGCCTTGGCTACAGACACGAGTATCGTCCCTTGTGAAAAAATTCGCGTCAGAATCCTTAACTAAACAGTCAATTTCTTTAAAAAGTTAAAAAATAATTTAGGAAGACAAGGGTTAACAAAATATATATCTTAGTCTTGCAGCAGATTACCTTCCCATGTTCGCTTTAGTATTACAGTTTTCATCAATCTTCTTTTTGACTTGAACTTCTTTAATTTTTAAGAAAGTTTACTTATACATAATACATTACGTCTAATGACAATTTTTTTATTTTTACCACTCAATGTATTTTCTTTTTCTATATCTTACATTGTCATCTTAATTTTTGATCACCTTAGGTGGTGGTAAGGTGGTAAGGTGGTGGTAAGGTGGTGGTAAGGTGGTGGTAAATTTGCTTAAGATTATAAACTTCAAGTTTTAAAAATCAACAACGTTATAGTACGTCGTGTCAAATGACACACCGTTAAAATGTCTACATTTAAATTTCACCAAAATAATGATGTATAAACTAAATATGATATGACGTTAGCATACATATCATTCAATCTAATCATTCTAAAGTACAAATCAATAATTTTTATTTATTAAGGGGCTGGGTGAGTTATTTTTATCACTATTCGCCCTTCCCCTTCCCTTTGTCCGCAACCCCTTTCCCCTTCGCCCATCCCTAACCTCAATACCAACCGTACCACTACCCATTCTATTCCATTAAAGAGACAAAGGATTTATGACAATCCTAAAGACAAATATTTATTCAACTAATATCACAACCCCCTAGAAACCACTCCAACAGACTGGGATACATAACTTGTAGATACCACTCCACGTTGAATATCTCTTGCACCCTACCTACATCGACAACTTTGTCCGCCGCCCTCGCCCCCGTCCCTAAACAACCGATAGATAAACACACCGTACCACTACCCACACTATTCCCTTGGACAGACAAAGGACAAAGTAACAGACAAACATTTATCCCCCTTCGTTTACTGTCACAAGTGACAACGTTCCCATCCAACTCCAAAACATCCATGGCCGAATTTCGAAACCTGTCTTGTTGAAAACAAAGACCGTCCCACTCTAGTGTAAACTCTACCCCGACCAACTCCAAAACAGGGATGGTCCACGTTTTAAATCTACCTTAGTGAAAACAAAAGCCTTCCCACTCTAGACTCGGCCCCTAACACTTCCAAAACATACCTGTACTAACTTTGAAACCACCCTCGGTGAAAACTTCACCGACACTAGTATGGACTCTACACCTACCGATTCCAAAACATGAATGTTCCGAGTTCAAAACCAACCTTCACCGACACTAGTATGAACTCGGCTACCAACAATTCCCAAACATACATGTACCAACTTTCCAACCTGCCTCAGTGCTAACAAAATTCCCCGACCCTAGTATGAACTCGACTGCCAACAATTTCTAAACATCCCTGTACCAACTTTGTAACCTGCCTCGGTGAAAACTTCACCGACCTTAGTTTAACTCTCCCTAGCAATTCCAATGATGCATGTACGAACTTTGTAACTTGCCTCGGTGAAAACACCCCCGTCCCTAGTATGAACTCGGTTACCAACAATTTCAAAACATGCATGTTCCGAGTTCAAAACCAACCTTCACCGACACTAGTTTAAACTCTGCCCCATCAATTCCTAAACATGTATGTACCAACTTTGTAACCTACCTCGGTGAAAACTCCCCCGACCCTAGTATGGACTCTACACCTACCGATTTCAAAACATGTATGTTCCGAGTTCAAAACCAACCTTCACCGACACTAGTTTAAACTCTGCCCCATCAATTCCTAAACATGCATGTACCAACTTTGTAACCTGCCTCGGTGAAATCTTCACCGACCCTAGTATGGACTCTAGACCTAACGATTTCAAAACATGTATGTTCCGAGTTCAAAACCAACCTTCACCGACACTAGTATGAACTCGGCTACCAACAATTCCTAAACATGCATGTACCAACTTTGTAACCTGCCTCGGTGAAATCTTCACCGACCCTAGTATGGACTCTAGACCTAACGATTCCAAAACATGCATGTTCCGAGTTCAAAACCAACCTTCACTGACACTAGTACGAACTCTAGACCTACCGATTCCAAAACATACATGTTCCGAGTTCAAAACCAACCTTCACCGACACTAGTATGAACACGGCCCCTAACAATTCCAAGGATGCATGTACCAACATTACAACCTGCCTCAGTATTAGCAAAACTCCCCGACCCTAGTATGAACTCGACCCCTAACAATTCCAAAACATGCATGGTCTAGCTTCGAACCCTTGCCTCGGTGAAAACGTCACCGACTCGTGTATAAAATCTGTTCCAACCAACTCCAAACTTCCCTGGGCGCCCGAATAAAAATAACTCACCCAGCCCCTTAATAAATAAAAATTATTGATTTGTACTTTAGAATGATTAGATTGAATGATATGTATGCTAACGTCATATCATATTTAGTTTATACATCATTATTTTGGTGAAATTTAAATGTAGACATTTTAACGGTGTGTCATTTGACACGACGTACTATAACGTTGTTGATTTTTAAAACTTGAAGTTTATAATCTTAAGCAAATTTACCACCACCTTACCACCACCTTACCACCACCTTACCACCTTACCACCACCTAAGGTGATCAAAAATTAAGATGACAATGTAAGATATAGAAAAAGAAAATACATTGAGTGGTAAAAATAAAAAAATTGTCATTAGACGTAATGTATTATGTATAAGTAAACTTTCTTAAAAATTAAAGAAGTTCAAGTCAAAAAGAAGATTGATGAAAACTGTAATACTAAAGCGAACATGGGAAGGTAATCTGCTGCAAGACTAAGATATATATTTTGTTAACCCTTGTCTTCCTAAATTATTTTTTAACTTTTTAAAGAAATTGACTGTTTAGTTAAGGATTCTGACGCGAATTTTTTCACAAGGGACGATACTCGTGTCTGTAGCCAAGGCTGTTCTAATTTTAGAACAGTTGTCTTTCTTCTCGTTTCTCTATTAGGGAAGCCGTAAGGGGAAGACACGCGAGACGTCTTTTAAAATGTAAACAAGCGTGCACGGGGTGCACTTAAAATAAACCCCGCTGCGACAATTGTTAAATTTATCTGGCTCAGTGTGGTCAAATGGTGGTCAGATCAAAAGAAAATCGGAACGGTCATAAAAAACGTAATTACTTTTCCAGACTTGTAAAAAACATGTCTACCCCGCATACCTACGTACCAACGCACCAAGTCGCCCTGTCGCCCATTAAAAAACACGAACCTACCGAGACTTCGTTTCGTCTCAAAACCTGACTTAACGGTGGTTGAAAGAAAATTCCGACCCTTAAATATATTTTTGTTTTCGGTGACCCTCGCTATAAGCGCATAGTTACAACCAATGTCCTTAGTCGGCGTAATTACAGCACCAGCTGTTACGTGATGGCTTCTCACTATAGTAACCGAGCGGGGAAAAAATCGATTAACGTGGTAACAGGTGTTCCCACACTTAACGCTAGCTTCGGGGAGAGACACTTAGCTCTTTCAATTAATTATCATACCCCCTGCTGTGTTCGCGTCCGTGAACAACACATAAACACACGAGGCGTGACCAAATTAATTAGGTGTGATGGGCCAGCGGCTGCGATCAATACATTCCCATTAAAACGGGCAGCGGTGAGAAAACTTCGCGGGCGGGTCGATACGTAACAGCTGTGGCTGATCGTTATCTTTAATGGATGTTCTATGTTTGTAACGTTCGTTGTGGTGGAGAATGGTCCATAACGTTGTTGATTTTTAAAACTTGAAGTTTATAATCTTAAGCAAATTTACCACCACCACCACCACCACCACCACCACCACCACCACCACCCGCTTGGTAACATCTGTCGCCAATAATTAACAGCAAACTAATTAAAATGAATTTCAAACAAATAAATTATACAAAGTAATTAAATTAAACAACAAGTAAACAACAATTAAAAATAAAATTTAAAAATAATAATTTAAAAAAATTTTTTAAAAATTTAAAAAAAAAAAATTAAAATCAAATTACGTAACTAGTTAATAATAATTTAACTAATTATAAAATAAAATAAAATTAAAAATAAACAAAATAAAAATAATTAAAAAGTAAACAAATAATCAAATTACGTAACTCGTTAATAAAAAAATTACACAATATAAACAAAGTAATTAAATTAAACAACAAGTAAACAAACAAATTAAACAAAATAAAAATACAATCAAAGTAATTAAATTACGTAACTCGATAATAAAAATTAATTAAAAATTTAAAAACTCCTTAAAAACGCATTAAAATTACGTAACTAGGTCAAAAATTAATTAAAATTTAGCAATTCCTAAACATGCATGGTCCGAGTTCAAAACCAACCTCGGTGAAAACTTCACCGACCCTGGTATAAACTCTACACCAACCAACAACAAAACATTGCCTAGGTGAAAACAAAAAACCTATGATACTGTCCGTATAACTGTTAGTGAAAAGCACGGGACCCAACCGGGGGAAAAAATCGATTAACGTGGTAACAGGTGTTCCCACACTTAACGCTGGCTTTGCGATAATTACCATAACCCCTGCAGTGTTCGCTTCGCGAACCCACATAAATCATCATGACCTATCAAACCGCTCGGGGGAAACTCGGTGAAGCATAACAAAAGATTTAATTAGGTGTGATGGTCCCGTGGGTGCGATCGATACAATACCCATTAAAAACCGCGCAGCGTGGCCATCATTTGATGGTCCGTGGGTGGAATCAATATTAACGCGCCCGTTGTCCAGTGTTTGATAAGAACAAAGGATCCCGGATCGATAAGTAACAGATGTGGTTAAATGGATGTTCTATTTTCGGTAACCGTTCGTTGTGTTGCTGAATGGTCCCTATACAAAGTCCACGCTAGTGTTAGTCTTTTATTTAAAACATACATACAACCAAATAAACAAACCAACAAATTAAACAACAAAGAAAAGAAATATATCAAACAAATAAACAACAAGTAAACAACAAAGAAAAGAAATATATTAAATAAATAAATAAACAAAGTAATTAAAATCCAATTAATTAAAATGAATTTCAAACAAATAATAAATTAAAATAATTAAAAAGTAAACAAATAATCACATTACGTAACTAGTCAATAAAAAAATTACACAATATAAACAAAGTAATTAAATTAAACAACAAGTAAACAACAAATAAAAATAATTAAAAAGTAAACAAATAATCAAATTACGTAACTCGTTAATAAAAATTAATTAAAATTACAAAATTAAATTCAAACTCATTAAAAAACGCATTAAATTACGTAACTAGGTCAAAAATTAATTAAAAATTTAAAAAACTCATTAAAACTCATTAAAAACACATTAAAATTACGTAACTAGGTCAATGATTACGTCATAATGTTACTAATTACGTCACAAGGTCACCAAAAGGTGACCTACTTCCCCACCACCTCCGCCAACCCCAGTTGGCGTAGTATTTTACTATATGTCTTTGCGCATCCTGCGCATCCTGCTCACCCACCCTCCACATCCCGATGCGCCAGGCTGGGAGTATTTTACTATATGTCATTGCGCATCCCGCGCATCCTGCTCCCGAGTATTTTACTATATGTCATTGTTCCTCCACATCCCCACCTCCGCCAGGAATACGCTCCAAAAGTGACCTAATATACTACTATCATTTATCATGGCAAGTCAGTGCTTAAGTCAGGAATATGTCAGGAGGAAAACTTACAAATCATGCAGACGTATTAATTAAAAGAACGTGTTTTTATGAGATTAACATTTTTGAAAGATTTGCAGGGGTTATGCCCATTCGAACAACTCTGTATAAGCCACTGCAAGAGAAGAATCGGTAATGTAATATTGGTGTCAGTATTATGGTTGAGAAATCACCAGAAAATTTTTGAACTCAAAATGTCTATAGTTTTGTTTTGTTGAAAGAGAACATATCTTAATGCTATTTTCTGTGATCGTCCATCGTCGCGTTATCAATCTCTACTCATGTGTGTTGGTGTGTGTGTGTGTGGGGGGGGGGGGGGAGGTTAAGAAATGTAGAACGTTTTCAGAAGGTCAATAGTTGCCATCAATAATCCTTAGCATAAAGGTGGGCGTCAGTTGGAGTTTTTAGCGGGTGTTTGTAAAAGACATAAATGGATATATCTGTTTGTCAGAAATGACTCCCTAAACATAAGCAAAAAAAAAATCACATCTTAAAATTTAAATTATCACTTTTTTATTTATTTTAAGAAATTCTGAATTTGACAGAAACAATAACAACAACCACAACGGAACCACCGAAGGTCGACAGCTACAACCCCGACCAGTTTGAGGAACCCCGGCTGTACAACAGCAAACCCGAGCACAAACTGGGTAATCACGAAGTCGACTACCACAGTCAAATTACCGAGATTCAATCGTCAAACAAGGGAGTTAATATGGGTATCCTTATTTATAGACAGCATTTTAATGGTTCTCTCCCCTTTCTGTTTTAAGAATTTTATTTTCGGTTTAAACGTATAAAAGTATTATCGCAAACATATAGGTTAAGCAATGTCACATAAATATGTAGTAATTAGTGGTACTAAAACAAATATGCACTCTCATATGAACAATTTCGCTCAACGTGAGCTTAAACCACCTTAAAATTTCACTTTTTCAATACATATTGTTAAAACTACATTCAATTTTGAACATTTTTATATAATTATTTTGTTTGGTTAACTGTTGGTAGAATTTTTTTTTAATTAATTAGAGTAATGACTTTTCACATAAATTTTGCATAATTAAACAACCTAAAAATTAAAAGAGGTTTTAAAAATGATTTTACTTGTGTATTTTTTACTATTTATCGTTTTTCTCAAAATTTAACTTTTTATCAAAATAGTAATCAGTCAATAAATGTGTTTTCTACGCCACTAAAACACCTGCACACACACCTGTAGACAAACACCTGTAGACAAACGATTGTAGACAAACGATTGTAGACAAACACCTCTAACACCTCGAATTATTTCCACCAGGTTATGACGACTCCGATAGCGGAAGTGGAGCTAAAAGCGAAACACTTCAAAACTCTGTGTCTGCAGGTAATTTCATCTCTCCATCCCTCATGTATGTAGAGCCATCTTCATTAGTCATGTACAAATTTCCCCATTATTCACATATAACCTTCATCCCTTCTCCACTGAGTGTTAGGTATTTATAATGCTTAGGCCGGTGGTTTAGAGAATAGACTCCATTATTAAATGTTTTACACATAAAGTTGATATGTAATTAACATATAAAAAACACAATTAAAATGTTAAACAAAAAAAATGTAAAACCATATCTTCGGAAAGCTTGATTATCTTATCAAACACGTCGTTTAATTTACCGCCTCGATGCAAGGGGAAGCTATATTTACAATTTAGTTAACTTGAAGAGTTTTGTAAGTTATTGCCCTTTGGTTACATTCTATTGTTTTTCCATGTGTTTGAATAAGTAGTCTTTCATAGTCGAAACTACTTTTTTTTACATATCAAATCGTCTTAGTGCTTATACATCAACCCTAACCAAATGACTTCACAATTTATCTGCCCTATTCGCCCATGTCATGTTCTTTACATTGTTATTACAGAAAATAAAAATGTGTGCAAATGCGTGTGAAGATGTATATTAAACTTTTAATACCTGACGACTAACTTTTTAAAAAATGCCTCGGTTCAGCTTAAAAAATTATTTTTTTTAATTGAATGTTCGTGAAAAATCTTTACCACCCCCCCGCCCCATATCCCCACCCCCACCATATTTTCGTCATACATTGAACACCCCCCCCCCCCCACCCCACCAATAGTGTCACTTTATGTATGTACTACCTTTAAATCAAATTGTCCACTTAAAAGTTCCCTTTTCAAACCTGATGGTCTATGGGGCAAGTGAAGTAGAGTTCACTGTGACTTCGGCATATGAAGAGATAGTGTGGTCAGCACTATGCCCAGCCGCCTATACTTTTCCTAACTTGAGTTAGGTACCCATCAGAGTTGGGTGGACTCAGGGACGGTATACTGACTTGAACCCGGATTCGAACTCGAGAAATCGCCTACTTGCTGAACTGTAAAATTTCAAACAGATGTTAAAGAAAATCTTGACCAATAACTTTTCATCTCCAGACGCCACCGCAAGAAGCGACAACAGCAGGAACGGTGCAGACGTTAACTCCCCAGCTTTAGTACCAGCTCTCTGTCTAGTTTTCTATTGGTTGATATCATCCACGTGTCATTGACGTCACCACACGCTATATACAAGTCTCAAAATAGTATCAGGTCGCCATAAGGACATACGTATCTGCCTAGACACATGCGTTCAACTTCCGGTCCATTCAGCCAGGACTTTTGTTTGTACGCGTGCTCAGATAGTCTTTAGTGGAGTGGACGTCTAGACCAATGTGTCTAGACAGATGTGTCTAGAGTTTAGACCAATGTGTCTAGAGACTAGACCAATGTGTCTCTAGACCAATGTGTCTCTAGACCAATTTTTCTTGACAAATGTGTTTAGACGAACCTGTCTAGACTAGACAAGTCTGTCTAAACAAATGTCTGGACGAACCTGTCTAGACTAGACAACTCTGTCTAAACAAATGTCTGGACGAACCTGTCTAGACATGTCTGTCTAGATAAAAACTGGTCAAGGAATATCTGTCTTGCCGAAGTAGTCTTTGATCTTTATCCATTCCATTCAGTACAGCAAATAGAATTTGTTCCATACTTAACCCTCGCTATTAACACAGAATAGAATTTCTGGCTAAGGGATTAAAAGTCTAGGGAAAAAAATATTAAAGAACACACACATAAAAACAACAACAAAATATTGTTAACAGGATAGTTATTGTTTCAATTTTCTGTTGCGTTGATGCTATAGAGGAGGTCGCATACAATGTAGACAAATCCATTGTACCCGTCTGCAACTTGTTCCGTGGCACAAGTTGCAAGTTCATGGTCAAGGTTACACGGCTTTTGTCGAGTTATATGGCCATCAGAGGTTCGGCTTTAGTTAGTGAGTGTTAGTGAGGTAGTCGGTGAGTTTGTTAGTGAGAGGTCTATGACAAATGCCCGAATGGACACTTGCCCGAATGCGACAAATGCCCGAATGCCGCAAGTGGCTTTCGGGCATTTGTCGCATTCGGGCAAGTGTCCATTCGGGCATTTGTCGCATTCAGGCAAGTGTCTTTCGGGAAAACGTCCGGCTCCCGTTAGTGAGGTAGTTGGTGAGTTAGAGCGATAATCATAAAAATCAGGAAAACCATTAAATAAAGAAAATGTCTTACATATGCATAGATGTAATCTAGGTATACTTTCCTTTATGTTTGTCAAAAAAATAACTGATAAAGACATTCATATTTACTAAGAATTTCTTTTTTAAATTTCAATCGGACGTTAAAGTTTACCGTATACATATAGGGCCTACTCATAATTAAATTAAGTTGTAATTAAAAATTGAAATTTAAAAAATTAAAAAAATTTTTTCTGAAAAATTAAAAGCAAAAAATAAAAATGATAAGTTGTTAATATTGCCATACATCATAAAAGATTGCATATACACTTTAACACTCAGCGACATACAGCGTTTCTTCCAGACATATACTTTTGCCAAATGTATCCCCCCCCCCCCCCCGGAAAATGTTGTCCGTCTCCGGTCCCCGAAATTATCAAGCCCCCCCCCCCCGGAGAAAAAAGTCTGGAAGAAACACTGTCGACATACTACCCAAAACATATACACACACTCAGTATCTAGCGTCACTCAGCTCAATACGTCATCGATTACGTCATGTTAGAAATGTTGACTGCAGAGAATATGCAAATTTGCAACCACAAAAGCTCACAAAACGACATTATCGAAACTATCACATTTTAGCTCAAGCCAATGACAGGACATTGTCTGCGCCTAGTGACCAATTTTTAAATACACTTAATTTATCTCCCGCTCATTCACGAAAAAAATACACAATATCACTATCATTTTTAAAAAATTGAATATATTAGCCCGACATTTTAATTTTTCCAGAATTTTTGGAAGGTCTCAAGTTTTCAGCATTAAATTCATCTCACGTATTTTAATTAATGAATCAGTTCTAAAAATAATTCACTTTTTAAAATCTGTGGTTATGATTAAAATTACATGTTATTCGTTTTGCTAGCTGTGCATTAAAAAAAAATGGTGAGTGGAGTTTTATGTAGTGGTATTGAAGGAATTATTCTTATACATTTGCCCCGTGTGTTTTGGGTAAAAACGGGAAAAGATGATGAATAAAGGAATTCTGCTTTTATTTACAATCTCGCTGATAGGTCGTTGTTGATGTCTACTGCATTATATTTAATTTAATTCAACCCGTATCATTAATTTCATGATGAACGACATCTATTAACGAAAGGAAATATTTACTACTGTAACTGTAATATGATCACCCTTTGGGGGTAATTCGACTAGTGTCGAGACTTTATGGATTACTAATAGAAAAAATAAAACAAGCACTATCCTTTACACCGTGACAGGGTATCCATTTTTGTGGATTGCTTTTGCGTGGATAAGATGGATGGTGTGCTGAGACAGATGGATTTCATCACTTGTATCAAATCAAAGCTTTAATGTATCACTTGATTATTTTATGCGCAAATCTCGCATGTAGCAGTGATGTTTTCTATAAACTCTGAGCTGGACACAAATTTTGAATCAGTCCTAAATAAAAAAAAAACAACAGAAACATTCTTGCCTCTTCAAACCTGCTACATGAAAGTTTTGCACACTTTGCATTCCAAATAAACATTATCAATAATTTAACAAGTGTGGTCGACTATTGTGTTTGATTTGCCCAAGAATTTATTTAACATTTAATTGATACGTCATACTTAATCCATTAAATAACATTTGATGTAATTTCATACTTTTTGCAGTGAAACTGATTATGTGTGATAGTAGCTTAAGACATCGTTACATATTTTGTACATGCGGATTTAAATGTATTACCACCATATCGTGTTTAGAAGCCAAATGTAACAAAATGTCTTTGTAATAGGTTTTGTCCGTAACTGCATTTACAAAACCAGGGGAAGCCACTCTATTATTACTTAGTCTCTCAAGAACAGTAATTTGATTTTGTAAACACTTTAACCATTAGCTGTATTAAAATAAATGTCTTTTTTGTTTCAAAATATTACTTATATATATATATATATATATATATATATATATATATATATATATATATATATATATATATATATATATATATATATATACATATTAAACACATTTAAAATCATATGCATAATACATTATAAAGGGAAGTAAATCAATTTCATGAATGCTTAATCCCACTTTCGCTTTTTGTGAAACATACTTGGCAAATGTGAAGTTGAATAGATATTTAGGTAATCGTTTGCAGATTGTTCGGTGTCAAAATTCATACCTCAGCTTATTTGTTTGTAAACATTGATTTTTTTTCCTGCAAACTGTTATAAAAATTAGCTCACATTTTTAAATTTAATTTCAAATATGTTTTAGAATTAGTAATTATTTAAAATAATGTTTTGTGCATTGTTCATTAATTATCTTCTTACAATGAAATATTGTGTACATAGATAAGGAACAATGCTAGGTAAAAATATACAAGACATAATATTTGGTCTAACATGTTATTTTGTCAATGTACTTTGCTAACTGATATATGTTTATGCTAAAGTTATGTATGTAGTTTCTGTTTGTCTTGCGCTTAAACATGTTTGTGAACCCGTATATTTTATGTAATGGGTAAAGTTAAAACATTTAATATTAGAATCTGATTGCACTCGAAATAACAGCTAATGGAGGCTTAGTATTACAAGTCTGGCACAAATTAACTTTATTAAAAAATTTAATTTAAATTCGAGGATGGTAAAAACATCTGTATAGCAGGCTTAGTATCAAAACAAAACTGGTATAAAAATCTTCATGACAGACTTAGTATCAAAACGAGGCTGGTATAAACAACTTTATTGCGGGCTTTGCATCAAAACGAGACTTGAGTTTAATCAATGAACCAACTTTCCGCTGCGGTTTAAAAAAAAAAACTCCGCGCCATATTTTAGCCTGATGACGGTTTTAGCTCACGTTTCAGTGTTACATAACCAGTACTCACGCGAAGGTCAATGTTTTATCCTGTTCAGCCAAGCCTCCAAAAGTAGCTTGGGATATTTGTCTTGTTTAAAGAAACCCCTCCCCCACCTCTTGTTTATGTTTTCTCCCAAATCCCCCACCACTATAAGAAAAGTATAGCGTCTAACAATCCCCCCTCCCACTTCATAAATTATGTTTTGTCAGAAACCTTTGTCCAGTCCCCTACCCCATGTCTTCCTGATGTCAACTTGTGATAGTTAAAACTGTGGTCATCTCACCCCCCCCCCCCACCTTTTTTTTCAACTTACCTCACCGTCTGTGTTGGTTTTGTTCCCGCTATTCCACAGGAAGCCAAATATCACTGTAACATATTATTGCCAACCATCTGATCAGTCATTGAACAATGAAATTAAAACTGTTTGTGTATACAACCACTCTTCTGTTTTCTATGGGATGCTGAGGGTTGACGGTATGGTCCATGGTGTGGTGGATGTTGTAATAGGTAATGTAGTGGTTGGCGGGGTGGATGATGTAGTGGGTGGTGTGGTGGATGATGTAGTATGTGATGTAGTGGGTAATGTAATGGGTGGTGTGGTGGATGATGTAGTGGGTGATGTAGTGGATGGTGTCGTGGATGATGTAGTGGGTGATGTAGTGGATGGCGTGGTGGATGATGTAGTAGAGGGTGTAGTGGATGATGGAGTGGGTGATGTAGTGGGTGGTATGGTGGATGATGTAGTAGGTGATGTAGTGGATGGTGTAGTGGATGATGTAGTGGGTGGCGAGGTGGAGGATGTAGTGGGTGGTGTGGTGGATGATGTAATGGGTGATTTAGTGGATGGTGTGGTGGATAATGTAATGGGTGGTGTGGTGGATGGTATTGTGGAGGCTAATGGTGGATCGTGTAGTGGATGATGTATAAATTAAGCTGATACTATTGCATCAGGAATACTAGTTTCTGTCAGTACGTATTTAATACTTTGTTAAAACATACCTATTTAAAGCATGAATGAACTACTCGAGATAGAACTTGAACGTGTGCGAACGTGGTGGTGAGTACGTAAACATGAAACACACACGATTGAAATCAAGGGTTGAAAACTCCGGGCAGGACACACTACCACGCAGGCGCCTTGCGATTGAAAAAGCTGAATAGACAACTACAACCTCTTCACCCCACCCCTCTCACACAACCCCCCCCCCTACACACACACACCTTGCTCTATAAAGATAATGTTCAACTAGAAACGTCTTCCAATCTCGGTAGAACATTTATCCTTGTTTTTTTTTACTTTCTCGTATATACAAAATATAGAGAAAGTATTGTAATCGTGCAAATAAAAATCAAGATTTTTGCAAATCTCGACGTTTTACACCTCCCTGAGTCGGAAAAACATAATTTTGCAATCTTGTCCGAATGTCTCTCTGTGTGTATGTATGTGTGTCTGTAAACACTATAACTTGAGTACCGTTACAGCTAGGTTGACGAAATTTCATATATAAGTATTATATCAAATTTGTAGATCCGTGTCAAATTTTCAGCGACTTCCGATAACCGAAAGTGGAACTTTTTCTACTTTCAATTTTTTCAAAAGCCTATAACTTGAGTACTATTTCAGATAGATAGTGAAATTTCACATATATGTAAAAGATATAATTCTCTGCCTTCTATCAAATTTTGAGTAATTTCCGTTGACCGGATGTAGTAAATTACGCTATTTCTGATTTCTCAAAAAACACATGAATTTATAAAGTACTAATAATATCCCGCACTATTATGCACATTTTGTTTGGCGTTCACTCGGTGTGCAATTCTTTTTTCTAAAGTGGTCGAAACTAACCAGTCGTATTTCCGTATATAATCTTTGTATTTTATGGAAAAAACAGAGGGTAATTTCAACACTTGAGACAACCCACTTGAGACAGCCCACTTGAGACAGCCCACTTGAGACAGCCCACTTGTGACAGCTCACTTGAGACAGCCCACTTGAGACAGCCCACTTGAGACAGCATACTTGAGACAACCCGCTTCAGACAGCCCACCTCAGACAGCCCACATGAGACAGCCCACTTGAGACAACCCACATCAGACAGCCCACTTGAGACAGCCCACCTCAGGCAGCCCACTTGAGACAGCCCACTTAAGACAGCCCACATGAGACAGTCCACTTGAGACAGCTCACTTGAGACAGCCCAATTCAGACAGCCCAATTCAGAGATAGCACTTGAGACAACTTGAGGCATCCCACTTCATATAGCCCACTACATACAACCCATAACATCATTGACAAAAAAAAAAAAACTTGGTAAAAAACTTATTCTCATTTCGTCCAGCATCGTTAGTCCAGTGTATGTAAATCTAGAGGCAAGCAATAGAACAAAAGAAGAAACACGACTTAATTTGCTTTCACAAACATCACCACCCCGCCCCTCCGCCTACCTTCACTCCCGCAATATTCCCAACAGAACGCGGAAACATTTTTCTCCGAAATTAAATTCATTTATTCTCGTAATAGGGTTTCAAGCTAATATCAAGTAAAAACAAACCAAGAAATGTCTACATGTATAACTATATCACGGTAACTCTGACGCCTCTCATGCTATCGTACACCCAGGGGGTTATATTTAACTGGTGAGTTAGGGTTAGAGTTAACCCGGAAGTAGAACCCAAATAAAAATTGTGTTTACGATATACGGGTTCCTGGACGTGATACACGGGCTGGTTACAGTTAAGCTCATCAGCGGGTCACGCGCTTCTGCTAATTAGTGCCGCGGTGATTGGCTGCGCGTTTTTGACACTACCTCACTTATTAGCCGGGGTCAGATAAATTTACAGGTTCATTGGTAAGGGAGGTAAACAGTGGCTGGATGTACAGGTTCCGTGATACTATCAGACATCGTGGCCGCGTCCTCGTGCAAGACAAGAGTTCAGCAAATATGATGAAGATGCTTGATGCTCTTACTACGTCACTGCGTGTTATCTGTCCTTACTTAAGTATCCTCTATCTAATCCCTTACACTCCACCGTTTCTTTACTACGTGTTATCTGTTCTTACTTAAGTAACCGCTATCTAATCCCTTCCATCGTTACGTTACTGCGTGTATCTGTCCTTACTTAAGTAACAGATACCTAATCCCTTCCAACGCTGAATAATTTACCTTGCCCTCAAATCCCCACGGTCGTCTCAAATATTTGTCGTCATCTAAGCTGCACAATGTTGGTCTCAATTGACATACATTCGCATAAGGAAACCAACTGCAGTGCCATCTCAAGAGAACATTTTATATTTCTCTGCACCATCTTAAGAAAACCTTTTTATCTAATACTGCACCATTTTAAGAAAACCTTTTTATCTAACACTGCACCATCTTAAGAAAACCTTTTTATCTAACACTGCACCATCTTAAGAAAACCTTTTTATATAATACTGCACCATCTTAAGAAAACCTTTTTATCTAACACTGCACCATCTTAAAAGAAAACCTTTTTCATCTACCGCTGAACTGCCATCCCTAATTATAAAAAAAAGAAAGCTTGCTCCACCATCCGTACCACGGACTGTTTACATTTGATTTCCCGTCAAGCATCTTTAAAAATTGAATGAAAATATATAAAGTGAAACTCGATATCAAAATTAAACAGTAATACAAATTCAGGAGCGTTCCATCTCTTTACAAAAAAATAAATTGCTCTATTCGACAGTTAGATCTACATGCAATAGAAGATGTTTACACTGCAAGTAAGCCATAAAGTTGAAAATGATAAAGCCTGCATGCATTTCTCGCAAGTCGAGACACGATTATCATCATTCATTCGACGCTATCAATGGTGACCATCCAACAAAACGCGAGATCCTCGTCTTGTCTCGCGTGAGACAACGTCTGCACTAAATATAGACCCTTTGGTGTAAGGAAATTATCTTTCTCATTCAGGCCTGTAATAGCTGGCTCATGACGCAGGCGATGTGAGCAGAGTTTCTTCCCCCCCCCTCCCCCCCGAAAACATTCTTCCGCCCCCCCCCCCCCGAACGAAATGAAATTTATATAACATAAACTTTTAACAGTCCCCCCCCCCCCCGAAGAAAGTCTACCGCCCCCCCCCCCCCCCCGAAAATTTCAAGTGCCCCCCCCTCCCGGAGAAAAAAGTCTGGAAGAAACACTGAATGTGAGTCTAGTTTTAAACAAAAATCATCCCGTTATATGTATGTATAGGCCTGCCTAGATATACACCACATAGTTCTATGTAACCTGACTAGACATACATGACATAGCTCTATAATATATAACCTGACTAGACTTACATGACATAGCTCTATAATATATAACCTGACTAGACTTACATGACATAGCTCTATAATATATAACCTGACTAGACATACATGACATAGCTCTATAATATATAACCTGACTAGACATACATAACATAGTTCTATAAAACCTGACAACATACATCACATACGTGTACCTTATTGTATGGTGATCAACTAAATATATTCATTATATATTCAACAAAGAATACATGAATATTTATTTGAAGATATTAAGCCTTAGACAAGCGGACCGCCACACCTAGATTATTAAAGGATAACGTTAGCAATTAACCCCATTTCTTTCTTTAGTATTCGATATTTAGCTATCCAGAAACAATACAATACGCGAGCGAATATCAACAAAATAAAAAAAAATTAATTAGGCATACAATTAAGTCAAATTTAATGTCACGATGCATTGCCTTCATGTCTTCACCCACGTACCGATTCCTAACCGTATCTGTCAGTTAGAAGTGCCTGCAATTCCGCTCGGCCGTTTCGATCTAGACTGACGACAGACAGCCAGAGGAAGTGAGTTAAATAAAAGCTTGTAAAAATAGGTGTATTTTTAAGAAAAGGGAAAGATTGTTAAAAATATTGAATTAAAATTAGTTGCAAAGAATAGCTAAGCCATCTTTCGGCGTCTAAATAAGTCATAACGACGGGACGGCACTTAGTTTAAGAAACAGACAAAATGGCTACAGACAAAATGGCTACAGATAAAATGGCTAAAACACCGTCGAGTAAATGTAGGAGAAAAACTTACATAAATAAAACCTGAGTTGTTTATTTCAAAGAGTTATTTTCTCATGTATCAAGTTCAAATTTATTACGTCCGGATTTTTTATTGGAATTTTTTGGGTAGCAGCGGCCAGATGTAGCAGTAGAGTAGACAGGTGACGGAACTATTTTTAGCTGCAGGTGTATAAGAGGTGGGTGGAGTTTGAAAATCATGTGATTTTAATTGAGTAGCTAGACATGCGCAATAGAGTTGATAGAAAACTGTATCACTTTAAAAAATGATTTTACAATTTTTGTCGGATGTTTCGGTTGGTGGATTTTGTAAATCAGGTTTACCTGTCACAGATTGTTTGGTACAAATGTTACAGCACAGGTGACAGGTGCCTCCATTACAGGTGTAATAGTAAAGGTGACAGGTGCTACCATTACAGGTGTAATAGTAAAGGTGCTATGTGCTACCATTACAGGTGTAACAGTATAGGTGACAGGTGCTACCATTACAGGTGTAACAGTATAGGTGCTATGTGCTACCATTACAGGTGTAATAGTATAGGTGATAGGTGCTACCATTACATATGTAATAGTATACGTGCTATGTGCTACCATTACAGGTGTAGTAGTATAGGTGCTATGTGCTACCATTACAGGTGTAATAGTATAGGTGATAGGTGCTACCATTACATATGTAATAGTATAGGTTCTATGTGCTACCATTACAGGTGTAATAGTATAGGTGACAGGTGCTACCATTACAGGTGTAATAGTATAGGTGACAGGTGCTACCATTACAGGTGTAATAGTAAAGGTGCTATGTGCTAACATTACATGTGTAATAGTATACGTGCTATGTGCTACCATTACAGGTGTAATAGTGTAGGTGATAGGTGCTACCATTACATATGTAATAGTATACGTGCTATGTGCTACCATTACAGGTGTAGTAGTATAGGTGCTATGTGCTACCATTACAGGTGTAATAGTATAGGTGATAGGTGCTACCATTACATATGTAATAGTATAGGTGCTATGTACTACCATTACAGGTGTAATAGTATAGGTGACAGGTGCTACCATTACAGGTGTAATAGTATAGGTGACAGGTGCTACTATTACAGGTGTAATAGTAAAGGTGCTATGTGCTACCATTACATGTGTAATAGTATACGTGCTATGTGCTACCATTACAGGTGTAATAGTGTAGGTGACAGGTGCTACTATTACAGGTGTAATAGTAAAAGTTCTATGTGCTACCATTACAGGTGTAATAGTATAGGTGACAGGTGCTACCATTACAGGTGTAATAGTATAGGTGACAGGTGCTACAATTACAGGTGTAATAGTATAGGTGACAGGTGCTACAATTACAGGTGCAATAGTATAGGTGACAGATGCTACCATTACAGGTGTAATAATATAGGTGACAGGTGCTACCATTACAGGTGTAATAGTATATGTGACAGGTGCTACCATTACAGGTGTAATAGTATAGGTGACAGGTGCTACAATTACAGGTGTAATAGTAAAGGTGCTATGTGCTACCATTACATGTGTAATAGTATAGGTGATAGGTGCTACCATTACAGGTGTAATAGTATAGGTGCTATGTGCTACCATTACAGGTGTAATAGTATAGGTGCTATTTGCTACTATTACAGGTGTAATAGTATAGGTGATATGTGCTACCATTACATGTGTAATAGTATAGGTGATAGGTGCTACCATTACAGGTGTAATAGTAAAGGTGCTATGTGCTACCATTACAGGTGTAATAGTATAGGTGCTATTTGCTACCATTACAGGTGTAATAGTAAAGGCGACAGGTGCTACCTACACAGGTATTAAGCTTATCGACAGGGTTCTAAAGAGAAGTCGTGACGTCTCAAATATTACGCAATACCTCCGATATTTAAACTTTATCTATAACAATGGCTTTAATCTGACGACAACAAATGGCTTTACTCTGTCCATAACATGGCTACATTTTTCTAGCTGGCACATCCGATTGCATCATCAGTACGGGAAGTCACTCCAATAATCTCACGTTGTTTACATTAGTAACACAGAAGGGGAAACTCGCTTACCGCTAGACCCCAAATAAACGGTTTGATTGAGTGATGGAGAGATATACAATTAATATCTGCATCAGTTGATTTTATTCAAGTGGACATTCGGATATATTTGCATGGATGAGTTAACCATAAAATGTTACATCAAACTGCTCCTGGGATAATGTCAAAATCAATTTGTCTAATTACATCTAATTAAGTGTGTCTAATTAAGTCAAATTCAATGTAGTGGGAAAATATTTTCTTATCATTTTCAATTTCAGAAAAAAAAACGTTTGGTATGTTTATTGTATGTGTTTTATTCTGATCTGCAAGTGTGTCGAATACGCCAAGAGAACTTTCTAAAGTTTCATGACAATCGAATAAAGTTTGGGTAGGTGTGGTCGAGTCGGTAAAGCTTATGGTTGCCTAATTGAAATGTCCCGAGTTCGAACCTCAAGTGCAGATGAGACTTGATAGCTGGGGACAACAGCCCATGTAGGAAAGACAACTCCAAAATCAAACAAATGCTGCCTAGTAGTTTTTTCTTGGGTGGACAGAGGCTATGGAAGCAAATCCAAAAAGAAAAGCAGGCAGAAATCGGAGTCAAGGACTTGTATGGGAAATCACACGATAACACGTAATACTTAATTATGTTGTGGGAATACCGTCCAACATTACAATTAAGAACTGGTCAGCTTGCCAGCTGGCCAGTGCCAATACCTGTATGACATCATCACGTCACCACGTTATTAAACACACGTCATTTTTTTACCCAATTGCAGCCTCCTTTTGCTAATAACAACAAAAACTAGAACACGAAGATATTGCCATGTGTGAACACGGAGATATTGCCATGTGTGAAATCACCGCTGGAGATCTAATTAAATATATTAGATTTGGTGAATAAAAAGTAAGTTAGCATTCATAGCTGTTTTTATTAATTAGACGATGGGGGAATATTTAAAACGGGGTTACTTTGTCCTAGAATAACAGCTGGCAAATATATCAGTTGATGACCTTTGTTTTAGGGGTCAACTTAAGGTACTGGGATCGGGGCCATTGCATAAGGGCTGGCAAATATATCAGTTGATGACCTTTGTTTTTGGGGTCAACTTAAGGTACTGGGATCGGGGCCATTGCATAAGGGCTGGCAAATATATCAGTTGATGACCTTTGTTTTTGGGGTCAACTTAAGGTACTGGGATCGGGGCCATTGCATAAGGGCTGGCAAATATATCAGTTGATGACCTTTGTTTTTGGGGTAAACTTAAGGTACTTGGATCGGGGCCATTGCATAAGGGCTGGCAAATATATCAGTTGATGACCTTTTGGGTGGGGGGGGGGGGGGTGTTCAATTTCAGGTACTGGGTTCGGGTTTCCCCCAATCTACGACTGACCACTGCGATGACCGTCTCAGTACAAATAGTTCATCGACTGGCCAGTGCTATTGGCTTGTTAAGAGGGAGGGGACGTAGCTCACAGAAATAATTTACCCTTTGGATAACGCGTGCTCTTTCCTCTCTGTAACTTGATATTAAGTTGGCTCCCGGCTCACATTTCTCATACATGACATATGATGTGGCCTAGCGGCTCATATTTTGTCATCGTGTACACATGTGGACTCGCGGCTCATCATAAACTACCGCTGTTGCAACTTGTACGTAACTACCTCAGTCAGTGCAATCATAACATATACGTGGCTATGCTAGGCACAATAGTAAACGGGGTGAAAATAATTCATTATAGATGAGTGAGATACTATAACTGGAAAAAATTAAACATTTAATCTGTTGATATAAAATTTAGGGTGATTAGGTTGGTTATGGTGGTTAGGGTGGTTAGAGTGATTAGGTTGGTTTGGGTGGTTGTGAATAGAAGGGTGTGTGGTTTTAGCGTATTAAAATCTGAGGAATATAATATATATGTTTGAACAAATTTATATTATAAACATTATATATATATATATATATATATATATATATATATATATATATATATATATATATATATATATATATATATATATATATATATATATATACATATATATATATATATATGTATATGTGGAGAATATACATATACATATATATATATATATATATATATATATATATATATATATATATATATATATATATATATATATATATATATATATATGTATATTCTCCACAGCTTGTCTCAAGCAAACCAAATACGTATATCCACAAGCTCAAGTTTTAAACGCCCACCAACCGGGGCTAATTAACACACTATAAAAGTACTTCCGTTAAAAATAAGCAGAGAAAACTACTGTCTTTTCCAGATCAATACTGTGAGGTAGGCGATACAGCAAGATTTTTTCTCTGCTTGAGTTCTTGAAATATCTAAACGAAAATAAAGCTAATTTTGTTTCCTTATTACTTGGATTAGACGTTTATTTTTTTTAGAGATACGTCTTATATCGCGTGGTTAATTTAAGTCGGTCAAGTATTAAATTTTTTTTAGATAAGAATAGCAAAAGATCTATATGAAAACACGAATTTCTTTTGAAACAGACTACGTTCATGGTCTACACAGTAGAAGGCATCAGATTCGTACGTCCGATATGTTGGTTATTGTTCATCATCGTTTTTAAGTGTAATGCTTGGAGGTATTTCCTCCAACACAATTAAGTATTACGTGTCAACTTGTTATGCACTATGTAGGCCGTTGACTCCGTTTTTAGTCTGGTTGATTAAAGTGAACTAATTCTTTTGGACTTGGCGTTATTTAAGGCAGATGAAGTAGTACAGCCTGCAATGCCTTCTATGCCTTAAATGCCTTCAATGCCTGTATAAAGTGACAGGGTGGTCAGCCGCCTTTGTTTCACTAACCTGAGTCAGGGACCCATAAGTGCTGATCCGTATTAGGTAGCCTATAACCGAACTCTTTACTTCTGGGTTTACAGCTCTAACACTCGACCACGCCGTGGAACATAAGTTGGTAACGATCAATAGGAAACTTCTCGAAAGCAAGAGTAGTTCAAAGAGTGTAGGTCCAAAAAAATGTATACCTAGATCTAGAAATTTAAAAAACAGGAAAACATTTTTAGTTTAAAAAAAACACGAACCCATCTTTTTAAAAATGTAAACAACGGCATTGCAGTCACTCAATTGAACAAGTTAGGTTCAACTTGAAGGAGTTTGATGCGACTTGATAAACAACGAGAAGGGGAGGGGTGAGGGGGGGGGGAGTGGGAGGGGGGAGTGGGAGTGGCGGAGCGGGGGAGTGGGGGCTGTCCTGGTCAGTGGAGAAATGAATGGGTAAAAGGCGTGGTGGAAAACAAAAGTGGCAAGCAGACGTTGAATTAAGTGAAACAGTTTTATCTTGTCCGTCCCCTGCCAGAGGGGAATGTCAGGCTCGCTGCTTGTTGTTTCATGGCTTAATGGGTGGATGGGGGGGGGGGGCATTGAGATCTTAAGGGCAAGGAGCGGTAGAGAAACATTGAGGTCTTAAGACAGGGACGTTACAGAAACATTGAGGTCTTAAGACAGGGACGTTACAGAAACATTGAGGTCTTAAGACAGGGACGGTACAGAAACAGTGAGGTCTTAAGACAGGGACGTTACAGAAACAGTGAGGTCTTAAGACAGGGACGTTACAGAAACATTGAGGTCTTAGGGACAGGGACGTTACAGAAACATTGAGGTCTTAAGACAGGGACGGTACAGAAACAGAGGTCTTAAGACAGGGACGTTACAGAAACAGTGAGGTCTTAAGACAGGGACGTTACAGAAACATTGAGGTCTTAAGACAGGGACATTACAGAAACATTGAGGTCTTAAGAAAGGGACGTTACAGAAACATTGAGGTCTTAAGACGGAGCGGTAGAGAAACACTGAGGTCTTAAGACAGATCGTTACGGATACACTGAAGTGTTAAGACAGGGACTGAGTTGTTTTGTACTTGGACACATAAATAATCTAAGGCCATTAAATATCTCAACATATAGAAATTCTTTAGAGCATAGGTAGACGTTATAATCACGGCATAAGAATCAATAATTTTCTCGTGCAGCGTTGTATGACGTCATTTGGTACGTGAGTACCTGCACACCGAGGTTTAATGTAAGTTGAGGACTCGTAGGTTTATTCTCGCCATCCCCCCCCTATCCTCACCCTCTCGGCCCAACATCAACGTAAAGAACACGAGAGGGTTAACCCTGTTATCGTGACGTCATGGTACACAAAATATGTTTGTCTTAACAATCTGCGGTCCATCCCACAAATACACCGGCCGTCCAGTCAAGTAACGTAATATTTGATTGGCTGTGACTGATGCAGTTCGAACTATTCCTCACGCCGCCCCCCACTCTCTCAATGTGGGCGTCTTTGACGAGGGGAGATAACAATGCTGGGAAGTTTTATGAGCTTATGACACGACAAATATGGTGCACTAAGGCACGTGACCAGCAGGTCTTATGCTTCCGGTTTTATGTGCAGATCTATATTTAGATTTTCGGCTGGGCGCGTGGTGGTCGTATGGATGACGTGGACGAGACAATAGCAAGCATTTCATAACGTTGTTGTCTGCAGAGTTTTTTCAAGGTTATCTCTTCGAAATATTTTACCGCCACCCCCCCCCCCCCCCCGAACGAAATGAAAGTTATATAATTTATATAGAAAATATATATTTTTAACAGTGTCCGCCCCCCCCCCCCCGAAGAAAGTCTACCGCCCCCCCCCCCCAAAAAAAAATTTCAAGCCCCCCCCCCTCTCGGAGAAAAAAATCTGGAAGAAACACTGGTTGTCTGGAGTTTATAATCGGGACAGACTCCGTTTATTTTGGGGGGAATTTTGGACTCGGCGTCAATGACGCGGGCGTACTAGAGAGTCTGAAATACTTTAACTTACTGTTAGCTTACTTAGCTTACTGTCAGTTACTTAGCTTACTGTTGGTTTACTATTGGCTTACTGCAAGCTTACTGTGAGCTTACTGTGTGCTTTCGGCTAGCTTAACTGCTACATTACTATTACTGTTAGCTTTCTTTTAGCTTGGTGTTATCTTTTTTATAGCTAAATAGTTAGCTTACTGGTAGTTTTCTGGTAGCTGATGTTTTGTTTCACTTTTTTCACCTTGTGAAGATCTGCCTCCAGTAAATCACAGTGCACACGTTCAAGTGAACAGCACCTCAGAAATTAGCACATAACAAGTTAATATTAGCACATAACAAGGTAATATTAACACATAACAAGATAATCTTAGCACATAACAAGATAATCTTAGCACATAACAAGATAATCTTAGCACATAACAAGATAATCTTAGCACATAACAAGATAATCTTAGCACATAAAAAGATAATCTAATCGAATATTTGCAACCACGTTGTATCCAGGTATCCAGTTCATTAACTCTCCACTGCTCAATGACATGCCCTAATGAGTGCCAATCATTAAAATCTTCATTAAGATGATTATCCAAATTTTCAGATGGATTAACATAATTTTACGTCTGATTAAAAATGTATTTAGTAATAGAGAGTGAAAGCTAATAAGCTAATTAATTTAACCACTGTAACAAGATTGTAATTACATAGTAACTTGAGCAGTGCGAAGTGTTGATAGTGTGTTGATAATGTGTTGATAATGTGTTGATAATGTGTTGATAATGTGTTGATAATGTGTTGATAGTGTGCTGATAATGTGTTGATAATGTGTTGATAGTGTGTAAATTCGGCAAAAACAATCAACACATGTGTAGACTTCACATAAAAATGTATGGATAGGGTTTTTGAACCATTGCCTTGTGAATTAGACTGGTGCTTGCACAGTTCAACTCGTTCAATGGTTCAATTCGTGTTTGTTTCATACCGTATAGGATTTGGTCCTTGCACTATTTAACACGTGCAATGGTCCAATTCTTGTTTCATACCGTATAGGATTTGGTCCTTACACTATTTAACACGTCCAATGGTCCGATTTGTGTTTCATGTGGTATAGGATTGGTCCTTATAACACGTGCAATGTCCAATTCGTGTTTCATACCGTATAGGATTGGTCCTTACACAATACAACAGTAGCGAACTTAGAAAATTATTTCACGATTACTTATTCCCCATCGTCCCTTGTTTGCGTTCTTTATTAGATAGATTTGTAAGTAGAAGAAAAGGCCAGACAAATCAATGATACAATTTTTCCTATAATATTTCATTAGACTACTTTTTTCTACATGAGAAGACCCGAGCCGTGAGAGAAAGGAAGGATAACTCGAACGCCGAGCAAACAAGAGTTACCCAAGTTTTCTCGCTCGTGTGAGATGGATCGAGATTATGAGCTGAAATTGGCCATCTGTGCCCCATTCTTCGAGACCTACTTCAGTACTGGCCACAGACAGGGGGCTATGATTGCCCGCAGGAGAATCCCCCGCCATCAAACGATACTTTGATTATTTGTTGGGCCTTAATAACGCTTTGAATAGGGGCGAAGAGGTGGGGTGGGGGTAGGGGAGGTCGCAAGTAGGGGGCACGGAGGCTCGCTAGATATATTTGAATACAGAACAATTAACCTTATATAAACCGCGTCTTATTTTCTTACATCGTGTTCATTTACTCTCCCTAAATATTACTGCGATGAAAGCTGATATTCTTACTTTGCTTGAAGATACTATTACTTTAAATAAATGAACAAGTTAAGTTCTATCTAACACATAATTATCTACTTAGCATTCTGGAATTTAATAGCTTGCTGACGAACATTATCAGTAATACAATAACTCTTCCACCCCTACACACATTTTTTTAACAAAAAAAAATAAACTTCAATACAACAATACGTATAAAAATACGATAAGATAGAAAATGTATTTATTTTTAAACAGGTTTTCTACAATTTTTTCTGTCCAATTTGTCCTTTTAAAATATTTTGTTTCAACGGTAGATGTAAAGACAAGCCTAGACGCCAACTCTTCTTAAATTACTTTTATTTTAACGAGATTTCAATTTCAGTGTAGGATAAAAAAAAATCTAAAACTCTTTTCATAAAATCATATCAAATCTAGTGCTGTAGTTATGAAACCAGAACAAATCTCGAATTCTAGTCATATAGTCTGAACTAACCTAGAGCTCTAGTTATACAACAAGCAAAAAAAAAACTAGAACTCATGTTATAGAAACTAGATCTACTCTTAACTATAGTCATATCTTTATATCTATTTAATCCGACTTTTTCACACAAAGGCTCATCTGTAGTAGGTCTTTAAAAAAAATAATTCTTTAACTATTTTTGAAAATATGACGGAGGAGGGATGGTGTTGGACTTTGTGAATTTAAAATATTAAAACAATTGATTATAAGATATGTATATATTAAATACAATGAAACCTGGTCCTGATTGTAGAAATAAAAGTTAACACTTGGCACACGATGTAAACTGAATGAACATTTATGTTCATAGAACACTCTAAGGACGCGAGTTCTAATACCAACCTGTCACCCTATGTTTCACTGACATGTAGAGTGGTGGGGTGGGGATGGGGTAGGAGCGTGTTAGATAATGGAGAAGATGACGTTGGCTGACGAGGTGGAGACGACAAGGAACAGGACTTGAGTTTTTTGTGTGGAGGTGAGACGCCCGTGGGTGATGGAAGATGACGGCTACATCTGGGGGGGGGGGGGGGGCTAAAAGCCTGGGTGATGGGGAGGCTAGTTCTGCTGGAAAAGTGTTGCATTTGTGTCTGTATATCTGTGTGTGTGTGTGTGTGTGTTTGTTTGCATTTGTGGAATTTTGGTTTGTACATTCAGTAGATCTTCCGTACCTAAGCCATTAGTTTTAAACAATTTTCCAGCAAACTTCCTTTTTGAAAAAGAAAAACAAGTTAACAAAAAGTCTAGTGAAAACATTCTTCGGCAATATTGTTCTAAATTATGGCAGAAATCGATTGGTAAATGTTTCAAGTCGCTAAGTGGTCTGGTTGCCGAGATATGGGCCAAAAACTGCATTTTTTCGAGGTTTTTTGGCTTTTCCGGGAAATCCAGGAAGGAATTCCGGGAATTTTTTTGGCCCACAATCATCCTCGTAACTTGCTTAACATATTTGCTTTGGAACTAGTCCTCGATATTGCTTCGTTGAGGAGGAGATACGACTTAAAGCTGCGGACACACATCCATCCATCCAGAAATAACGAATTAATAATCGCAATTGTCAATATGGTAATTGCGCTAAAAAACAGGATTTGAAAAGAAAAAAAAAACATAAAAAAAACCCACGAGAAGCAGTTTTTTTTACCCAGTTGTGGGAAACATTCCAGAAAATTTTATTTTTTATACTTTAACATCTAATTTTAATACTCCAAGAATACAATATGAAAAAATATATAAAAAATGATTGGGATCTCGATTTAATATCTCAATTTAATAAAAACAAATATGCTGAAATACTAGATGGTTCGTTGAATATATAGGTCTTCCATAGTCAAGATATATTTTGATGTCTGATATAGCCTACTTCGTTGATTGATATGTTTTGTTGTATCATTTATTTTATTGAGTCACTAATTTTGTTGGATTATATTTTTTTGTTGAAACGTATACTTTGTTACATAATGTGTTTGTGTTTTTACCTTGTTTGATACTATATTTTGTTGCATCATAAACTATATGGATCGAGTAAATTGTTGAACACACTCCATTCTTTAATAAACTACATTGTATGTCTACAACTGCTTTTACAAATTTGCTTTACTGTATTAATGCCTGTTTGATACAAAAGTATGCGAAAACTTTGATTTTTCCACATTACTTTCAAACAAAAAGATAATTTATCCTTAGTTTTCATAACAAGTATCATTACTTAATTAATCTAATGATTTTCTTTTAACCGGCTGACCACTAATTAGGCTACTTCTTTGATGTAGCCTACTGTTTTGTATGTCTGACCTTGATTTTCAATCTGCCTTTGATCAACTGATCATTCAATGTTGGTAAAAAAATACAACTTTATATTTATTATCATGTTACCCTGACTTGGTTATATATCTATAATCTCATTTCCATTTGACGTACATTGGTCTGGTCCAGCTAGACAGTTTTTATTGAGCCGTAAATCTAGACCAAACTTACGCTAGCCATTCAATAAAGTTGGTCGAAAATTGGCAAGGGAGATAAGGAGGGTATGGGTGTGATACGGAGTTGTCTCCCTGTACGCCTAACTGTATATACTACAAGGTTTTTGGTGCCGCTTGTCGGAATTGATGGACTCGGGAATAGCAACACATCGTTATCTGTAAACCAGGGACAACTTATGAGATTTGTGTTCCGCTACAGGTGGAGTAGAGTGTGCAGGTACAGCACTGGGGATAAATGGCCGTGAGAGAGAAGAAACACCTCTTGACCTCTAGGTAAAACCATCGGATTCAATTCCTTTCTGATCCTCAAGATAACGTGGGTTCTGGCCTTGAGTCTTACCCTTGGGTCTGACGCTGGGAGTTACTTATTTCTGAAGCTGACCTTGGATTTGTCCATGAGTCTGACCATGGTGTATGACCCTGGAATTAACTTCATTTCTGATCCTGACCTTGGATCTGACCTTGGGTCTGACCTCGGAATAGCCTCGGGTCTGTTGTGTGAAAAATGGATTCAAGTAAAAACTAGAGGGCAGCAATCCCCATCTCGAATTAATTAAAGCGCTTGTGTGTGTGTTTTTTAGGCCAATTGAGCAGCTTAACTTTGGGAGTTGGCTAATTTTTTGAAAGGTTCTGGCGTTTTGATAAAAGTAGTCCTATAAAATTAATTACACCGATAACCAGATTGGGTATAATTAAACATTTGAAAAAGTATAATGTATTAAATATACTAGATCTCTTCTTCGTTCTTTATTGTTATAGTGAAAGTGATTTTCTCCAAAACAATTAAATAGTAAGAATTAACATGTTATGCACCACAATATATATATATATATATATATTTGTGTGTGTATGTGCATGTATATATGTATTGCAGGTAACGACCCTGATCCACTGTAATAAAGAGCAAAGGTCTCATTGACGGAACTAAATGTTGGAGATGAATTAACTTTGTCGCATCTCTCGGTAACATCAGAACACATGCCCGGTGATGAAGCTAACACAGAGGTTCTTGACTGATTCTGACAACACAGATAAGGGTTATCTGGGCTTTAGTTTCACGTTACAATGCTCCAGTTTAATCCCTCAGGCTGGGGAAAGGTGTCTACACTTGGAGAAAGGTGTCTACACCTGGAGAAAGGTGTTTGCACCTGTAGAAAGGCGTCTACAACCTGGTGAAAGGTGTCCACACTCACACCTCAATCCAGTTCACACAACAGATGGACAATGTCTCACTTGAGTTCAGGTCAGAGACAGCTCACCCCTTTATCTAAGAGGAATTTACACCCAGTTTCCTTTTTGCAGTTGTACAATGAACATGCTTGTGAAGAATTGTGTATTCCTTAGATAGTTCCCTGCAAGAGTCTTAAGAAATTCCAACTAGCCCGCTCGGCCAACACACAAATAAATAAAATAATTCAAACTAGTTTTTCTTCACGTTAAATCTAGTCAAGTCCATGTTTGTTTCGTTGTGTTTTATAGCAACAAGTTTTTTTTTGTCGATAAATTTTATGTATGCTTAGCTCACGACAGTGACTCCTTGTTGTAGATCTAACGGAGGAAAGACAACTCCGTAACCCTTGTTTGCCAAGGTAAACAAGTACTTCATTAAATAAACATCAACAGATTTAGGGTTGGTTAAGATGCGGGGTTTGGGGAACTGTGTTATATTTTGTTGAACTTTTTATCCAGGGCTATACAGTACACGAGAAGTAGACCAATGATACCTCAAACAATAATTACGTCATTTTAAAAATGTTAGTGTTTGCGGTTTGGTACTACCTGCATTCCTACATATATTCATGCACACATACATTATAAATACATGCACTATATATACAAAATAAAAATATGCATTAATAATACTACATTCGCAAATACTACATTTACGCAAATATCTATAAATATACATATATATATATATATATATATATATATATATATATATATATATATATATATATATATATATATATATATATATATATATATATATATATATTGAAAATTCTTTTGTTGAGTGTGTATTGATTGACACGTCCACATTTCCAATATATTTCCTTCAATCTCAGACGCCCACCTGACGCCCTTATTGTTTTCTCTGATCAAATCCCCCGCACAAAGCATCAAAGCGACCAGGCGGCCTCTGATTGGCCACGTGACCAGGTGGAGAACAAAACGCCGTCTATGGCGTATTCGAATCCGGGGGCTAGTTCATTCAAGCAGAAATGGACATCGTAACTAATTGCAGTTCGTAATCGAATACTCCCCCCCTTTAGAAATAGGTGTGAAAAGTATAGCTCTATGCAAAAGATTGAGTATCCTGATTTAGAATCAAAGAAATATGAAGTCAAGTAGGCCTAATGTTCGTCAGAAGCAACATGCACTTAGTTTATCAACTATATCAATATTTACTTTAACCAGTCAATTATTTATTAGCTTAGGTTTTTTTTTTAAAGCTTACATACTTTATATGTAAAAAGTAGTCATTGGTTGCTGGTCGCTTGTTTAAAGTTTTATAAACCCAGTCGAATACACACTGTGCCTACATATTTTCATTACTGCTACAGAATGGGCTGAACTTTATCATATCAATCTCAGCCGTTCAATAAAAATGTTCCTATTGTTAAAACCACTAGCTTGTACACGTTTTATGTATAACTGTGTATTTTTGTATGCTGAGAATTTCATTTATTACACTTTTTGTGTCTAGTATTCCGTCTTTCATCGATACAATAAAAGGCTTTAATATGGTAACACAATACCAAAGCAGTGGTTCTTAACTTTTTGGAGGTGCCGAACCCAATTAGTTTCATACGCGTATTCACCGTACCAGAGTTTCTTCCAGGCATCTCTTCGGGGGGGGGGGGCGTTGCCCCCCCGAACATTTTTTACCGCCCCCCCCCCCCCCCGAACGAAATGAAATTTATATAATTTATATAGAAAATATATACTTTTAACAGTGTCCGCCCCCCCCCCCCCCCTGAAAAAAGTTTACCGCCCCCCCCCGAAAATTTCAAGTGCCCCTCCGGAGAAAAAAGTCTGGAAGAAACACTGCACCGAACCCTTCTTAATAGTTTAGCGTCCGCATCGACAAAATGACGCCGTTAATTATATGAGTTGAGTGTGTTTCTTGATCTCCGCCGAACCCCTGAAACTGACTCACCAATTCCTGGTGTCGGATCGAACCCAGATTGAGAACCACTGTACTAATGCTATAAGGAACAATAGAAGGGTTGTCTAGAATACGGGTACATATGAATGTACTATTTCACAAGGTTTTCTGATAAAAACAACGGATTGGGATGATAGATCAGTATTCATTATACAAAGTACACTACGGATGGTTAAGCAACAGGACAGTGCAGTATAAAGAAAGATACTAAATATTTACTTGGATATTTTGTCCTCATGTATGTAAATGTATATACAGCAGTGAACTTATTCTTATTGACGTGATGGGAGTGATGTATGACGGGAGTGATGTATGATGGGAGTGATGTATGGTGGGAGTGATGTATGATGGGAGTGATGTATGATGGGAGTGATGTATGATGGGAGTGATGTATGATGTATGATGGGAGTGATGTATGATGTGAGTGATGTATGATGTATGATGGGAGTGATGTATGATGTGAGTGATGTATGATGGGAGTGATGTATGATGGGAATGATGTATGCTGGGAGTGATGTATGATGTATGATGGGAGTGATGTATGATGGGAGTGATGTATGATGGGAATGATGTATGCTGGGAGTGATGTATGATGTATGATGGGAGTGATGTATGATGGGAGTGATGTATGATGGGAATGATGTATGCTGGGAGTGATGTATGATGTATGATGGGAGTGATGTATGATGGGAATGATGTATGCTGGGAGTGATGTATGATGTATGATGGGAGTGATGTATGATGTGAGTGATGTATGATGGGAGTGATGTATGCTGGGAGTGATGTATGCTGGGAGTGATGTATGATGTATGATGGGAGTGATGTATGATGTGAGTGATGTATGATGGGAGTGATGTATGATGGGAATGATGTATGATGGGAGTGATGTATGATGGGAGTGATGTATGATGGGAGTGATGTATGATGGGAGTGATGTATGATGGGAATGATGTATGATGGGAGTGATGTATGATGGGAGTGATGTATGATGGGAGTGATGTATGATGGGAACGATGTATGATGGGAGTGATGTATGAAGGGAGTGATGTATGATGGGAGTGATGTATGCTGGGAGTGATGTGTGATGTATGATGGGAGTGATGTATGACGGGAGTGATGTATGACGGGAGTGATGTATGACGGGAGTGATGTATGATGGGAGTGATGTATGACGGGAGTGATGTATGATGGGAGTGATGTATGACGGGAGTGATGTATGATGGGAGTGATGTATGGTGGGAGTGATGTATGCTGGGAGTGATGTATGGTGGGAGTGATGTATGATGTGAGTGATGTATGGTGGGAGTGATGTATGCTGGGAGTGATGTATGGTGGGAGTGATGTATGATGTGAGTGATGTATGGTGGGAGTGATGTATGCTGGGAGTGATGTATGACGGGAGTGATGTATGATGGGAGTGATGTATGATGGGAGTGATGTATGACGGGAGTGATGTATGACGGGAGTGATGTATGATGTGAGTGATGTATGGTGGGAGTGATGTATGCTGGGAGTGATGTATGACGGGAGTGATGTATGATGGGAGTGATGTATGATGGGAGTGATGTATGACGGGAGTGATGTATGACGGGAGTGATGTATGATGGGAGTGATGTATGATGGGAACGATGTATGATGGGAGTGATGTATGCTGGGAGTGATGTATGATGTATGATGTGAGTGATGTATGATGTGAGTGATGTATGATGGGAGTGATGTATGATGGGAGTGATGTATGACGGGAGTGATGTATGACGGGAGTGATGTATGATGGGAGTGATGTATGACGGGAGTGATGTATGATGTGAGTGATGTATGACGGGAGTGATGTATGATGGGAGTGATGTATGACGGGAGTGATGTATGATGGGAGTGATGTATGGTGGGAGTGATGTATGCTGGGAGTGATGTATGATGGGAGTGATGTATGATGGGAGTGATGTATGACGGGAGTGATGTATGATGGGAGTGATGTATGATGGGAGTGATGTATGATGGGAGTGATGTATGATGGGAACGATGTATGATGGGAGTGATGTATGCTGGGAGTGATGTATGATGTATGATGTGAGTGATGTATGATGTGAGTGATGTATGATGGGAGTGATGTATGATGGGAGTGATGTATGATGGGAGTGATGTATGATGGGAGTGATGTATGATGGGAGTGATGTATGATGTGAGTGATGTATGATGTGAGTGATGTATGATGGGAGTGATGTATGATGGGTGTGATGTATGATGGGAGTGATGTATGATGGGAACGATGTATGATGGGAGTGATGTATGCTGGGAGTGATGTATGATGTATGCTGGGAGTGATGTATGATGTATGATGGGAGTGATGTATGATGGGAGTGATGTATGATGGGAGTGATGTATGACGGGAGTGATGTATGATGGGAGTGATGTATGATGTATGATGGGAGTGATGTATGATGGGAGTGATGTATGATGGGAACGATGTATGATGGGAGTGATGTATGCTGGGAGTGATGTATGATGTATGATGTGAGTGATGTATGATGTGAGTGATGTATGATGGGAGTGATGTATGATGGGAGTGATGTATGATGGGAGTGATGTATGATGGGAGTGATGTATGATGGGAGTGATGTATGATGTGAGTGATGTATGATGTGAGTGATGTATGATGGGAGTGATGTATGATGGGAGTGATGTATGATGTGAGTGATGTATGATGGGAGTGATGTATGATGGGAATGATGTATGCTGGGAGTGATGTATGATGTATGATGGGAGTGATGTATGATGGGAGTGATGTATGATGGGAATGATGTATGCTGGTAGTGATGTATGATGTATGATGCGAGGGATGTATGATGGGAGTGATGTATGATGGGAATGATGTATGCTGGGAGTGATGTATGATGTATGATGGGAGTGATGTATGATGGGAATGATGTATGCTGGGAGTGATGTATGATGTATGATGGGAGTGATGTATGATGTGAGTGATGTATGATGGGAGTGATGTATGCTGGGAGTGATGTATGCTGGGAGTGATGTATGATGTATGATGGGAGTGATGTATGATGTGAGTGATGTATGATGGGAGTGATGTATGATGGGAATGATGTATGATGGGAGTGATGTATGATGGGAGTGATGTATGATGGGAGTGATGTATGATGGGAGTGATGTATGATGGGAATGATGTATGATGGGAGTGATGTATGATGGGAGTGATGTATGATGGGAGTGATGTATGATGGGAACGATGTATGATGGGAGTGATGTATGAAGGGAGTGATGTATGATGGGAGTGATGTATGCTGGGAGTGATGTGTGATGTATGATGGGAGTGATGTATGACGGGAGTGATGTATGACGGGAGTGATGTATGACGGGAGTGATGTATGATGTGAGTGATGTATGACGGGAGTGATGTATGATGGGAGTGATGTATGACGGGAGTGATGTATGATGGGAGTGATGTATGGTGGGAGTGATGTATGCTGGGAGTGATGTATGGTGGGAGTGATGTATGATGTGAGTGATGTATGGTGGGAGTGATGTATGCTGGGAGTGATGTATGGTGGGAGTGATGTATGATGTGAGTGATGTATGGTGGGAGTGATGTATGCTGGGAGTGATGTATGACGGGAGTGATGAATGATGGGAGTGATGTATGATGGGAGTGATGTATGACGGGAGTGATGTATGACGGGAGTGATGTATGATGTGAGTGATGTATGGTGGGAGTGATGTATGCTGGGAGTGATGTATGACGGGAGTGATGTATGATGGGAGTGATGTATGATGGGAGTGATGTATGACGGGAGTGATGTATGACGGGAGTGATGTATGATGGGAGTGATGTATGATGGGAACGGTGTATGATGGGAGTGATGTATGCTGGGAGTGATGTATGATGTATGATGTGAGTGATGTATGATGTGAGTGATGTATGATGGGAGTGATGTATGATGGGAGTGATGTATGACGGGAGTGATGTATGACGGGAGTGATGTATGATGGGAGTGATGTATGACGGGAGTGATGTATGATGTGAGTGATGTATGACGGGAGTGATGTATGATGGGAGTGATGTATGACGGGAGTGATGTATGATGGGAGTGATGTATGGTGGGAGTGATGTATGCTGGGAGTGATGTATGATGGGAGTGATGTATGATGGGAGTGATGTATGACGGGAGTGATGTATGATGGGAGTGATGTATGATGGGAGTGATGTATGATGGGAGTGATGTATGATGGGAACGATGTATGATGGGAGTGATGTATGCTGGGAGTGATGTATGATGTATGATGTGAGTGATGTATGATGTGAGTGATGTATGATGGGAGTGATGTATGATGGGAGTGATGTATGATGGGATTGATGTATGATGGGAGTGATGTATGATGGGAGTGATGTATGATGTGAGTGATGTATGATGTGAGTGATGTATGATGGGAGTGATGTATGATGGGTGTGATGTATGATGGGAGTGATGTATGATGGGAACGATGTATGATGGGAGTGATGTATGCTGGGAGTGATGTATGATGTATGCTGGGAGTGATGTATGATGTATGATGGGAGTGATGTATGATGGGAGTGATGTATGATGGGAGTGATGTATGACGGGAGTGATGTATG
Organism: Physella acuta; assembly: GCF_028476545.2. Lineage (NCBI taxonomy): Eukaryota > Metazoa > Mollusca > Gastropoda > Physidae > Physella > Physella acuta. The sequence continues at coordinate 437,551 of NW_026731648.1, forward strand.
ATGGGAGTGATGTATGATGTATGATGGGAGTGATGTATGATGGGAGTGATGTATGATGGGAACGATGTATGATGGGAGTGATGTATGCTGGGAGTGATGTATGATGTATGATGTGAGTGATGTATGATGTGAGTGATGTATGATGGGAGTGATGTATGATGGGAGTGATGTATGATGGGAGTGATGTATGATGGGAGTGATGTATGATGGGAGTGATGTATGATGTGAGTGATGTATGATGTGAGTGATGTATGATGGGAGTGATGTATGATGGGTGTGATGTATGATGGGAGTGATATATGATGGGAGTGATGTATGATGGGATTGATGTATGATGGGAGTGATGTATGATGGGAGTGATGTATGATGGGAACGATGTATGATGGGAGTGATGTATGATGGGAGTGATGTATGATGTATGCTGGGAGTGATGTATGATGGGAGTGATGTATGATGGGAGTGATGTATGATGGGAACGATGTATGATTGGAGTGATGTATGCTGGGAGTGATGTATGATGTATGCTGGGAGTGATGTATGATGTATGATGGGAGTGATGTATGATGGGAGTGATGTATGATCGGAGTGATGTATGATGGGAGTGATGTATGATGGGAGTGATGTATGCATGTCTGGGTGGTAAATGGGAACTGGGGGTAGATGGCTCCACCAGACATGGACATTTGTATTCATAGCCTCGTAAGCTGGGATATGTTGGAGTGGGGGGGGGGGGGGGGGGTGGGGGTACTGGTGTAGCTGACCGTTAGTTGTTGCACAGGTTGTTAGTGCACGGCAGTGGTCAAGTTGTGGGGGCATTGGGGGTGTCTAGTTGTGGGGAAATGGGGGTGTCAAGTTGTGGGAGTATTGGTCAAGTTGTGGGGGCATTGGTCAAGTTGTAGGGGCATTGGTCAAGTTGTGAGGACATGGGGGTGTCAAGTTGTGGGACATTGGTCAAGTTGTGGGGGCATTGGTCAAGTTGTGGGGGCATTGGTCAAGTTGTAGGGGCGTTGGTCAAGTTGTGGGGGCATTGGTCAAGTTGTAGGGGCGTTGGTCAAGTTGTGGGGGCATTGGTCAAGTTGTAGGGGCATTGGTCAAGTTGTAGGGGCATTGGTCAAGGTGTGGAGACATGGGGGTGTCAATTTATGGGACATTGGTCAAGCTGTTATTGGGTATGGTCAAGTTGTGGGGATATTGGATGTTGTCAGTTGTGAAGGCAATTAATTTATTCTGATAACAATGCAAAATTTGATAGAATTTTCATGTTCCAACAGGCTAATTGGGACTCTAGGTATAGTAATGTTGTGGCGGAGACATCCAATGTTTAAACGTAGTGGAGCAGCCCTAAGACTGACGGTATAAGAAATTCATAACCAAGTGCAAGGTTTAATTAACCAAGGCAAACACATGTTTTAGCTAGTATAAGAAAGGCTTTATTACTTAACATGCCGAATTATATGCACTCATGTGGAAATATTTTTTACAGTACCCGGCCAATGTAATCATTTCGACATTACTCTTCTATGCAGTCGTTTATATACTATACCAGAAGAAATATAAGCAAGCTATACATTTCTCAAAACTTTGTTTTACTTCTGTTTTACTTTCTGAGGAAAAATTGTATACAACTTAATTTTTTTTTCACCGATTTATGAAATTATGCAGATATCGTATTGTATCCAAGACAAGAAAACAAACAGCCAGTCAGCTAAAGTGGAATACTCAAGGACCTTTAAAGCCAATAAGCTAAGATGGGACAAACTCTCGTACCTTAAAGCCAGACATAGGACCTATAAAGCCAGACAGCTAAAATGAAACGAGCAATGGATCTTGTCTAGCGGCTGAACTAACAAGATTCAGAATTCATCCCACGCCTCCATCCACGCCTGTTAGTGCCCGGATTAGTATGACCAGTGGGTCGGTGAATGGGGAGGACGGGGTCACGGGATTAGGGTCACGTGTACCGTTATTGACTTGGTCAAGTCTAGGTATTGTGTGACAGAGGACAAGAGGACGGCATTTGTTAGCAAGAGGACGGTCCTGTAACAGTCAATATGACAACAGGACAACAGGACAACAGGACATCACTGGACAAGCAAGGGGCCTAGGGTTCTGTATCAACCTATGGGACAGGACAACAGGACAACAGGACAACAGGACAACAGGACAACAGGACCACAGGACAACAGGACAACAGGACAACAGGACAACAGGACAACAGGACCACAGGACAACAGGACAACAGGACAACACTGGACAAGCAAGGGGACTAGGGTTTTGTATCAACAGGACAACAGGACAACAGAAATACAAGACATCGCTGGTCAAGCAAGAGGACTAGGGTTCTGTGTAAACCTAGGTATCAGAGTAACAGGACAACAGGACATCTTTTGTCCAATTATATGTTTGGTCCTGTCTATGTCCTGACTGACAAGACAACTGGACATCATTTGTTGACTTGCTCCAGTCTATGTGAGTTACCAGTGTCATCTTTCTTATATCACTTAAACATCAACTTTTTCATCCTCGTATTAGATAAATTTAGATTGCACTGTTGGTAGCTTTGTTGTGACATTAATAGCTTTGTTATTTTGTTAGAAGCTTTGTTGTTTCGTTAATAGATTTGTTGTGACGTTAGTTGCTTTATTGGAAGAAGGTTTACTGTGCTTTGGTTTAGGGGCATTATTAAGCCGTTAGAAGTTTTATCATGCCGTTAATAACTTTGCTTTGTTATGCCGTTAATAGATTCGACCTCTTTAAACGTGGATTTTACACCACATTGTAAATGTGTTCACTAGACTTGACGATCATCTTGAGAATACCACGTTGTCACGTTAATGTGAAAATCTTACCGTGATCTTTTAAAACCCTGTCACGTTAGCACAATCATCCCACCGTGATCTTTTTACACCTACCATATCGATGTCACTGATGTGTACTTGAGGTGATATCACTAAAAGTGGAAAACATTAGAAACATCAGAAGCATACACAATCTAAGCAACATTAAGATCAGCATCCTGAATATATACATCAAAATCTACATTATCGGCTTCTGCAGCATCAACATTGACACCGACAGTATCAATTTCTTAGCACGAACGACATAATCAACAGCAACTACAAAATCAGCACACACAACATCAAACACTAGAATATCAACATCATCAACCGCAACAACTAAAACACCAACATCTGCAACATTTACAACATGAACCTCTACAACATCACAAAAACAGCAGCATTCTCTACAACAACACCACTTACAATATCTTCATCTAAAACCTCAACCAACACAACATCAGTTAAAAAAAACATTATCAGCAACTTCAACATCAACCACAGCTTCAACAGCTACAAAATCAACATCATAATAATTTTAAAACAGCCGCTAAGACAAGAAGCTTAATCTGCACGCCCACATTTTTAACACCTCCACCCACACCTCCACCCACACCTCCACTCACACCTCCACCCACACCTCCACCCACACCTCCACCCACACCTCCACCCACAGTCTAGCCAATATAACAATCCTATTAAACAAAACATAAAAATGTCATCTCCATATCTCCCCCTCCCCGTCACACACTTCGCTACTAGCTCTGCCATCACACAGTGAGCTCCCCTTGTAATCGCTTTCATCGATATTTCGATTATCTGCTCTTTGGACTAAGAAGGGCAGAGAATTGAAAAATTGCATATCTTATAAGAAAATATAAACAATTTCAACTAACTGTAAATAAAACGTAATAAAGAACAAACGACATTTTTTTATTATTTAAAAAAAAAGAGTGTGCTGATAATCAAATCATTTCATAGGTAATAGATGTAAATGAAGAAAATTAATTACAAATTATTTTTTCCATTATCCATTAGTACAGGTTTATATGAACTACTTAAAGCGTAGGCTTGGAACGATCTGGTAACTCACTCTAAAGGTAGAAGAATTACCTCCAGTTTAATGCTGGGGAGTTTGAAGGGAAAAAGGGGAAGGAATCCAGCAAGGGAGATAACCCCCTAAACTTCAACCCGCCTTTCCTCCCATAAAGTTTATCGTAATTTTCTTGGTGATCGGAAGTCGGTGGTCGTGGACTGGTGCTGTTTGATGCGGGACTCTAGACACAGGCTGTTTCTGTTTGTTCTGCTTGTACGGGTTCTATTGGATGTTTTATTTCATTTTTTTTCTTGATTCGTAAGGAAAAATAATTACATGCTTACCTCGTCAGCGGTGAGTAGTTTTTTCTCGTGCGAGTGAGTGGTGTTGTTGTCTATATTTCTGTGTTGTTTCTAGTGTCGTCTTTGTACACAGGTGACGTTCCCTGTTTTATATAGGTATGATTAAATGATTATAGATGTATAATGATACATGTATGAATGAGTATCTATCTTTCTTTCCTTACTTAATAGTAGAATACTTTTAAAAGTGTTTTTTCAAGAGCCTGAAAAACTTAAATTATGGCATACATCGCAAAATTTAGAACTGAGTGTTGTAACATATCGGATGACAGGTATCATAACGTAAACACAACATGGTGACTGTATTGTGAGTGATGGGTGATGAGTCACAAAAACATGCTTTGTTGATTTACGTGGTGTATTTGTCGTGAGTGATGAATGAACTGTGTGACTATTCAATAAATCAAGTTATGTTAATTTATATAGTGTATTTGTCGTGAGTTATGGGTGATTAGTCACAAAAAGATGCTATGCTGATTTACGTGGTGTATTTGTTGTGAGTGATGAATGATTAGTCACAAAAACATGCTATGCTGATTTACGTGGTGTATTTGTCGTGAGTGATGCTATGTTGATTTACGTGGTGTATTTGTCGAGAGTGATGGATGAACTGTGTGACCCGTCAATAAAACATGCTATGTTGAATGGTGAGAGAGTGGATGTTGTAGTTGATAGTGTTGTTATATGTTAGTTATGATACAGGTAGAGAGTAAATGACTGACTGCAGTTTTCATGGCACAACATGAATCTTGTTTGTTTGTGTGTTTTTGTGTGTGTGTGCGTATGTCTGTGTGTCTGTATGTGTGTGTATGAGAAAGAGAGAGATTTATGTTTGTGAATCACAAGTCTATTGGCATTAAGCTATGAATAATATCAAGCGTACTTTTGTGTAAAAGTGTCTGAGTACTTTTGTGTGAAGGTGTTAGAATACTTTTGTGTGAAGGTGTTAGAATACTTTTGTGTGAAGGTGTCTGAGTACTTTTGTGTGAAGGTTTCTGGGTATTTTTGTGTTATGGTTTCAGAGTACTTTATGTGAACGTGTCGAGGTAATTTATTTATCAATTCGCCAATAGCTCTGTTCACACCCCATGTATATGATGGTGTTCCAAATACTGTTTATACTTGATTATCATGTTAGTTAGGGCCCACAAACCATAAAATATTCCACAAAAAACTATCCACAGACAAATACAAAAAATAAATAGAATTTACCAGAGACAAATATGTAGCTTAGTCTAGATATGAATGGGAAGGGGAAGCCACTATGTATACGAACTAGTCAGCATTACCTTCACTTCGATGACTTTTAATGATCAAATCACGTATTCGGTAAATGAAACCCTATAAATCTTGTAGCACACGGAAACCTCATAATTTACATGGTAGTAGCTAGGCTTGCTGTCAATTTTTGCATTAACCATCTAGGTTCTTAAACTTGACGAATAGTTACCATCTTTTACTGCAATAAGACTGTTACATAGTACGCAGATGGAAGATTATAGTTTACTCATGACATAAACCCAGGTTTACTTTCTCACTTTCGGTTGGTGATGGGGTCAAAGCTTGATGGTTTTTTTAAATGTCGATGGTCAAACTTAATATTGATCTGAAAGTAGAATGCGGGATCCATTTTCTATTATAGATGTATGTCAAAATCACATATTACAATTATCACATGTCCAAAAACGCATGTCACAATTAAACATCATGTCACAATCATATGTCTTAATTGCATGTCGCAAGCAACTAAATGACAAAATCACATGCAATATTCACACTCCAACTCACACACCACAATCACACTCTACCTCATACACCACAATCACACTCCACCTCACACACCACAATCACACTTCACCTCACACACCACAACCACAATCACACTCCACCTCACACTCCACAATCACATTCCACCTCACACATCACAATCACAATCACACTCCACCTCACACTCCACAATCACACTCCACCTAACACACCACAATCACACTCCACCTCATACACCACAATAACACTCCACCTCACACACCACAATCACAATCACACTCCACCTCACACACCACAATCACAATCACACTCTACCTCTCGCTCCACAATCACACTCCACCTCACACTCTGCAATCACATGCTACAACTACACTCCACAATCGCTCCCCACAATCCAATGCCAGCGATACACCTCCAGCCTCTGAGTATTACCCCACTGGCTTGAGATGCATCAACTTTTAACACAGCTCATTACGATGACTCAAGTCAACATTGATCGATACAAAATCTGTCTTAAAGTTCAAGGCAAATCAGAAATACACGGTTGTATAGGTTGGTGTTAACACACTTTATTCGAGTATCACATTTATGGGTTGATATTAATTTACAGGTGCTTATATATAAATATATTCATATGTACGCTTTTGAACTAGACGGTCTATAGTCAGGTGAAGCAGAGTTAATCCGTTTTTGTGATATCGGCATATGAATGAATAGTGGTATTAGCACTAAACACAGAAGCCTTTATTTTCACCAAAGTCACTTGAGTACGCATCTTAGGTAAGTGGACTAAGAGAGGTTCTATGGAATTGAACCCGGATTCGAACTTGAGACTTTCAGGTTAGCAGTCGTAAACTCTACCATTTAACCACGCCGTCCCATTATATATATATATATATATATATATATATATATATATATATATATATATATATATATATATATATATATATATATATATATGTATATATATATATATATATATATATATATATATATATATATATATATATATATATATATACATATATATGCATATTAAGCAAAATCATCACCCTCTTGTAGCTTGTATAAAATATTCGATGTTTCCTGTCATGCCCGGTGTTTCGGTGTCTCGATACATTGCATTTGTTATCATTTAATTTCCTTCTGTGATAACATTTTACCCTTACGATTTTGCGTGTTCTTATCTCCCTTAAGCAAGATAGTACCGCTGTATGTGCAACAGTGTATATCATAAAATTGTCAATAACTGCTACATACGTCAAAAATCAAAACTAAAAAAAATATTTCCGTATATTATCGTTCTTTGATGATATTTTTTGATAAGAGTGAAAAAATGAGTTTTCCCTGGGAATTTTTTTAAGCTAGTAAAATATTTCTTTAAATAGCTACATGGATTTTCCAAACAATAAAATATTGTTTTCTTTACTTATCTACACTGTTGATTTAAGAATTTCCCAAGTTTTTCATGAGCTTGCCCACGACTTTTGTACTTTAATTTACCTACGAATTGTTTTCGTTTGATATCGGTTTTTATCATGTAAAGTTCCAGCTTGTTTTACACATTAGTTTCCACTGTGATTGCTGCGTATGTGTGCTAAATCAAAACGAATAAACTATCTCTCTTGCGATCCGTCTTTTAAATGATTTTTTGAAGTATTTATCGATATATGGATAGAAATTGTGTAAATCTTAGAGGTTAGAGATGGTGGGAAGAGGGATGGGGTGTGTGTGGGGGGGGGGGGGTGCCGGATATCGCAGATAACCTCACAGTTGGTGTTGTTGTGGGTTTAGAGGATTGGAGGAGGGGTGGGGGGCGGGTGCAGCATCGGCTTTAAAATCAAGTCTATAACAAGACAATTACAGGTTTTCATTAATGACGTAGTGATTTAATTGATTAGCAGCCAATTAGCTGTTTGCCAGGTAAATACCAATTATAATCAAGTGCTGATCGATCACGTGAGAACAGACGTATGGACAATGAGTGTCCATCACGGTACGGTTCATTATAATATAACTAGACAGTCCACCTGGACTTATAAGAACAAGACATCTGTGCTAGGGTTCATTATTTTATGACTAGACATTTTCTTTTAGGCTCATTGTTATATGTGTCGAGATGCAAGTTTATCTCATAATTAGGCAGAAAACAAAAGAGAAATACAAAAATATTTCAATTCGGAGCAACACTAGTGAAAACGTTTATCCATTTAACTGATAGATTTAGTACAAAATAGTAAGAAATGTATGTGTTACTTGTTGAATGATTAGAAAACGTTGTATGACTTTGTGTTGGTAATCTGAAACCCGGAGATAAGAGACGGGGTGAGAGCGAATATTTAAGATTGACGATTCTTCTTATCTGAGGAACGTGTCATAAGCTGTACATTCCACGCCTAATTAGCGAATGTTTCAGTGATAAGTAAATCAATTAATGTGATTGAAATAAAAGTTTGTTTTTTTGGCATTAAGATTTTTTAATGCTGCTGACGCTAGGTCACTAAGTACGGTAAATATCAAGGGAAAGAACTTTGTGTTTATTCTAGCAAACGTAAACAAATAGAGCAACAAGCACGAAAACATTTAAAACGAATTGCTTGACTCATTGAAACTATTTATTCTGCATGAGTTAGGAAACGTCCATTGTTAATAGATTATTAACACGTGTGATCATTTTTAATTACTGTTTTCACTGTTTTCACGAAAACTCGTTTCTCAAGAGAGCTTTTTATTTTCGGTTAAACATTTATTTACACTATAACTATATATTTATATGTATCGATATGTATGTATGTATATATATGTATATATATAAGTATATATATATATATATATATATATATATATATATATATATATATATATATATATATCATATACGTAAAATAAACACAATTGATTTCATGTTTTTAAAGCACCCATGATTTTGACATAAAATACTTAACTGTGTTTGATAAAATCCTTTCCAATATAACAGTTACGGACGAAGAATATCTAACATAAATATGTATATATATATATATATATATATATATATATATATATATATATATATATATATATATATATATATATATATATATATATATATGAATTGTGTCAACACTTGAATTTAAAGAGGCATTTACTTAACGTATCATTTCTGGTCTAGACAAATTTCGTTGCTCAGAATTAATGTTGTCCTTAGAATTCCTACACTTATAAATAATTCATGACACTCTAAATCCTAAAAGTTGTATAATGGAACAGACTAGTTGTGTTAATTCTGCGTGGCTATATCGTTTATTTTCTTGATTCTCTGCACGTGTTAAACTATTTTTATAAACTTGCCTCGATCAGTGCAGACTGGTATATTTTAATTGATTTTGTAATATATGTGTCTTCTTTCCTTTTCAAATTCACGTTTAATTTTTTAAAATAAATTATTGAATGGAAAGAAAAAACGTGTTATTTGCATTATTTTCCTATATATCGACATCACACTTATATTTCACCTCGAACGAACGTAAGTGGATCCATAAATAATGCCTTCAATTATTCAGCTTAATTAACATTTTTATGCTGTTATCTTGAAAGTTTCAAAGTTCAAAAAAAAAAAAAAAAGAAAATCTTGAAAGGCGTCTTCTTTTCAGAATTTTATCAAAAAGTTTGACAGCTGACATAAGCGGCCAACATTGAGGAATCTGACAGATTTTTCTAGAAGCCTGTTCTTTCATCTACACTTCTCAGGTCACTCTTCACCCGTGCATCACCCACCCCGCCCACACATCACACCTCCCCTACCCACCCACACATCACACCTCCCCTACCCACCCACACATCACACCTCCTCTACCCACCCTCCCTTATCACACTCAGCATAGTGAATGGATTATGAATGAATTCCTGCATTTAAATCCCCGGGGATATCAATAGCTGTCGACGCTTTCAGAAAAAAAATCAGTAAACGAAAAGATACCCAGCCTTGACGTGTGTAGCTCAGCCTCCGACAGAGTGTTTACGATAAAATGTCCGCCTTCATTAAAGTTTAGTTATCGTTACTGATTTCTCACATAACTTCGTGCTTCAACTTTAAATTAAATGACAATATCCTTTCCTACTTCGACACTGCTACTTTAGGTTGGGAAGTGATTTACAGCTAACAGCTGCTATATAATGTCATGGCTTAGAGCTGTCATTTCATTTAGAGCATATGGCTGTCATTTAATTTAGATCATATAGCTGCCATTACGTTTAAAGCTTATAGCTGTCATTTCAGTTAGAGCTAATAGCTGCCATAACGTTCATAGCTCATAGCTACCATTACATTTATAGCTTATAGCTGTCATTAAATGTATAGCTTATAGCTGCTTTTTCATTCAAAGTTAACAGCAACCGTATTAGTTGCTATATTATTTTAGTTTATAGCTTCCCTATTTTATGTAGCTTATAGCTACCATATGATTTCTAGCCTATTTGTCATAATAGTCAGAAAGCTAGACGGATGCCCAATTGTTTATAATATAATGTTCACATAAATGTTACTTGTTAATGTAATATTTAAAGCACACGTTTCCTTAGTTTCATAGGGTATACATATTGTTTGGTAAAATGCAGGGTCATTTGGATCTTCGTATGTACTAAGTCCTGGGTCATAATCACGTCGAGAGAAGCTGTAGAGTTGACATCCCCTCTTCACCTCTACCGAGCAAAAAAAAAAATATGATATAGTGATAATGTATGAGAAATGTACATTCTTCACAAGGACGCTTTATATATGATCTTTATGTATGTATTCTACACATGAAAGTTGCCTGCCAAAATTATTCTGAGAATCACGTACTAAACTAAATTTGAATAGTTGCCGTTAGATTTGCTGAGGTTCTAATGTAAGCAAGCTAGGCATATTGCTGACCAAACTATCCCTTCATATGCCAAGGTCAAAGAAACAGGTGAACTCTACTTGCGCCATGGACCGTTAGGTTCAAAAGGGGAACTTTACATACACAATTATACTCTAACATTTATTTACCATTTTTGTAAAGCTATGAGTAACGAAACATGTGTTTTTTTCATACAACCCAAAACCCCCATCTCCCACAACTAGAGCGCCCAATGACGAGAAACTCCTGATCAATTTTAACGTATTGATTATGTAAATCTACCAGTACTTCAAATCTTCTCAAACTCTGAATTATCTAACTAGCCCTATAGGCATCACAAAAGTGACGTCATGTGAATTATTTAACTAGCCCTATAGACACCACAAACGTGACGTCATTTGTATAATCTGACAGCCCTATAGCCATCACAAACGTGACGTCATGTGAATGCTGTGATTGAATTGTTGTTTTATTTGTTTAAACGGCCAATGTGAAAAAGGCCATCGTGCCTACAATTGTTACCGTTTTTTTTAATAAATTTGAATAAATTGAATTGAATGATTTAACTAGTCCTATAGGCATCACAAAAGTGACGTCATGTGAATTATCTACTAGCCCTATATGCATCAAAAACGTGACGTCATGTGAATTATCTAACTAGCCCTATAGGCATCACAAACGTGACGTCAAATCACGTTCACACGGATATACAAGCAACACATTTCAGCTTGATATATAATTTCCCCAAACATTTTCTCCGTTGATGAAAAAAACATTTCAATTTCTTTAACAACATTTCCTGCTCATTCGGCGTGGGTTATTTCGTTACGGCAGTTTGGATTATCTGGTTATTGCTGTGGGAATGTTTGTCGGGATTATCATTTCATTAATCTTCTCTCACGTCATCCTAATCACAGATGAATTTCCCCACAATCACAGCAACAAATAAAAAAAATAATAATAGCACGTTCGTTTTTCTAAGGCTTTATTCATCAAAGGCAAAAAAAAAACCTGATATGTTGCTACAGATGAATTATAAACTCTCAAAAAACGATAAATGAAAATTCTTGTTTTACATTTTCTAAATTTTTAAGCCTACTTTTTCTGAAGGTATTTAGAATTTTTTTTTTTTTGGTTTGGCATTTGATGTGCAAGATACTTGTTAAGACAGATATAATTAAAAAAAACCTGTGTTAATTAGACATAAGTTGATACATATTTTAGAAAAATGTAATCGGATTTAGGTTTTAGATTTTAAAATATATCTATTTTCTTTAAACTTTAAAAAGTATATATATTTATAAAACGCAATATTTAAACTTCACATTAAAAATTCATACAAAAATGAAAATTGTCGTTGAAGCGCAAACATTTCAAGTATTGCTACTTGAAATCTGACATTAAAGTACTAGTATGTGCGGTAATATCTTTTTGCATGACTCAAAACCTACATAATGGAGGTTGGCATATTGAGAGAGAGAGGTTTTGTATGCAGTGGGTTGATGGGTGTGTTGATGGGTGTGTTGATGGGTTTGTTGACGGGTGTGTTTATGGGTGTGTTTATGGGTGTGTTTATGGGTGTGTATATGGGTGTGTTTATGGGTGTGTTTATGGGTGTGTTTATGGGTGTGTTTATGGGTGTGTTTATGGGTGTGTTTATGGGCGTGTTTATGGGTGTGTTTATGGGTGTGTTTATGGGTGTGTTTATGGGTGTGTTTATGGGTGTGTTTATGGGTGTGTTTATGGGCGTGTTTATGGGTGTGTTTATGGGTGTGTTTATAGATGAACGGACCGATTTTACTTTCTGCCTTTATGAACTGAACTTAAAGCCGACAAAAGCTCCCAATTAAATCTAAAATGGATGAATGTTGTTAACGAATTTTATTTATTGGTTTATCCATTAAGTGGATACAATCTACGAAGGGAAGTAATTTCTGTGCTGAAATTAAACTCACTGTTTTATCCCCTCCCCTTTGTTTGTTGATCTTGCTGTCCTATTTGTGCTCTAATTAATACATTTATATTAGATACAACAATGCGCATTGTCTTTGTGAGTTGTTTATGTAAGATGAGATACTATTTTTTAGGGAGCCTTTGGCTGAGGGTATTTATCTCAGTTTATCAAACTGTAATCTCATGCAATAACTATTTGTAGTGAAAAACAACTTTATATATATATATATATATATATATATATATATATTATATATATATATATATTATATATATATATATATATAATGTAAACGGTCAACCTTCATAAAACCTGCAGTAATCCACAGATACAGTGACATTATCTCATGTCGTAGAATAGCTAAAAGATTATTTTAATAATTTGTTAATGCACGTCAACTTTACGAAGGCGAAGCTAAACTCAACTCAGAGAGAGACTTGACTGAAATATAGACATCAGATAGAAGAAATACAACCCTCGTCTAAGGTACGCTAGTAGAGACATAGAACCCTAATCTACGTTCTACTAAGGGAGAAACTTGACTGAAATATAGACATCATATAGAAGAAATAAAACCTTGATCTAAGATCTGCTAGTAGAGACAGAACGTTGAATGTACCTGATCTATTAAACTTTGTATTCCCAGAACCATCAGAACGTTCATCTTGCTCCTCTTTCATCTCCTCTAGTGCTGCCTGTTCCCCTTACCATTGAAGCCACAGAGGTTCAAAGACCCTATTGTACACTACAAGCCGGCTCTTGAAATACACCGGCACAGTTAGCCAGGCTTTACCTGCCTCGATTTAAACATAAAAAGATTTCAGCCATCTTGTAAATTCCACTCCCTCATCCTACACCCCCCCCCCACCTATAATAAACCCTCCATCTTGAAATCAGTTTTTACTAGCCTTCAAACCGTTATGCTAGTGACTTGTACTACAATTGGCAGTGTAAATAATCAACCAATAAAAACATAACAAAAGCTTCACAGTGGGGGAAATTTTGCGTGACGCCTCAACCCCTGGGGTCGGGGTTTAGAAGATAATGCTAATGATAAGAATAATGAAGAGTAATGGCGCGGGTATTTTTAGCATCGACAAGTGCTGCGTGGCGGAATCAGATAAACGCTACAGAAACATAGCTTGAAATAGGCGGGATGGCGCTTTAATTGTTCTGTATGTAACATTAGATTGTTCACGCGACCTCAAACATAGCTTGAAATAGGCGGGATGGCGCTTTAATTGTTCTGTAATTAACATGAGATTGTTTATTGCCGCAACCAACATGAGAAAGCGACCACAGACATAGCTAGAAATAGGCAGGATGGCGCTTTAATTGTTCTGTAATTAACATGAGATTGTTCACGCGACCAGAAACATAGCTTGAAATGGGCGGGATGGCGCTTTAATTATTGTATATTTAACATTAGATTGTTCCTACACATAACTATACTCTAACATTAATTTACCATTTTTGTAAAGCTATGAGTAACGAAACATGTGGTTATTTCATACAACCCAAAACCCCCATCTCCCACAACTAGAGCGCCCAATGACGAGCAACTGATCAATTTTTAATGTACTGATTATGTAAATCTACCAGTACTCACATAATTATCTTCTTTAAGTTTTGATAAGCCGCAAATAATTGTTAAAATATTGTTAAATTGTATTCCCCCCCCCCCCCCATCTCTTCCACAACCCTCTCCCAATACGGCGTCCTTGTAGGTATCAGACGATCACACATTTGTCGTCTGCAATGTTTTGACCTTGCGTCCATTTCTGCTGAGATAAAACTTACTCGTCCAGCTGGAACTCCAGGCATAGAAAAAAAACTTGTGCCCTTCGTGTTTATATTCATGGGCTAGATTAAACCAAGCCAACAAGCGAATGTTTATTCAAGTTTTATTACGTCCCCTGCAAAGATGTCCATGTTAACTCCCTTTAAGGAAGACGCCATTTTGTTTAACCTTATTTAGCCAATATGTGTTTTATTTTTTTTTTAAACTCGTGTTTATAATCATTATAATACACGTCATTTAAATATTTGCTAAATCCTTACCTAGCCTTCTTGTACTGACGAATTTGAAATAAAAAATTGAAACAAAAAATCATGTAATGCAGATTTTGTACCCGAATATCAAAGTTAAAAATTTTAAAGTTTGAACACCATAAATAAATATATAGTGATATTTACAACTTGACGCTTCTAAGAATACGCTCAGAGTTGGTCATTCTTACTCTGGGGTACTGAAAACACATTTTTCTTGATGCATTCAGTAATGGAATTCAGAGGCGTAGCGACCCTTCCCGGCGCCCGGGGACAAACTTTCGATGTGCACCACCCCCTCGAACTTTTCATTTGCACCCCCCCCCTCAAACTTTCAATTTGGCGCCCCCCTAAGGTCGGCGCCCGGGGACATATGTACCCCCCCCCCCCCTCGCTACGCCTCTGATGGAATTGGTTGAATGTCGGTGTTTAGTAGAAAAATAGTCTCTAATAATTAGGTTTAGTAGATGAATAATCTCTAATAATTAGAGAAAAAAACAACTTTATCGTGAAAGATATTTGAAATCGGAATGATGTATATGAAACTTCGTTTGTAAAAAAAAAATGTTTTTGAAAATTACTCCCTCGCTCTATCATATGAATTAATTTTCATGAACCTTCCTCCTCTACTTGCTATCGCTTCATTAAAGCAGAACTCCGGCGGAAGTACAGCCAGTCGCTATCAATTTGACGTCATTACTATGCCGCGTATACCGTACATTAAGACGGCGGCAAGCGAGTTGGTGACAAGCGGACCTTCTGTCACCCAGAGTTCCTCCGCTTGACAGGAAATGACGGAGAAAGCCGGAAATGTAATCGCTGACCTTGGTCAATGACAAAGTACGGAAACTGAAAAACATCGGCATTAGTGCTCGCAAGCACGGAGCAATGGTTTGTCGACCCGTCACGTGCTCATTAAAAGACCAATAACACCGCGTCATCATTTTCCAGGCCAGTCACGTGGTGCGGGGTTGAGCGTCTGTTCTCTGGTTGGGGGAGATTAACTTCCGGTTTTTTTGATTAATTCCCTTGTCAGAAGAACTTGACATCCCTGTTTGTTTTTTGTGGTGTCGGTTGACCTATATGGCACGCGCTGGTCAAGATGATGGACGTCGTTAGGAATAATACAGTAGCAGGTTATGTGAAGGTGGTTCTATACACTGGACATAGGGTCCTAGTTGGTCCAGTCGTTGGCCGGTAACTGGAGTTGTACTGTACTAGTGTAGCAGGTTATGTGAAGGTGGTCCTACACACTGGTGCTAGATGGTCCAGTCGTTGGCCCTTATCTGGTGTGGTAGTGTTGTAGATTATGTGAAGGTGGTCCTATACACCGTTGTAGTTAGTCAATGTGATGGATGTTAGCTCGTATAGTAGTATTGTTGCGAGCCCAATCCTCTTTTCATTGGGAATGCCCTGCTTGAAGTTGGTGAAAGAATACATTTTAGAGTTTTCTTGTCTAAAAAGTATTTGAGGTGAGGCAAAATTGAACGTTTTCCCATCAGAACCGTTGGCTATTCCACGCCGATGAATGAATCATTGTCTCAGGTAACTGCTCACATCAAGCTTTACAAAGGCAAGAAATCCCAGGCTGATACAATATCCTCAAGAATAGCTAACCCATATCAATGGTTCTAAATTAGTTATTTCCCTTTTTCTGTTTTCTGTTATAAGTATTGATCTTTCTTTTGTTGTCTTTCTCCATTCAACTCTTCTCCTTCTTTCTCTTTATCTCTCTCGATTATGTCTACCCGCCCCCTCTCTCTTACTATGTCTACACCATCTTCTATCATTTTTTTACCGTTACCTTTGTGTACGTAAGCTATCATACAGTGGTGCAATTTATAAAATCACAAAACTAAACCTATAGCTTTAAAACACTGGGGTCGTTCCTATTGTTGTAAGCGAATTCACGTTTTTTCTCTCACGATAATCAAACTGGCTTTGTTTGTATTGATCACAGTGTTGTTATAGCTATATTCCCACATTGTTGTTTACAAGTTCAGTCATAGCTGTTGATAATATATCGATGTTTTGACATACCATTGACCCATAGCCTAGCACAATACATAAAACAAATATATATATATATATATATATATATATATATATATATATATATATATATATATATATATATATATATATATATATACATATTTCAACCTAGATCCTACCACTAGTCGTAAGGTTAAAAACGTATTTTTGTTAAACTAGCGATTCACGTGTGTGTAGACGAGTAAATGAAATGTATTCTATATTGTATTAATATTATCTACACATATTATGAGCAAAACACACTAAATACTGAGTGACCTACATTCATTAGTTGCTTTTGTGAAGTACAAATTAAAAAACTGTTATCTATATATATAAAGCAAAGTTGTCGGGTGCCCGATAGGGCACTTCCCGGCGCCGCAGGCGCGTCAAATTTGGCACGATGGTGCCTTGGGGCGATAGAACACGAGGGCCGGTGACGGTTGGCCGAAAAGTCTACGGAGAGGGGGTCAAAACTGACCTCGACTGACCGGCGCCTTATATGGGCTATATTACGAAAAAAAAATTCCTCCGACGACCCCCCTTGACATTTTGTGAGGTGGTAGGAGAACCCCTTGGGGTGTCACAAAAAACTCGGCATATCTGGGAAAACTTCGTAAAGGGGTCAAAACTGACCAGTTGTTTTCCCTATATAATCTTTGTATTTTATGGGAAAAACAGAGGGTCATTTCAACGCAGACTTTAGGGTACTTAAACTCAGTATATCTGGCTAATTTTTTTGCATACTCTTAGGTCAATGGCTTGACCTTTAGGGAAAACTGTCGGTTACACTCAAAGCCCTCGACGAGGGCTAAAAAGTGACCGCGAGTGAAATTCTCTTTATATGAGCTCTATTACGAAAAAAAAATTCCTCCGACGACCCCCCTTGATATTTTGTGAGGTGGTAGGAGAACGCCTTGGGGTGTCACAAAAAACTCGCCATGTCCGGGAAAAATCGGGAAATGGGTCAAAACTGACCAGTCGTATTTCCCTATATAATCTTTGTATTTTATGGGGAAAACAGAGGGTCATTTCAAAACGGATTTTATGGCACTTACCCTCTTTACATCTGGCTCAGTTTTGGCATGCTTATAGGTAAATGGCTTGACCTTTAGGGAAAACTGTCGGTTACACTCAAAGCCCTCGACGAGGGCTAAAAAGTGACCGCGAGTGAAATTCTCTTTATATGAGCTCTATTACGAAAAAAAAATTCCTCCGACGACCCCCCTTGAAATTTTGTGAGGTGGTAGGAGAACACCTTGGGGTGTCACAAAAAACTCGGCATATCTGGGAAAACTTCGTAAAGGGGTCAAAACTGACCAGTTGTATTTCCCTATATAATCTTTGTATTTT
Organism: Physella acuta; assembly: GCF_028476545.2. Taxonomy (NCBI): domain Eukaryota; kingdom Metazoa; phylum Mollusca; class Gastropoda; family Physidae; genus Physella; species Physella acuta. The sequence continues at coordinate 455,808 of NW_026731648.1, forward strand.
ATGGGAAAAACAGAGGGTCATTTCAACGCAGACTTTAGGGTACTTAAACTCAGTATATCTGGCTAATTTTTTGCATACTCTTAGGTCAATGGCTTGACCTTTAGGGAAAACTGTCGGTTACACTCAAAGCCCTCGACGAGGGCTAAAAAGTGACCGCGAGTGAAATTCTCTTTATATGAGCTCTATTACGAAAAAAAAATTCCTCCGACGACCCCCCTTGAAATTTTGTGAGGTGGTAGGAGAACACCTTGGGGTGTCACAAAAAACTCGGCATATCTGGGAAAACTTCGTAAAGGGGTCAAAACTGACCAGTTGTATTTCCCTATATAATCTTTGTATTTTATGGGGAAAACAGAGGGTCATTTCCAAACGGATTTTAGGGCCCTTACCCTCTTTACATCTGGCTAAGTTTTGGCATGCTTATAGGTAAATGGCTTGGTCGTAGGGCAGACCTGTCGGTTACACTCAAAGCCCTCGACGAGGGCTAAAAAGTGACCGCGAGTGAAATTCTCTTTATATGAGCTCTATTACGAAAAACAATTTCCTCCGACGACCCCCCTTGATATTTTGTGAGGTGGTAGAAGAACACCTAGGGGTGTCACAAAAAACTCGGCATATCTGGGAAAACTTCGTAAATAGGTCAAAACTGACCAGTTGTATTTCTCTATATAATCTTTGTATTTTATGGGGAAAACAGGGAATTTTCAACACAATTTTTAGGTTACTTAACCTCTGTACATCATGCTCATGTTTTGCATACACTTCTATAGATGACTAGGCCCTATGGAAAAACTGTTGGTCAGACTCAAAGCCCTCGACCAGGGCTAAAAGATGACCGCGAGTGAAATTCTCCTTATATGAGATGTATATAAATAAATTGACGAACGATCCCCTTAATATTATTTGAGGTCGTAAACCGACCCTGGAGGATAACAAAAAAACTTTATTTCCGTCGGAAAAAAGCCATTGTAGACGTTAAATATGTTTATATATCGTATTTTCTTATATAAGCATAGTAACTGTTTGTTTAAAAAAAAAGTAAACACAGAGATACGTCATTCGGTTAATTTCCAAGGGAGGTAACCTTTTTAAATAATTATTTTTCAAATAATTCTATACTATTTTAAACAGAAACAGAAAACGACAAAGTATAGCATTTGTTTTAGATAAAAATAAGTTATTAATTAAGCTACGTATCATAATTAAATAAAAAATTAATTTTAAAAGTCAATGTAATATAAATTATGAGATATACTGTTAATGGAACCTCTGTAGTTCTATTTCCATCTTAGTTATAAATTGCGTACTTTCGAACACTTACTCTGAAAGCTAATGTTAAAGAGCATAGGCCTACAACATCTTCTCTAAAATTAGCATTACTGTTTACATTTAAGCACTCCACGCCTCATCCATCACCTAATAATTACTATTCAAATTATCAAATGTTTTTGAAAACCTAAGCGAAGCTAGGCAGTATGCCTAGTACTAATTAATAAACGTCGCTTTAAACGTAGTAGCTAGCAGTGCTGAAGTGGCGGCTTATATTCCTACAACACTGGGTAGTATTAAGTTTCCTTCATCTTTATTTTATAGGCATCTGGTATCTTTGAGATGACGTATCGGCGACCAGATACTTGAGTTATGCGCTTTTTATTGTGCACATGGTGTTGTGTTATCAGCCTAACGATCGTGTTTACATGATGAAATTCTAGAATTCATCGACTTCTCGTTTCCCGAATACGCCGGTCTTTGCTTGTTTTTATAACTCACGTTGGTGGAACTTCGATCAAATACTCTCGTAGGAACAGCACATTTTAAATCTTTGTTTTAAGTTTCATTCACAGACGTTTGATTTTCAATCTTGATTCAAACGCGCTTGTATAAGCGAATTTTAAATCTTGATTCAAAGACACTAGGTACGGCGAATTTTAAACCTAGATTCATTACTACATTTAACATTGAATTTTAAACATTGTTCGAATCAACCATTGACGGTTTTAACAGCGAATTTTAAATCTTGATTCAAAAACGCTTCAAACTGCGAATTTTAAATCTTGACTCAAAGACGGTTTAAACAGCGAAATTTAAATCTCGATCCAGAGATGTGTTTGAAGAGTGCAATTTAAAATCTTCATATATAGGCAAGTTGAAGTGAACTTGAAGCAACGAGCTTAAATTGTTCATTTAAAACGATATAGCAATAACAAAGTTTAATATTCATTCACAACCAGGTTGGAGAATCAAACATGGAATCTTCATTCCTGAACTGTTCGAAGCAATGAATTTAAACTCTGATGCAGACAAATAGACAACAGGAAACGTTGTTCGAATTTTATCTACCACAACAGTAGTTGTAGGCACTTATTGAAAGAACTGACACTAACTTCTCTATTGTAGTGACATGTTTCAGTTCAGGGTTTCCAAATGTTTTATTGACGCGTATATAAAAAAAAACCCGGAAAATAACTTCTCTATTGTAGTAAAATGTCTTAGTTCAGGGTTTCCAAATGTTTTATTGACGTGTATATAAAAGAAAGAAAACAACTTCTCTATTGTAGTAAAATGTCTTAGTTCAGGGTTTCCAAATGTTTTATTGACGTGTATATAAAAGAAAGAAAACAACTTCTCTGTTGTATTTCAAAGTTCAGAGTTTTCCTTACTTTTATTGACCTGAGTATAAATGAAATGAAAATACATTTTCTCAGATAGCCCGAGCAGGTGACGTCACCTTGTTGTTACACCCTCGCCTCCCCCGCACAAAACCCGGGAAATCCGTTATTGTAACAAAATGTCGCTGTCAGTGTAATGGGTTGTGGAAACAGTAGAGAAACTCGACTCGAAAATAGCAGAATTGAATTTTTTTTTTTGAATTGTGTACTGAAATGTTTAGAGGTCGTAGTGAAATAGGCCTGTTGGCAGAATCTTGTAGTAGTATTGTCAGATGACAAGTAATGCAAGAATCTTGTAGTAGTATTAAAAGTTGATCAGTGACAGCAATGCGAAAATCGTGTGGTTGGATTGCGAGTTAGTGTTATACATTTTATGTATGTGTGGTATTGCTATTTCTGTCACTAATTCTTCCTATTACATCACTCTTTACAGTTTATTGAATCTAATTTTAGGCAGTGTCAAAAAAGTATTGAAAGTCAGTTTTGTTACACGAAGGTGTAGCCTTTAGGCCTGCTCCTTAACCAATTACGTTCAAACCGATGGATTTTTAACTGACTTGAAAACGGTTAACTTATTCATCATCAATCATCATTTCCTGTTCGTGCCCACGACAAATGCGCCAGATGAAATAGAGTTAATTTGTTTCAATTACCTCAGCATACAGAGGGATAATATGGTCTACACTATGCCCAGCCACATTTGTTCACCTACGTGAGTCAGGTACCCATCAGAGCTGTGTGGACTTAGAGACATCATAAAGGGGTCCGGGTTAGCTACTAGCGTTCTACCGCTCTGCCACGCTTATTCACATTGGAACAAAAATAGGTTTGATCATTTTTACATTTCAAATATCTCATAGTAAATGACGACAAAAAACAGATCCTTTTTGGTATGTTAAGGGCGGTATTTATACGATAAAAAAAGAAAATTTTTTTTACTGACGAATTACTTATCTTTATACAAATAACTTTAACCGAGTAACCATTTACCTAGGAACGAAATATTGCTGAACGTGTGATCTAAAATTTTAATGGGAATAAGTTTTTAAAAGTGTTCCGTGTGTTTTTAGGAGCACGTCTATCGTAAATTTTATTTTACACAGCTTGCTTTAGCCTGGGTCTAATCCTGGCAGGAGGGCTAATCTCCTTGTTTGGGATTAAGAAAGGTCATCTCGCTAGCAAGAATGGAGCCTGTCATTGTAGGTGATTAACATAGGCCAACGTATCATATCAAACATAGATTAGTAAAAAAAAATACATGTTTTTAAATTTAAAAAGTTTGAAAAATAATGAACTACATCCTACGGATAATGTAATGATTCTTTTAAAAAAGTAAAGTTTCCCTTTCAAACCTGACGGTCTATGGGGCAAGTGAAGTAGAGTTTACTTGTTTCTGCGACCAATGATTCTTTTATGTAAGTAATTTTCCGATTAGTAAAGCTGTTTCTGCAATATGAAACAAAAAAAGACAGTAAGTTATTAAATACCTTCTATTTAACACGATTATTAAAGTGTGTTTTCCATCAGTTGCTCATGTAGAAGCTGGTGAGATATAATATATGGGAATCTTCATTCGTCAGATAATTTGAGCATAGGCCTTAGAAAGACATTAAACATTTAAGATTGTATCCAATGTTTGGCCTTCATGTGAAATAATCTGAGGCTGCATGCTAGAAGTAGACCACTACTTTAATTGGCAAAGAGGTGGCTTTAGAGCTGGAAAATTGACCAAGCTGAGAAGTCTAGCTGAAGCTGCTTCAGAGCTGGACATAGAATTGACTGACTAGCTGAGAGGTGGCTTTAGACCATATTGAAACTGTAAATTTTGCGGCAATTTTATAAATGGTCTCTATTACAAAGATACATAGCTTATGTATAACTTTTTATTGAAACTCACGTAAGTAAATATTGAAATCATACTACCGCCGTCGAAGAATCGATATCGGATATTTGTCGATCACGGCTTCAAACAAACTCTAACGTAACACTAACAGCGCATCGATACCCCCACTTCATCCAACCCCAGTAACACCGTCTGAAACGTATCGAACTCAAAGTCATGTTTGAATTAAAGCATTATGTCATCAAATCAGGCTCTGGCTGGCATCGATTCTGTCTCGCCTAGTTAGCTACCATTTGACGGTCCGGACACAGCCGGATATCAGCAACACGGAAAACGAAAGTGCTCTTTAGTGGGAGCTTAGCTGGAGCCGTACAAAAGCCCCCGAGGGATGGACTTGATGCCCCTTGCAAGATTACACCCAACAGGTCCATTATAAATTTAAGTCTTTCAAATCTTCTTGGATTTTTGATACTTAAAATCAAACTAATCAAAACAATACAACTAGCTTGTTTAAAATTTTTATTTTTAGTACGAATTTTGCGTTACATTAAAAACTAAATCAGGTTCACTTTGTTTTGCACCGAGTTACATTATTTTATTTTTAAAATAATTCCATAAAATTTAAATATGAAAATTTCTGCGTTTTATCTATTGTGAAATAATTTTAACTGCGGAGAAGACTACAGGAGAGGGATACGTCAATAAGAAAGTTATTAACCCTGTTTAGAAGAAAAATGTTAACTGTATTAGTCAAATAATTTAGAAATCTTATGATACAAAGGGGTCGGCGTGGTCGAGTCGGTAAAGCTCATGGTTGCTAAACCGAAAAGTCTCGAGTTCGGGCAGATGAGGCTCTTTAGCTGGGGACAGCCACTCTTCTAGGAGAGAGAACTCCAAAATCAAACAACTGCTGCCTTGTAGTTTGTTCTTGGTTGGACAAAGGCTATGGAAGCAAATCCAAAAAGAAAAGCAGGCTGAAATCGGAGTCAATGGCCTCACTGGCGCATAACCAGTTGACACGTAATCCTTAATTGTGATGGAAGCATGGTCAAGTCGGCAAAGCTCATGGTTGATAAATTCGAGTTCAAACCCTCTGGCAGATAAGGCTCAATTCCCACCAACACCAAAAATTGAGAACGAAGAAGAAGAAGAAGATTGATACAAAATATGTACTATCAGTCGACCCGGGCGGAAGATCCTCAAGTCTTAATGGTAAAATAAATGATGCTATTCATTTAATTAAACAATCAAAATATATTTAAGAAATATCTATTTTATCAAGAAACAAAACGCAATACAATTGTATTCATTGTCAGGGTATTTCACAAAAAAATAAAGTAACTGTTAGATGCTATAAATCAATGAGTCAGTAAACTTTTTTACCAGCTAGATTTTATTTTAATCAAGACAGTGCCGGCATGTCTTGGGTCAAGTCCAATTTGAACTTTTATAAATCTATAACGAGGGACACAGTTTTTAATATATATATATATATATATATATATATATATATATATATATATATATATATATATATATATATATATATATATTTACTTTTCATAAAAGCAACACAATCGTTGTACTATATAATGAAGCAATTTACAAATGTTACAAAATACTTTCAAAACGTTATTTTTTATGTCTCGGTTTTATTTTACAATCTGACTCCTAAGTGAGAGCAAATCAGAAGTAAATAAGAGAGGCATAAAAACTGTGGCAGAGATATAAAATATAATTTTAAAAAACCTCTTATTCAAAAAGAGGCTGCGACGGAAATGTCAAACGATTCGCACTTAATCTTATTTCAGGTGCATCCAGTACGTTAAATCGGTTTTTAAACTTTGCATTACGATCAGTTAGGTAGGATTTAAAAAAAAAAGCCTATAGATATGCTAAGCCTATATACATAAATAAAAGAAATAAAGCTACTTCTCAAAAAATGGAACGTAAACTTGCAAGAGGGGAAATCGCTAGGTTTTTCTGACATGTTTTTTGTTTTAAAATTATTTTTATCGGGACATTTATAATCGGACATTTATATTGGGACATTTATAATCGGACATTTATATTGGGACATTTATAATCGGGCATTTATATGCGGACATTTACTTTAATTTTGACTCCATGTTTCAATCCTACTTCCGGAACTGCCACTAAGACCAGGAACGCCGACCCCCTCCCACCAGCCTCCCTCGACAACCCCCCCCCCCAGCCTGTTTTAAAACGGACGTGGAACCTATTTGGCCCTTGATTAAACTTAACCCACACTAATCAAGCGGGGGATCACAGTTCAACATGAAGGGACTTAAAATTATTCCCTTGGTGTTTGCCGGTCGCTGCTCCTAACTCGCCCCCCCCCTCCCCACCCCCGCATCCAATACACAATGTGCCACCAGTAGTACACTATTACACCCTGTCTCACCTTTTGCGTGCCGTCATTGCGGCGCCAATACACCACATGTCACCATTTGTACACCAATACAACTTGTGCAATTATTGATACGCTGATACCCCATGTGACACCATTGGAACACCATTACATTAATACACCATTTGCCACCATCGGCACCCAATACACTATGTGACACCATTGTTACACCATTACACCAATACAACAATTACCACCATCGGTACCCAATACACTATGTGACACCATTTGTACACCATTACACCAATACACCAATTACCACCATCGGTACCCAGTACACTATGTGACACCATTTGTACACCATTACACCAATACACCATGTACCATCATCGGTATCCAATACACCATGTGACACCATTGTTACACCATTACACCAATACAACAATTACCACCATCGGTACCCAATACACTATGTGACACCATTTGTACACCATTACACCAATACAACAATTACCACCATCGGTACCCAGTACACTATGTGACACCATTTGTACACCATTACACCAATACACCATGTACCGTCATCGGTATCCAATACACCATATGACACCATTGTTACACCATTACACCAATACACCATGTACCACCATTTGTACATTATAACCCATTAACTATCATCTGTAAACCATTACACCAATACACTAATTATATTTGATACCCGTTACACCAATACATCATGTACCACCATTGGTACCCAATACACCATCACACCATGTGCCACCATTTGTACACCATTACACAGCATGGCACCCACTTTCATTTTTTATTCATCTCCGATTTAGGAATCTAAATTTGCGAATCAGCGTCTAGTTACCATGGCAACCTCCTAGCTTGTTCTTTATGCACCAAGAGAGAGAAGCAGGAGATGAGCCATTTCCTCGTATTAAAGGCTGCGTATGTTGTTGTGTCTGTGTCGCTTGTTGACTCGCTAACATAAAATATATCTTCGCTTAAAGCTTCCTGTTAATGGTCACGTTGAAGGTCACTCGAGAAGACGGTGTCCAAACGTCAAAGGTCATTGTCGTGCGTTACTAAAAATAGAAAATGTTGTTGAATTTAGGAAAAATATAATTTGTTAAAAATTAAAATTAAATACTTAATTTTTGTTTTTAAATCGAATATTTGCCAACTAATGGATGATATTTTTAGTTTCCATTTTTAAATATAAGGATGGGGATGGGGCTAACATGCCTGTGTGATGGGATTTTAAAATGTAACCATCAGAGCATAAAACAGGAAATAATTAAATGAGGAAATTGAATTTTAATCAAGTGAAAAACGTGAGTTTTTATTTTCGCAATTCGTTGATGGCGTAGAGAGGGTTAAAAGTATTTTTATAAGTAGTGTACCGTCTGATTTTCAGTCCGGCAAAACGCGACTATTCATTAGATTTAATTGAATTTAAACATACGCGGGAGAAACTATCTCAAGGGGTTTCATGGTGGACTTCATTTAATGTATCATAAAGAACTACATATAGTGCTACATTTTTGATATAACAGAGCCGCCATATTATATATATATATATATATATATATATATATATATGTGTGTGTGTGTGTGTGTGGTGTGCGTGCGTGTGTGTGTGTGTGTTTGTGTGTGTGTGTGTGTGCAATCATATAAAATGAGTATTATAACTCTAAACGTGAACGATGCTAGTGCAGATTTAATATTTTAATGCCCTTCACATATAATTTTTATCAAGCATTCAGATTACAACCGTCCATCTTAAATCCTGGTCAGCAAAACGCAACTGAACTGTACACACTCGTATCCGATCTTCAAATAGCTACTAAAGCTAGCCGGACCTGAAAATCTATCCCTGGACATTGCCTAAGCTTTGTGGTCTCCGTGTAAGGGGAGACTACTCTACGAACAAATCTCCGAATAGTGTATTTTGTGACTAGGGACAGACTGCACCTAAGAACATTGTCTGGCGGATAGAAAAAAAATAACCCTAGCTCTCACCTCTATGTACCGCAAGTTCGGGGGTGTGGGGGTGTGGGGGGTGTGGGTCCGCACATTTTAAAAAGTCAGGACAATCCGGGTGTCACGTGATTCAACAATTCTGTCCGCTAGATTAGCGCTGCATTTCAAACCTGAGTCTGGCAGTGGGTGAGTCGCTGATTTTGTTAGAGTGAATTTACTTTCTATTTCTTGCCGTGCCCATGGGATCGGCTGGGTGAAACACGGGTCTAATGAGGTGAAGATAAGGCCGGGAGGTAGTGGGGGGGGGGGGGGGGGCACTCCTGCCAGTAGCCTAGGTACATCGTCAGCTTGATAACAAGTTGATACAAATCGCTGTAGATTGATAACAAGTTGATACAAATCACCGCAGCGTCTTATTAAGTTAAAAAAAATAATCGTAATCAGATTAACTTATTTTATTTAGATTTAATGACGGACAAAGAATGTACAATGCAAGGAAAGTCGAATGATTGTGTGTTAGATTAATTTTACGATTTTTAAAGTTTTAAATAGTGTTTAGAAACTCATCATATTTAGTGCTAAGTAACTTTTTGCTTTAATTTAATGTTAAGGTCGAATTGTACGCATTTTAAGGAACTAAAATAATGGATACAATAATTTTATCCAAAATACAAACTGAGCATACACACATACATTGCACACACACACGCACGCATGCAAGTACGCAAGCACACGCACGCACGCACACACACACACACACACACACTCACACTGACACACACACCTATATATATATATATATCCTATAATATGAGATGGAAAAATATATCTCAGACAAAATATTTCGAAGGCAGAATTTATCAAACAGAAATTCTTCTTATTCTTCGTTTTAATTATAATATTAAAGGATACTTTCTCCAGCGCAATAAATTATTGCTTGTCAACATGTTATGCAGCTTGCAGTCCATTGAACCCGACTTCAGCCTAATTTTCTTTCTGAATTTGGTTTCTAAGCCTTTGTCCATTCAAGTACAATCTTTTCAAAAACCAGTAATCTGAACCAAAATATTTCAGCCAAATCCAGCGACCGTGCATGTATCGAACTGAGAAGACATGTTTACGTAAGCTGATAGTTTTTCAGACCCACTTCATTATTTTAATCTGTAGCTAACCCAAAAGTTTACCAAAAAGCTATCGAAACCCTATATCGAACTCACACTTTGAAGGCAAGAAGTTCCAGACGATTAAAAATGCCAGGCTTTGTTTTCAGCGTGTCAGAGATCACAGATAAAACCATCCATGCTCCTTTGTTTTCAGCGTGTCAGCGATCACAGATAAAACCATCCATGCTCCTTTGTTTTCAGCGTGTCAGAGATCACAGATAAAACCATCCATGCTCCTTTGTTTTCAGCGTGTCAGCGATCACAGATAAAACCATCCATGCTCGTTTGTTTTCAGCGTGTCAGCGATCACAGATAAAACCATCCATGTTCCTTTGTTTTCAGCGTGTCAGCGATCACAGATAAAACCATCCATGCTCCTTTGTTTTCAGCGTGTCAGCGATCACAGATAAAACCATCCATGCTCCTTTGTTTTCAGCGTGTCAGCGATCACAGATAAAACCATCCATGCTCCTTTGTTTTCAGCGTGTCAGCGATCACAGATAAAACCATCCATGTTCCTTTGTTTTCAGCGTGTCAGCGATCACAGATAAAACCATCCATGCTCCTTTGTTTTCAGCGTGTCAGCGATCACAGATAAAACCATCCATGCTCCTTTGTTTTCAGCGTGGCAGCGATCACAGATAAAACCATCCATGCTCCTTTGTTTTCAGCGTGTCAGCGATCACAGATAAAACCATCCATGCTCCTTTGTTTTTGGAAGATGTTGGAGATTCCGCACACTTCATCAGCACTTGGATCGGCTAAAAATCTGGGGAAATTATCTTACAGAATAGAAACAATCGTATTGAAGCCAAGAATGTTTATTCTTATAGTGCAAGCAGCTTTTGTGATAAGTGGTTGATTTGTAGTCATTTTTAACAGTGTTTTTTTTCTAGACTTTTATTTTTAGGGGAGGGGTATTCGAAACTTTTGGGGGCGGACTACATTTTTTCTTAGGTGTGGGGGGGGGGGGGGGGGGAGAGGGGGAGTGCGGACACTAGTAAAAGTGTATTTTTCTGTATAACTTCTATTTCAAAGTCATGATTTAGTCTGTTGCCACGTGACAATATCACATAAACGGCCAGTCCACCGCAGGTCATTGCTAAGTGACAATATCGCAGGTACGTCCAGTCCACTGTAGATCATTGCTGAGTAACAATATAACAGATACGGCCTGCCAACATATTCTGATTGACTTTTGAAAATAACAGTTGCACAGAATGCACAAGTTTATGTAGTGTATACCTGACCTCCCAATTCTACCTGTATCTCTGCTCCTAAACGACTATTCACCAAGTATCGTAACAAGTCTATCAACACGCCCTGTGTTGGTGATTCCTCATATCTACCAGAGCGTTGTCTTTTGGTTTATTTTCTTGATTATTATAAATATGCTAATCGGATAATGACAGAAGTATATATATATATATATATATATATATATATATATATATATATATATATATATATATATAGGCCGATTAAGGTTTGAGTTGCTAGCTAGCTAGCACTTAGTTTAGTGCCACTTGAAGATGTTACTCGACAATTTAAACAGAACTGAAGCCCTTCAGGTGTATATAAAATAAAAATATATAAAAGTTTTGAACCATTTTTTATCGCCTTAATTCATTTAAAGTAAAGAAAGTGTTGTCGACTACGTTTTAAATTATATTTACATTTGTAATCAAAAGACCACACAGAAAGAAACACGTCAGCACTTCTAGTTTTTTCTGTGAACAGTTTCTTTTATTGGTTTAGTAAGATAGAGTCGATGATTGAGTTAGTGGTACCCACACATCAAGGTGATACAACTTGAAAGACAACAATTATAGATAACAATTTGAGTGGATATACCTGGTACTACTTACTCACCTGGGCATTTCTTTCTACACCTGATCTCTCTTAGGCCGAGACTTTCAAAATCTGAACATTTCATTCTTAAAATGTGTCTTCAATGTCAGAATATTTATTTGTATCAACCTTATCATTAAATTTAGCACACTTAATTCATGATCTGGATGTAACGGAATAAAAAATGGCGAAATCTTTAGTGTTCCAGGCTAGTAAGCAAACACTATATAATGTTTTATACAAACATATTGTCGCGTCTCATCAGATCCCAATATCGTGAACTGGAGTTAAACAGACATATATGAGGTGTTTATGTACCTCATGAGCTCAACATACACACACATACCCAGTGTTTCTTCCAGACTTCCGGGGGGGCACTTGAAATTTTCGGGGGGGGGGGGGGGGCGGTAGACTTTCTTCGGGGGGGCGGACACTGTTAAAAGTATATATTTTCTATATAAATTATATACATTTCATTTCGTTCGGGGGGGGGGGGGGGCGGTAAAAATTTTTCGGGGGGGGGGGCTTTGCCGAAGAGATGCCTGGAAGAAACTCTGCACATACCCACACATACACACCCATACACACACATACACCCTCACGCACACTAGCACGCACACACGCAAACACATATAACTAAAACAACTTTTGCCTGCTATCCCCACCTCTCCTCCCACTTTCCCCCTTCCTCCCACTTTCCCCCACACATTTTAAAATTTGTCAAAACCACGTCCAGCCTTTTTGACTCTGGTGGTGCTGTATGTAGGTCACGAATTGACCACGAACCATTATTTCCCTCAACTCACACTTGAGCTCCACTCGTCTTTCCTCTGTTTCGCCCACCCGAGAAAAAATGTTAAAATTACTTTCTTAAAGTACGCGTCAAAATATTCACACATTTTTTTTTAGCCCTGTAGCAATACAGCAATTAAATATAATAAAAGCGTTTTGTCTTATTTTCTGATCACGTTCAATATTATTGAAAATTATTATTTTACGCGAAATATTCGAATAACTGACATTAATTTTGGACTTAATATTTTAAGAATTGGAGTATCTTCATCCTTATTTTAGAAGACTAAATTCAGTATAAGCTCAATAGATTTTGACATCAACGTTGGAAAAGCGTAGCTGCAGCCCTCTGCTCCCCATGGGCTACAAGGAAAAAATGATGATGAATGATGACTAATAAATTTTGACAACAACGTAATTTACCAAAAATTTATTAACATTATTAACGTCAGAGGCGTAGCGAGGGGGGGGGGGGGTGCGGACCGCACCGGGTGACACCATTTAGGGGGGTAACACCTAGGCAAAATTAGTAAAATATATAGAGAAAAATATGAGGGGAGGGGGGTGCAAATCAAAAGTTTGAGGGGGGGGGGTGCAAATCGAAAATTGAAAGTTTGTTCCCGGGAAGAGTCGCTACGCCTCTGGGAGGGGGGGGTGACACTATTAAGTGCCGCACCGGGTGACACCCGACCTCGCTACGCCACTGATTAACGTTAAATGTTTGACTGAATGCAACTATATATAGCCAACAAAGTTCAATGTTAAATAGTAAACAAAATCTAACTTTAAAAAGCCTTCTCAAGGTAACGTTGAAATGGTTAATAAATTTGAGGTAAAATGATTCACTGAATGTAACTTTAAAGACCAACAGAATTTAACGTTAAATGACCGACGTTTAAATGGCCAGCTGAGTTTAACAGCCGGCCGCGTTAAACGTTAAATCGCCTTCCGAGTTTAGCCCGCCACGAAAAATCTCCCTAACATCAATAAGTGACGGCCTCTTCAATTTTAGATCCCACCTGTCACGTGACTCCCGGTCGAATGGAGTATGTCAATATCCATTTACCTAGAGCTGAAGCCGGAAGGCAGATCTTGTCGGTTCACCAAACTTGTCTCCCTCAATTCCAGCTTTTTGTTGCTCTCATACATTCTTTCCTATTTCGTGTTGACGTTTTTAAAGTTACATTTTTATTTAATTTCTGGGGCATTGTTCTAGCCGATATTTGTTTAGGATTCTAGGGCATAAAAGTTTATCCATCTGGGCATTGAACTAGCAGATCTTTGTCCGGGATTTTATGGCATATTTTAAGTTTATATCACGGGCATTGAACTAATAGACCCTTAACCCCATGGTTCTGTTGTTTCTGCTAAGAGATCTAAAAATAACTATTAAATCAGTCAGAGAACTGTTGAACGCAGTGCTTTCTGTTGTACATATAGCAGCTTCTAGTTTTATGTACACAGTAAACGCATTTTTTAAAAAGTTTGATAATTATTTATAAGTTTCAAAAACATATTTACTTTTTTTTATGCGATTTAAAAAAATAACAACACACTGATAGTTATGTCTATATGCGAAGGTAGTTTAATCTTTAAGAGCTGAACTTTTAGTGTGGTTTTTTAAATTTCTGAACCTTAGTCCAACATTTGTAAGGGTAGGACAATAGCTACTGCCAGCTATGATGATTTATTGAGGTATCATGAACGTATTGTATAACACGATAAATGTAGTATTCAGTATTGTATAGATATAGAACAAGGTTTCTCAAAACTTCCTCTGATACTATTTATTCGAATTTATGAACTTGTTTTAACCTTTAAAATAAGTTGGCTGCAGCAGTTTACAAATTTTTAAAAACTTTTTTAAAACTCACTTAATATACTTTGCAGCTTTGTCAAAGTGATATTTTTTAAATGCTCAGATTGCCTTATTTCTGTTTCCAAAGTCACCGATATTGTTGTATCCTACTGCTTTGTTGTTTGTTGTAAGGGAATGGAGCTGAGTGTTATTGTTGTGTTATATTATATGTGCCCGATCATTTAATATATTGTTAGGGTAAACGTTGTTGCCGTTCTGCATGTTTTAATGCAGATTTAGGTTGAACGCTGTTGTTGTAATGCATGTTTTAATGAGGGTTTAGGTTGAACGCTGTTGTTGTATTGAATGTTTTAATGCGGGTTTAGGTTGAACGCTGTTTTAATGCATGCTTTAATGCGGGTTTATGTTGAACGCTGTTGTTGTATTGCATGTTTTAATGTGGATTCTTCGTGAACGCTGTTGTTGTATTGCATATTTTAATGCGGGTTTAGGTTGAACGCTGTTGTTGTATTGCATGTTTTAAATGAATGCCAATTTGAGAAATCGACATGCAAAGCGAGCCGTCATCGATTTTCAATCAGGGACGTTTAAAGCCCTCGGAAACTGGAAGTGGGTGTTAAATGGGAGGGATTTGTTTACATCACGTGATTAAACACGTCAGGTCCTTTCATCGTCAGGGGCAGTGGTAGAGGGCAGAGGGTGGGAATAGGAGCATTTATAGGGGGCAGTGGGGTGGGGTGGGGATAGGAGCATTTCTTAAGGGCAGTGGGGTGGGGATAGGAGCATTTCTAGGGGGCAGTGGGGTGGGGATAGGGGCATTTCTTAAGGGCAGTGGGGTGGGGATAGGAGCATTTCTAGGGGGCAGAGGGAGATCAGAGTAGTTCCAGACGTCAGAGAGGGGAGAGTAGAAGCAAATGTAGATAGCAGAGAGGGTAGGGAATCTAGTATTTAAAGAGTGAAGGGGGAATCGCATCGGTTTTAGAAGGAATCGGTATGCTAATCTAGCACATCTCGATGACAGAGGAATGCGGATTGGAGGAACACATTCTAGGGGGCAAGTTGAAAATTAATGAGGGGAGCATGTGGTGATCTGGGGCAGATTAAAAAGGCAGATGCCATTAAATACAATTAGGTTAAAATGTACAACAAATCAACATTAAAATCAAGACGAATCGTTTGGCAAGAGGGCATATATGTGCCCCAGCCTCGCCTCGTATATAATAGTTCAAAGGTTAAATCTCTCGCACAGGCATGCATCTTCTAATAGCACGTGCTGCCTAATTATGAGCGATGCTAACAACCAGAAGAGCTAATTATGAACATTTGTGGGGTTTTAATTCAATTGTCTCAAATAAAATTGAACATGGGGGATAATTAGTTTGTTTATTTTGTGGTAGTTTAACGAACGGCTTTAACATTCAGGTTAACTGCTCACTCTCTACATGTGCAAAGGGTCAGTCAGTTGGTGAATGTAAGGAGGAGTCAGTTGGTGGAGGTAGGGATTGGCTGTCTTCTGGGGAGGTAGGGAGTGGCTGTCTGCTGGGGAAGTAGGGAGTGGCTGTCTGGTGGGGAGGTAGGGAGTGGCTGTCTGCTAGGGAGGTAGGGAGTGGCTGTCTTCTGTCTGGGGAGGTAGGGAGTGGCTGTCTGCTAGGGAGGTAGGGAGTGGCTGTCTTCTGGGGAAGTAGGGAGTGGCTGTCTGCTGTCTGGGGAGGTAGGGAGTGGCTGTCTGCTGGGGAAGTAGGGAGTGGCTGTCTGCTAGGGAGGTAGGGAGTGGCTGTCTGCTGTCTGGGGAGGTAGGGAGTGGCTGTCTGCTGGGGAAGTAGGGAGTGGCTGTCTGCTAGGGAGGTAGGGAGTGGCTGTCTGCTAGGGAGGTAGGGAGTGGCTGTCTTCTGTCTGGGGAGGTAGGGAGTGGCTGTCTGCTAGGGAGGTAGGGAGTGGCTGTCTTCTGGGGAAGTAGGGAGTGGCTGTCTGCTGTCTGGGGAGGTAGGGAGTGGCTGTCTGCTGTCTGGGGAGGTAGGGATTGGCTGTCTTCTGTCTGGGGAGGTAGGAAGTGGCTGTCTGCTAGGGAGGTAGGGAGTGGCTGTCTGCTAGGGAGGTAGGGAGTGGCTGTCTGCTAGGGAGGTAGGGAGTGGCTGTCTGCTGGGGAAGTAGGGAGTGGCTGTCTGCTGTCTGGGGAGGTAGGGAGTGGCTGTCTTCTGTCTGGGGAGGTAGGAAGTGGCTGTCTGCTAGGGAGGTAGGGAGTGGCTGTCTGCTAGGGAGGTAGGGAGTGGCTGTCTGCTAGGGAGGTAGGGAGTGGCTGTCTGCTAGGGAGGTAGGGAGTGGCTGTCTGCTGTCTGGGGAGGTAGGGATTGGCTGTCTGCTAGGGAGGTAGGGAGTGGCTGTCTTCTGTCTGGGGAGATAGGGAGTGGCTGTCTGCTAGGGAGGTAGGGATTGGCTGTCTGCTGTCTGGGGAGGTAGGGAGTGGCTGTCTGCTAGGGAGGTAGGGAGTGGCTGTCTGCTGGGGAGGTAGGGAGTGGCTGTCTGCTGTCTGGGGAGGTAGGGATTGGCTGTCTGCTAGGGAGGTAGGGAGTGGCTGTCTTCTGTCTGGGGAGATAGGGAGTGGCTGTCTGCTAGGGAGGTAGGGATTGGCTGTCTGCTGTCTGGGGAGGTAGGGAGTGGCTGTCTGCTAGGGAGGTAGGGAGTGGCTGTCTGCTGTCTGGGGAGGTAGGGATTGGCTGTCTGCTGGGGTGGTAGGGAGTGGCTGTCTTCTGTCTGGGGAGATAGGGAGTGGCTGTCTGCCGGGGAGGTAGGGAGTGGCTGTCTGCCGGGGAGGTAGGGAGTAGCTGTCTGCTGGGGAGGTAGGGAGTGGCTGTCTGCTGGGGAGGTAGGGAGTGGCTGTCTTCTGTCTGGGGAGGTAGGGAGTGGCTGTCTGCTGGTGAGGTGGGAATGGCTGTCTACTGGGGAGGTAGGGAGTGACGGTCTGCTGGGGAGGTAGGGAGTGGGGGTCTACTGGGGAGACAGTTGAGGGCGTAGATATTTGAATTATACTCACCTTTGTCAGTACAACACATTGTGTAACAAAAAGCTCAGTTGTAATACAGCTGGTTGTAACGTTTCTTAAATGTAAGCCATTTTTTTTCTAAGTGCCACCACCTCCACTTTTTACCATCAGGTATACATTCTCTAACCAGCTTAATTTTAATAGAATTTTTTTTTTTTTTTTTGTAAAACAAAGAAAAATAATGTTCTCTTTCATACCTGAAGGTCTTTGTCTTTGAAGCAAGTAAATAAGAGTTTACCTGTTTCCATGACATCAGTAATAAAGGGGTGGTATGGTATTGTTTTCCTGCATATTTTAAAATTGTTTGCACTAAGTCACCTCCATAAATTGTTTCACTCCCCCCTCCCCACACATTTTCAACACGGATTGTTCTAGATTCGTCTCGCCCCCACCCCCCCTCCCACCTTGCTGTCGAGCCGACACTCCTGACGATGTTTTCTGTCCTTTGAGATCTTGGGTTATCGTTTACATTTCTAGAGTTGCCGTTACCGACGTTAGCAGCGTAACAAAAAATAACCTCCATTAAAGATAACGATGAATAATTGCTATCAGCGTCTGGGGGCTTGGCAATCTCCTCCCTACCGTAGAGCCGCTCCTGGCGCCCTAGATACGCATGTACCGCCCATATCTTCACAAATTTATGAGAATCAGCGCTCGCCCCCACCCTAAAGTCGTTTACCTGTAGAGTACTGTTATCACAAGACCTCTTGACTTAATGAATGTACTCACGTCAGACTCCACGCGCTTATTGCCGCCTTTAATTCAATCGACTCGGCTAAATACAACTATCTCAGCACAAATTCAATTGAACAATCTGGTCGCACCTTTAAAAATTGTATTTCCCGGGATCGGTTGGAGTTTTCTCCATATATTCGACCTACCAATACGTTATCACACGATGACCGGTGTAGCATGACCGACCCTTATTTGGAACCCTAAGGGAAACTAGAAGAGCAGGCTGAGGAAATCTAGCCATGACACAAGAATAATGTTTAGCTTCTGGTAGGTACAGTAGGAGAAACAACATGCTAAAGACTGAGTTGACTGAAGGCGCTTGTGGGTAGCCCATGTTCTAGTATACTCATACAGACTGCTACCTAGGTCCTAGATGAGTAAGGGCACTTGTGGGTAGCCTATGCTCTAGTGGGATGACATACAGACTGCTACCTAGATCCTAGTTGACTAAAGGCACTTGTGGGTAGCCTATGTTGTGGGATGCCACACCGACTTTGCAACCACTACTAACTTGTATTTGAGCGCTGATTCTATTCAACCATCTTGTCACGTCTTTAAACTATTTTAGATTTTTCCAAATCAGACGCAGTTCTTATCAACATATTCGATCTACTTCACAATAAAAACCTCTATTAGATTACACATCGCGTTGTTTTCTTTGATAAAATCCCCCTCTCCCCTCCCCCACAAACACACACACGCACAACCCTTGCATGGCTTCCTATGGCCAGCTTTAAAATTAATGGGACACGCCCACACTTCAAGAGCAGACAACCACGTGCTAATGTTTTACGTCACATCGTGATGATTGATGTCATGTTCTCTCAGCTGTCAAACTACGTCACAATCATCAGTCAACATAATGTCATCTTGTACTTTTGGAAAGTCTGTAGTTATTAAAAAAAGTAATTAACTATTTTTTTTTAATTAGTTAATTTGTTTTTTTAAATTTATACGCATGCATAATTTTTAAACTGTTATTTTAATATTATAAATATTTATGAATATTCAAACACACATATTGTTGATTAAGGTTCAGATTAGTTTATGGTGTTGTTGACATTACAGAGTTTCTTCAAGACATCTTTGTGTGTGTGTGTATGGGGGGGGGGGTAGTTCCCCCCCCCCCCACCCCCAAGAAAGTCTACCGCCTCACCCCCCCCCTCGAACGGAATTAATGTAGAAAACATACCAGTGTTAACCGAGTGAATTGTAAAGCTAACGACAGGCTAGACATGTATTTTAACCCAAATTTTAACCCTGTCATTCGTAAAGCTCACAACTGACAAAGCCATAACAGATGACAGACTTCTGAAATTCCTACACCAACACAACCGAGATAACTGACCACCGCTGAAAAATGACCGCTCAGAAAATAATCCATCGGTTAAGCCGTACAGGATCTGCAGCGCTTGATAGGGTCACAATCTGTTCGCGAGCAGGGTAGGGGAGATAATCACTTCAGGAACAAAGTTAAATGATATTTCATGCAAAAAAAAATACGTCGTTTTGTCTGGAATCTCCTAAAAAAAATTCCTATTGCCAGAAACAGTATCATCCCGGATATCTAAAAGGGAGACAACTTTTTTTTTGTTAATTAACAAACGAGATCAGAAAGGAAACGGAAGTGCATTTCATTGTATTGTGATGGCTCTGGGTCTACAAGCCTAGAGTTTTCTCCCCTTTTCTGAGCAAATTGAATACATGAAATACGTGCCTCATCAAGTCGCCTCTCCTGACTAGGTGGTTCCAAGAGCGATTTCCCCCAAATACCTCCAGGCATTTTTTCCTTCCACCACCCGTTTCAACAAAAAAAAAAAAAACAAAAAAAAAAAAAAAAAAAGAAATTTAATTCTACACCCGTGTTTTAAAAAATCAACCCAAATTGGATGCAGTCATTAAGCTGAGCAGGAAAGCAATGGTCTACCACACTAAATTGGCTGCAGCTATTAGGCCTAGCTGGATGGCAGGGCTTGCCAGTGACGTCAGCTAGCCGTAATAAGCTTCAAATGTACACAATTAGCAAAACCAATCCCATCAAATTTTCCTGAATGATTCTTTTTAAAATGTATATATCTTGTTGCCAAAATAAGCACCGGTCGATGTATCGGTTTTAAGGAGATTTCTAAATATACACCGTTTAAATAAAGACGTTATTTAGACGTTATTTTTTTTCCTACTGTAATTGAATAACTTGATTTAGTTTCTTATGTAAATAAAGTTACCTTTTTGAACCTGGAGATCGAAGGACAGAAGGAGTAGCTGTTTCTGTGACCTTAGCATTTTTACTTTCCTTAAGACTACTGTTTAGAGTTAGGTGGACTCGGGGACGTCCTATAGCCCAGGATCTGAACTAAAGACTTGCGGCATAGCAGTCGTGCGCTCTACCTCCCAGCCACCACCCTCCAAACATTTCTTATGTAAAAAGCTTTAACTAATGTATGTATTTTATTTGGTCTCGTGTAACCGTTCCTTCCCAGGATCTGAACTAAAGACTTGCGGGATAGCAGTCGTGCGCTCTACCTCCCAGCCACCACCCTCCAAACATTTCGTATGTAAAAAGCTGTAACTAATGTATGTATTTAATCTGTTCTCGTATAACCGTTCCTTCCTTTCTCACACTCCTACACCACGTGACCCATGACGTAGTCCCCATATGTACGCTCACGTTTTCACATAATGTTTTCACATTTTCACCAAGCCGTAAAAACAAATCGTATCTTTACTTTCCCATATTTCCATCCAGTTATTAGAATGACGTTTTTCACAGGTTTCGATGACGTATTTCCAACACGTCATGATCAAATTTCATCACACCACACAACCTACGATCCGTTATGCTGGTGTGTTTTTTTTCCTCTCTTACGCAATTTCCGGATCACATTAATTCCTCATCAGATAATCCTTTCTCTTTTAATCATCAATCTGGCTTACCATAATTTTTTTACCCTCTTTACGGTGAAGGTTTATAAATAAACCAACCTTCCCCCCTCCCACACATCGATGTGTTGGTGATGTTCACAAGCAAGAAACCAATTAATGCAAATCGCCAATCATGTCTGTCTGTATTTTCGGTCTTTTTAATTAAGCAATAGAATTAATACAGCTTTTTAAAGAGATTTGTTAGGTTAACTTTCTGGAGTAATGAGTAATGTTGCTGTTGGAGTAGAGTTTTGTCCATCTTAGCCAATGGTTTTCATTAGCTTGCTCATAGTAATTATAACCACTTGATTGTTTGGTTGTTGGGTTAGTTATGACAGTGTGGAGACAATAAAATGACCAACCATCTATTTACATTGTGTGGTGACCTCTAATTGGTTGGTCATTGTTATAAGCGCCACCTCATTGTTTGGTCAACGTTATAAGCGCCACCTCATTGTTTGGTCAACGTTATAAGCGCCACCTCATTGTTTGGTCAACGTTATAAGCGCCACCTCATTGTTTGGTCAACGTTATAAGCGCCACCTCATTGTTTGGTCAACGTTATAAGCGCCACCTCATTGTTTGGTCAACGTTATAAGCGCCACCTAATTGTTTGGTCAACGTTATAAGCGCCACCTCATTGTTTGGTCAACGTTATAAGCGCCACCTAATTGGTTGGTCAATGTTATAAGCGCCACCTAATTGGTTGGTCAATGTTATAAGCGCCACCTCATTGTTTGGTCAACGTTATAAGCGCCACCTCATTGTTTGGTCAACGTTATAAGCGCCATCTAATTGGTTGGTCAATGTTATAAGCGCCACCTAATTGGTTGGTCAATGTTATAAGCGCCACCTAATTGTTTGGTCAACGTTATAAGCGCCACCTAATTGTTTAGTCAATTTTATAAGCGCCACCTAATTGTTCAGTCAACGTTATAAGCGCCACCTAATAGTTTGGTCAACGTTATAAGCGCCACCTAATAGTTTGGTCAACGTTATAAGCGCCACCTAATTGTTTGGTCAACGTTATAAGCGCCACCTAATTGTTTGGTCAACGTTATAAGCGCCACCTAATAGTTTGGTCAACGTTATAAGCGCCACCTAATTGTTTGGTCAACGTTATAAGCGCCACCTAATTGTTTGGTCAACGTTATAAGCGCCACCTAATTGTTTGGTCAACGTTATAAGCGCCACCTAATTGTTTGGTCAACGTTATAAGCGCCACCTAATCGTTTGGTCAATGATATAAGCGCCACCTAATTGTTTGGTAAATGTTAGAAGCGCCACCTAACGACTTCACTGATTCCATCCACGTAATTAACCACGCGCGTCTAAAAATAGCCGCCACGTTGTTGTATTTAATGTGCCAACTATTCGGTCAATAACCCAAGCAGCAGACGACCAAATGAGCGGGTAAAATTTCCAGACAACTATGACGTAACCCTAGCTCAATGTAATATCAGAATTTCAGTTAAAATAATTCACATGTTATACATTTACACTTTCATCACATTTTTTTTTATAATTCCTAGAATTACTTCGTTATACATTATTTTTGGGAAAAGAAATTGTTGGAAATTTTTTTTTGACTGCCCATAGCCTACATCCCCCCCCCTTCCCCCTCACCCCCATTACCCACGCTTTATTTAACCAGAAATATTTTTACAGCCTGAAGACCGCCGAGAAAACCTGCAGAGATTTCTTCAATGAGAGCGTCGAGAAGGAACTTGAAAGGCTTCTGGGAGAAACGAGAGCACAGGGTCCAGTAATGTGGGGGATACTTCACCCACACAAAAACCTCACCACACAGCGTGGGGGAGGGGGGTGGGCACATTTTATAACGGGAAAAACTTCATTAAAATACGCAGGTTGATGCATGTTAGTTCGTTAAGGTTAGAGTTGGGGGTCAGCGTGTTGATGCATTTCGGTCTGTTAGAGTTTGTGCTTGGATCAGTAAGGAATAGAAGTGAAGCATTCTTTCGAACCTGATGGTCCGTCGGGGCAGGTGAAGTAGAGTTTACCTTTTTTTTTTACTTCGGCATAAGAAGAGATAGTGTTGTCAGCACAATGCCCAGCCGCCTTTACTCTCCCTAACGTGTGCCAGGTACCATTTTGAGCTGAATGGACTAGGACACGTTCTATTGAAACGAACCTGGATTTAAACTATAAACTTTCGGGTTAGCAGTCCTCTGCTCTACCATTCATCCATCGTGCCCAGTAAAGGACATGAAGGATTGAAGAATTTAGTGTGGGTGTAGTAATCACTAATTAACTGATTCGAATTGATGATAAACCACATAAACATGGCGTCTTGATGTGTGTCTGATTTACGGACTTTGAATGTTTTTAGCAAGTTTATCTACAAAACTGGTCCAAAATATCCGCATTGTTCAAGATTAGACCTCCTACCAGGTATACATGATCTGCTGATTCAAAACTACCACATATTTCTCATCCGATTCCAAAAAACTGTTTCAATAATTTCCTCTTCTGATTTTAAAATCGTTTGAAGTTTTCTCAAAAAGTTTCGTGTCTTACCTGATTCAACAATTTCATTTGTTTTTTTTTAATCTGATGACAAATCAAATCAGTATGTTTGAATATAATAAAACAACTAGAACAAAAGGTGATGTTACAATTATAATACTTGTATTATAATTATAATACTGGTGTTACAATTATAACACTGATGCTATAATTATATTTCTGATGTTATAACCATGAAAGTACTTTATCATTATCAACTCAACTATTCTGTTCAACTGCTCTTAACATCAAAGTGTCAACACATGAATAATTAACCATCGCAATATGCGTTTTTTATGGCTTTATTGAACATCTGAATATTCATATTGAAAAGGAAGGTGAAAAACTTTTTAAATCAAAATATTCTTGCGCAACAAGTTCACAAAATGTTGTAGAACAGCTTGCATAATTTGATTGAAGTGAATGTGCTGGTAATATGCCATAACATCTCCCGTGGAACATTGTTTTTCTTTACCAGTCATGTTTGTACGGGTTAGGTTAGGTTAGGTTAGGTTAGGTTAGGTTAGGTTAGGTTAGGTTAGGTTAGGTTAGGTAAGTTAGGTTAGGTTAGGTTAGGTTAGGTTAGGTTAGGTTAGGTTAGGTTAGGTTAGGTTAGGTTAGGTTAGGTTAGGTTAGGTTAGGTTAGGTTAGGTTAGGTTAGGTTAGGTTAGGTTAGGTTAGGTTAGGTTAGGTTAGGTTAGGTTAGGTTAGGTTAGGTTAGGTTAGGTTAAGCTGTCATCCATACTGTGACATAGGCCGCTGACAAGAGGAAAAACCCAAAGATTCCTACAATACAACAGAGGGTTTAAAGTTGTTATTCTTTCAGTAGAGCCTATACCACATTTTGAAGAAGTTTATATTCTAGTAAATTCGACTATAATACCACATGAAGATAATTTTTAATTTAAAAGTGCCGCCTATAATCCCATACACTAAATTCTAGCAATGCGCCACAGAAAGTTTAATGGGAGTAACGTTAAGATGTTTTCCAGACATGTTTTATCACGTCAGTCAAGTTTGTGAAAACTGCAATCCTCTGCCGATTAAAAACCAAATGGAAACCCAATCCGTTGCCAGACTGTAGTGGACTGGTCACGTCCATAGCTCACATGGAGGGACTTGAGCACGTCAGGAGATAAAGGCAGGGAGACATATCAGATCGTGACTTGGGTGGGGGATGTGACTGTAGGATGTGTGACTGTAGGATGTGACTTTAGGACTGTAAGATGTGACTGTAGGATGTGACTGTAGGATGTGTGACTGTAGGATGTGACTGTAGGATGTGACTGTAGGATGTGACTGTAGGATGTGACTGTAGGATGTGACTGTAGGATGTGACTGTAGGATGTGACTGTAGGACTGTAGGATGTGACTGTAGGATGTGACTGTAGGATGTGACTGTAGGATGTGACTGTAGGATGTGTGACTGTAGGATGTGACTGTAGGATGTGACTGTAGGATGTGACTGTAGGACTGTAGGATGTGACTGTAGGATGTGACTGTAGGATGTGTGACTGTAGGATGTGACTGTAGGATGTGACTGTAGGATGTGACTGTAGGACTGTAGGATGTGACTGTAGGATGTGTGACTGTAGGATGTGACTGTAGGATGTGACTGTAGGATGTGACTGTAGGATGTGACTGTAGAATGTGACTGTAGGATGTGACTGTAGGATGTGACTGTAGAATGTGACTGTAGGACTGTAGGATGTGACTGTAGGATGTGACTGTAGGATGTGTGACTGTAGGATGTGTGAATGTAGGATGTGACTGTAGGATGTGACTGTAGAATGTGACTGTAGGATGTGACTGTAGGATGTGTGACTGTAGGATGTGACTGTAGGATGTGACTGTAGGATGTGACTGTAGGATGTGACTGTAGGATGTGTGACTGTAGGATGTGACTGTAGGACTGTAGGATGTGACTGTAGGATGTGACTGTAGGATGTGACTGTAGAATGTGACTGTAGGATGTGACTGTAGAATGTGACTGTAGGATGTGACTGTAGGATGTGTGACTGTAGGATGTGACTGTAGGACTGTAGGATGTGACTGTAGGATGTGACTGTAGGATGTGACTGTAGAATGTGACTGTAGGATGTGACTGTAGGATGTAACTGTAGGATGTGATGTGACTGTAGGATGTGACTGTAGGATGTGACTGTAGGATGTGACTGTAGGATGTGACTGTAGGATGTGACTGTAGGATGTGACTGTAGGATGTGACTGTAGGATGTGACTGTAGGATGTGACTGTAGGATGTGACTGTAGGATGTGATTGTAGGATGTGTGACTGTAGGATGTGACTGTAGGATGTGTGACTGTAGGACTGTAGGATGTGACTGTAGGATGTGACTGTAGGATGTGACTGTAGAATGTGACTGTAGGATGTGACTGTAGGATGTGACTGTAGGATGTGACTGTAGGATGTGACTGTAGGATGTGACTGTAGGATGTGACTGTAGGATGTGACTGTAGGATGTGACTGTAGGATGTGACTGTAGGATGTGACTGTAGGATGTGACTGTAGGATGTGATTGTAGGATGTGTGACTGTAGGATGTGACTGTAGGATGTGTGACTGTAGGACTGTAGGATGTGACTGTAGGATGTGACTGTAGGATGTGACTGTAGAATGTGACTGTAGGATGTGACTGTAGGATGTGACTGTAGGATGTGACTGTAGGATGTGACTGTAGGATGTGACTGTAGGATGTGACTGTAGGATGTGACTGTAGGATGTGACTGTAGGATGTGACTGTAGGATGTGACTGTAGAATGTGACTGTAGGATGTGACTGTAGGATGTGACTGTAGGATGTGTGACTGTAGGATGTGACTGTAGGATGTGACTGTACGATGTGACTGTAGGACTGTAGGATGTGACTGTAGGATGTGAATGTAGGACTGTAGGATGTGACTGTAGGATGTGACTGTAGGATGTGACTGTAGGATGTGACTGTAGGATGTGACTGTAGGATGTGACTGTAGGACTGTAGGATGTGACTGTAGGATGTGACTGTAGGATGTGACTGTAGGATGTGACTGTAGGATGTGACTGTAGGATGTGACTGTAGGATGTGACTGTAGGATGTGACTGTAGGATGTGACTGTAGGATGTGACTGTAGGATGTGACTGTAGGATGTGACTGTAGGATGTGACTGTAGGATGTGACTGTAGGATGTGACTGTAGGATGTGTGACTGTAGGATGTGACTGTAGGATGTGTGACTGTAGGACTGTAGGATGTGACTGTAGGATGTGACTGTAGGATGTGACTGTAGAATGTGACTGTAGGATGTGACTGTAGGATGTGACTGTAGGATGTGACTGTAGGATGTGACTGTAGGATGTGACTGTAGGATGTGACTGTACGATGTGACTGTAGGATGTGACTGTAGGATGTGACTGTAGGATGTGACTGTAGAATGTGACTGTAGGATGTGACTGTAGGATGTGACTGTAGGATGTGTGACTGTAGGATGTGACTGTAGGATGTGACTGTACGATGTGACTGTAGGACTGTAGGATGTGACTGTAGGATGTGACTGTAGGATGTGACTGTAGGACTGTAGGATGTGACTGTAGGATGTGACTGTAGGATGTGACTGTAGGATGTGACAGTAGGATGTGACTGTATGATGTGACTGTAGGATGTGACTGTAGGATGTGACTGTAGAATGTGACTGTAGGATGTGACTGTAGGATGTGACTGTAGGATGTGACTGTAGAATGTGACTGTAGGATGTGACTGTAGGATGTGACTGTAGGATGTGACTGTAGAATGTGACTGTAGGATGTGACTGTAGGATGTGACTGTAGGATGTGACTGTAGGACTGTAGGATGTGACTGTAGGATGTGACTGTAGGATGTGACTGTAGGATGTGTGACTGTAGGATGTGACTGTAGGATGTGTGACTATAGGATGTGACTGTAGGATGACTGTAGGATGTGACTGTAGGATGTGTGACTGTAGGATGTGACTGTAGGATGTGTGACTGTAGGACTGTAGGATGTGACTGTAGGATGTGACTGTAGGATGTGACTGTAGAATGTGACTATAGGATGTGACTGTAGGATGTGACTGTAGGATGTGTGACTGTAGGATGTGACTGTAGGATGTGACTGTACGATGTGACTGTAGGACTGTAGGATGTGACTGTAGGATGTGACTGTAGGATGTGACTGTAGGACTGTAGGATGTGACTGTAGGATGTGACTGTAGGATGTGACTGTAGGATGTGACAGTAGGATGTGACTGTATGATGTGACTGTAGGATGTGACTGTAGGATGTGACTGTAGGATGTGACTGTAGGATGTGACTGTAGGATGTGACTGTAGGATGTGACTGTAGGATGTGACTGTAGGATGTGACTGTAGGATGTGACTGTAGGATGTGACTGTAGAATGTGACTGTAGGATGTGACTGTAGGATGTGACTGTAGGATGTGACTGTAGGACTGTAGGATGTGACTGTAGGATGTGACTGTAGGATGTGACTGTAGGATGTGACTGTAGGGTGTGACTGTAGGATGTGACTGTAGGATGTGACTGTAGGATGTGACTGTAGGATGTGACTGTAGGATGTGACTGTAGGACTGTAGGATGTGACTGTAGGATGTGACTGTACGATGTGACTGTAGGACTGTAGGATGTGACTGTAGGATGTGACTGTAGGATGTGACTGTAGGATGTGACTGTAGGATGTGACTGTAGGATGTGTGACTGTAGGATGTGACTGTAGGATGTGACTGTAGGATGTGACTGTAGAATGTGACTGTAGGATGTGACTGTAGGACTGTAGGATGTGACTGTAGGATGTGACTGTAGGATGTGACTGTAAGATGTGACTGTAGGATGTGACTGTAGAATGTGACTGTAGGATGTGACTGTAGGATGTGTGACTGTAGGACTGTAGGATGTGACTGTAGGATGTGACTGTAGGATGTGACTGTAGAATGTGACTGTAGGATGTGACTGTAGGATGTGACTGTAGGATGTGACTGTAGGATGTGACTGTAGGATGTGACAGTAGGATGTGACTGTATGATGTGACTGTAGGATGTGACTGTAGGATGTGACTGTAGGATGTGACTGTAGGATGTGACTGTAGGATGTGACTGTAGGATGTGACTGTAGGATGTGACTGTAGGATGTGACTGTAGGATGTGACTGTAGGATGTGACTGTAGAATGTGACTGTAGGATGTGACTGTAGGATGTGACTGTAGGATGTGACTGTAGGACTGTAGGATGTGACTGTAGGATGTGACTGTAGGATGTGACTGTAGGATGTGACTGTAGGGTGTGACTGTAGGATGTGACTGTAGGATGTGACTGTAGGATGTGACTGTAGGATGTGACTGTAGGATGTGACTGTAGGACTGTAGGATGTGACTGTAGGATGTGACTGTAGGATGTGACTGTAGGACTGTAGGATGTGACTGTAGGATGTGACTGTAGGATGTGACTGTAGGATGTGACTGTAGGATGTGACTGTAGGATGTGTGACTGTAGGATGTGACTGTAGGATGTGACTGTAGGATGTGACTGTAGAATGTGACTGTAGGATGTGACTGTAGGACTGTAGGATGTGACTGTAGGATGTGACTGTAGGATGTGACTGTAAGATGTGACTGTAGGATGTGACTGTAGAATGTGACTGTAGGATATGACTGCAGGATGTGTGACTGTAGGACTGTAGGATGTGACTGTAGGATGTGACTGTAGGATGTGACTGTAGGATGTGACTGTAGGATGTGACTGTAGGATGTGACTGTAGAATGTGACTGTAGGATGTGACTGTACGATGTGACTGTGTGACTGTAGGATGTGACTGTAGGATGTGACTGTGTGACTGTAGGATGTGACTGTAGGATGTGACTGTAGGATGTGACTGTAGGATGTGACTGTAGGACTGTAGGATGTGTGACTGTAGGATGTGACTGTAGGATGTGACTGTAGGATGTGTGACTGTAGGATGTGACTGTAGGATGTGACTGTAGGATGTGACTGTAGGATGTGACTGTAGGACTGTAGGATGTGACTGTAGGATGTGACAGTAGGATGTGACTGTAGGATGTGACTGTAGGATGTGACTGTAGGATGTGACTGTAGGATGTGACTGTAGCATATGACTGCAGGATGTGACTGTAGGATGTGTGACTGTAGGATGTGACTGTAGGATGTGACTGTGTGACTGTAGGATGTGACTGTAGGATGTGACTGTAGCATGTGATAGTAGGATGTGACTGTAGGGTGTGACAGTAGGATGTGACTGTGTGACTGTGTGACTGTAGGATGTGACTGTAGGATGTGACTGTAGGATGTGACAGTAGGATGTGACTGTAGGGTGTGACTGTAGGATGTGACTGTGTGACTGTAGGATGTGACAGTAGGATGTGACTGTAGGATGTGACTGTAGGATGTGACTGTAGTATGTGACTGTAGGATGTGACTGTAGGATGTGACTGTAGGATGTGACTGTAGGATGTGACTGTAGGATGTGACTGTAGGATGTGACTGTAGGATGTGACTGTAGGATGTGACTGTAGGATGTGACTGTAGGATGTGACTGTAGGATGTGACTGTAGAATGTGACTGTAGGATGTGACTGTAGGATGTGACTGTAGGATGTGACTGTAGGACTGTAGGATGTGACTGTAGGATGTGACTGTAGGATGTGACTGTAGGATGTGACTGTAGGGTGTGACTGTAGGATGTGACTGTAGGATGTGACTGTAGGATGTGACTGTAGGATGTGACTGTAGGATGTGACTGTAGGACTGTAGGATGTGACTGTAGGATGTGACTGTAGGATGTGACTGTAGGACTGTAGGATGTGACTGTAGGATGTGACTGTTGGATGTGACTGTAGGATGTGACTGTAGGATGTGACTGTAGGATGTGTGACTGTAGGATGTGACTGTAGGATGTGACTGTAGGATGTGACTGTAGAATGTGACTGTAGGATGTGACTGTAGGACTGTAGGATGTGACTGTAGGATGTGACTGTAGGATGTGACTGTAAGATGTGACTGTAGGATGTGACTGTAGAATGTGACTGTAGGATATGACTGCAGGATGTGACTGTAGGATGTGTGACTGTAGGATGTGACTGTAGGATGTGACTGTAGAATGTGACTGTAGGATGTGACTGTAGGATGTGACTGTAGGATGTGACTGTAGGATGTGACTGTAGGACTGTAGGATGTGACTGTAGGATGTGACAGTAGGATGTGACTGTAGGATGTGACTGTAGGATGTGACTGTAGGATGTGACTGTAGGATCTGACTGTAGGATATGACTGCAGGATGTGATGACTGTAGGATGTGACTGTAGGATGTGACTGTGTGACTGTAGGATGTGACTGTAGGATGTGACTGTAGCATGTGATAGTAGGATGTGACTGTAGGGTGTGACAGTAGGATGTGACTGTGTGACTGTGTGACTGTAGGATGTGACTGTAGGATGTGACTGTAGGATGTGACAGTAGGATGTGACTGTAGGGTGTGACTGTAGGATGTGACTGTGTGACTGTAGGATGTGACTGTAGGATGTGACTGTAGGATGTGACTGTAGGATGTGACTGTAGTATGTGACTGTAGGATGTGACTGTATGATGTGTGACTGTAGGATGTGTGACTGTAGGATGTGTGACTGTAGGATGTGTGACTGTAGGATGTGTGACTGTAGGATGTGACTGTAGGATGTGACTGTAGGATGTGACTGTAGGATGTGACTGTAGGATGTGACTTTAGGATGTGACTGTAGGATGTGTGACTGTAGGATGTGACTGTAGGATGTTTGACTGTAGGATGTGACTGTAGGATGTGACTGTAAGATGTGACTGTAGGATGTGACTGTAGGATGTGACTGTAGGATGTTTGACTGTAGGATGTGACTGTAGGATGTGACTGTAGGATGTGACTGTAGGGTGTGACTGTAGGATGTGACTGTAGGATGTGACTGTAGGATGTGACTGTAGGATGTGACTGTAGGATGTGACTGTAGGATGTGACTGTAGGATGTGTGACTGTAGGATGTGACTGTAGGATGTGACTGTAGGATGTGACTGTAGGATGTGACTGTAGGATGTGACTGTAGGACTGTAGGGTGTGACTGTAGGATGTGACTGTAGGATGTGACTGTAGGACTGTAGGATGTGACTGTAGGATGTGACAGTAGGATGTGACTGTAGGATGTGACTGTAGGATGTGACTGTAGGATGTGACTGTAGGATATGACTGCAGGATGTGACTGTAGGATGTGTGACTGTAGGATGTGACTCTAGGATGTGACTGTGTGACTGTAGGATGTGACTGTAGGATGTGACTGTAGGATGTGACTGTAGGGTGTGACAGTAGGATGTGACTGTGTGACTGTGTGACTGTAGGATGTGACTGTAGGATGTGACTGTAGGATGTGATAGTAGGATGTGACTGTAGGGTGTGACTGTAGGATGTGACTGTAGGATGTGACTGTAGGATGTGACTGTAGGATGTGACTGTAGGATGTGACTGTAGGATGTGACTGTAGGATGTGACTGTAGGATGTGACTGTAGGATGTGACTGTAGGATGTGTGACTGTAGGATGTGACTGTAGGACTGTAGGATGTGACTGTAGGATGTGTGACTGTAGGATGTGACTGTGTGACTGTAGGATGTGTGACTGTAGGATGTGACTGTAGGATGTGACTGTAGGATGTGACTGTAGGATGTGACTGTAGGATGTGACTGTAGGACTGTAGGGTGTGACTGTAGGATGTGACTGTAGGATGTGACTGTAGGACTGTAGGATGTGACTGTAGGATGTGACAGTAGGATGTGACTGTAGGATGTGACTGTAGGATGTGACTGTAGGATGTGACTGTAGGATATGACTGCAGGATGTGACTGTAGGATGTGTGACTGTAGGATGTGACTCTAGGATGTGACTGTGTGACTGTAGGATGTGACTGTAGGATGTGACTGTAGGATGTGACTGTAGGGTGTGACAGTAGGATGTGACTGTGTGACTGTGTGACTGTAGGATGTGACTGTAGGATGTGACTGTAGGATGTGATAGTAGGATGTGACTGTAGGGTGTGACTGTAGGATGTGACTGTGTGACTGTAGGATGTGACTGTAGGATGTGACTGTAGGATGTGACTGTAGGATGTGACTGTAGGATGTGACTGTAGGATGTGACTGTAGGATGTGACTGTAGGATGTGTGACTGTAGGATGTGACTTTAGGACTGTAGGATGTGACTGTAGGATGTGTGACTGTAGGATGTGACTGTGTGACTGTAGGATGTGTGACTGTAGGATGTGTGACTGTAGGATATGTGACTGTAGGATGTGACTGTAGGATGTGACTGTAGGACAGGATTAGACTGTAGGATGTGACTGTAGGGTGTGACAGTAGGATGTGACTGTGTGACTGTGTGACTGTAGGATGTGACTGTAGGATGTGACTGCAGGATGTGACAGTAGGATGTGACTGTAGGGTGTGACTGTAGGATGTGACTGTAGGATGTGACTGTAGGATGTGACTGTAGGATGTGACTGTGTGACTGTAGGATGTGACTGTAGGATGTGACTGTAGGATGTGACAGTAGGATGTGACTGTAGGATGTGACT
The DNA here is from genome assembly GCF_028476545.2 of Physella acuta. Taxonomy (NCBI): domain Eukaryota; kingdom Metazoa; phylum Mollusca; class Gastropoda; family Physidae; genus Physella; species Physella acuta. Next base: position 489,151 of record NW_026731648.1, read on the forward strand.
GTGTGACTGTAGGATGTGACTGTAGGATGTAACTGTAGGATGTGACTGTAGGATGTGACTGTAGGATGTGTGACTGTAGGATGTGATGTGACTGTAGGATGTGACTGTAGGATGTGACTGTAGGATGTGACTGTAGGATGTGACTGTAGGATGTGACTCGCGTGTAGTATGTGACTGTAAGATGTGAATGGATTGTATGATTTGACATTTAGGATTTTAAGTTTATCAAGCATAAGATCGTATCACTGATCTTTTTAATACATATATAAGTTAAATTGTTTTTAATTTAGTATTATTAATTTTGACTTATTTCTGTGTTTTAAATGCATGTTTATTATTTTTACTTTTGTAACACAACTATGTTTGACAATCCGTCTTTTAAACCGCAATGCAATTCTTTATCATACGTACACATTTCCCATAAATTGGGACGTTTTTTTTCGCTATCTTATTAAAGAAACAATATTTCGAACTGCTCTTCTTTACCCAGAATTCCAACCATCGCAATGTCAGTTTAACCTCGTTCGGTGATTAGAGATCAACCAATCAACTTGACCCATTTTCTTGGCCAGTCTGACTCCAGGATACAGATTTATCCCCAGCTATCGTCATCTTAATAAATTGTTCTCTGATGTCAAATTATTCTATCTTTATTTCTTGTATAAATGTCAGCTTGGAACACGACTTTAAAAAAAAAAGAAAAAAAAGCAATCCAAACCATGTTTTTTTTTTAAACTTGGATGCGCAAGATTTGGGGAAAACAAAATTATTACACGTAGAAATTAGATGTCAGGGGGCAGGGTGTAAATTTGTGAAGCAGACGGCGATGTTAGAACCCCACCCCCTCACCTTCATCCCCCCCTCCACCGTCTGGCTTGCAATATCTAACACGTCATACTTAAAAGTTCTGATGCTGTTCTTGTAAGGACGTGGAATCTATTTCAGGATGGTGTGGGATGGTTGGTAGCTTCAACTTTTGCTATCATGAGCTTGTGCCTTCCCAATCTCTCCGGGAACCCGTGCACAGTATGAGTCAACGTGACCTAGACATAATTAAGTGTCTATTAATAGCAAGAGAAAAGCCGTCAAAAGAAATAACTAAGCTAAAATTAGGCGTTGAGACTTTTAAATGAAAACGTAGATGAAAGCTGGAAGTAGGCCTAGAGGGCGTTTGGGGGCGTTTGGGGGCGTTTGGGGGCGTTTAGTGTAGAAGTGAAAGCTGTAATAGGGTGGGGGTGTCAGGAGGGTCGAAACGGATAAAGCAACGATTTTCGGAGAGTTAAAGAAGATATTGTATGTCTTTGAAAGATATGTTCTTGAAAGGTTTTTAAAGATATAGCTGTGCCACTACTTATATTTATGCAGACTTGCAGGCTTTATATAGATGAACATTGATATATTTGTGTACATTTGTCCGTGGGTTTGCTTCACGTTAATGTTGATGCAGAAATTGTGTGGCTGTGAGTTTATAGATGTTCCTTGGGTGTGAATTCATATGTTGGTGGAGAAATTGTGTATGTGTGAATGATATTTTGGTGTAGAGATTGTGTGGGTATGAATTCATATGTTGGTGTGTGTGTGTGTGTGTGAATCATATGTTGATGTAGAGATTATGTGTGTGAAGCATATGTTAATGTAGAGATTGTATGAGTGTAAACTCATGTTTGTACAGACTTGAAAGGCTACAGTCAAACATCAAACGAGCACACATCTGGCCATCAGTTTTACACATCACTGGCAACGTTAAAACAGACCTTCTGACATCGCGAACACAAACAATAAAAACGTCTCACAAGATTAAGGGCCAAACCAACTATGTTGTGATCAGTTTAATTACCGCCAATCAAAGACCCACTATGTTGTGATCAGTTTAATTACCGCCAATCAAAGAAAATTTGGCCCGAGATTAAGTAAAGATTATACACAGACCGAGCCTTTTATCGAGTGTAAGTCTCCCCAAACAGTGCTCACCTTAATTTGGACAAAACCTCGCAGATAATTAACCGAGGAAATTGACCGTGAAACATCGATCCAATCATTTTATCATGTCTCACGGTTCGATCTCAGTTCCGCTTCCGATCAGCCGTGATGCAGGCAGCCTCGTTTTGGTTGATTTACACGTATCGATCTATCGATCTATTGATTGCTGTAATCAGAATTCACTTTGTTTGTAAATCTATTTAGTCGTTTTTAAATTACTTTTTTATTTTGTGAGTACATTTACACGTTTAACAAATGTAGATCTTCTTTGTTGTGAGTAAAACCCAAATTGCACATTAAGGTAATCAACAACAGAAACAAAAAAAAGACCACTAACAAATTAACTAACTTATTTTAAAAATAAATGTTAAAAGCAATGTTAAACTATCTTTAAAAATTGTAAAAATGAAATGTTTTATTATGACTATAAAATTCTGCCGCTCTTTTAATATGTTTATTTAACGATAAGGAAGTTGCTATAGAACCATTTTTTGTTTTCCACATTATGAATTAACATCTACATAAGTAGAATCAGCCAGCCATAGCCAAAGGGTGCTGATCCAAATGTTAAAACTGGTCTATATTTTATACTGGTCCAAATGGCATAGGTCGCTCAAATGTCTTAGTTGACCTAAAATTTCAAATTTCCCAAAGTTGGTCCAACTGTCATAGATTATCTACTGTCACAGTCATCTAGTACAACTGTCATTTTTCAGTCAAAGAGCCAGCATTTGAAAACATGTGGCCATCTATCTAACCAACAAGCAACCCTCACATCACACAAAACATTGTTCAAACAACCAAATACCTGACATGTGTCCACATCATCACTCAAGCTACCATCGCACAGGCTACCATCACACAGGCTACCATCACAAGCTACCATCACAAGCTACCATCACACAGGCTACCATCACACAGGCTACCATCGCACAGGCTACCATCACACAGGCTACCATCACAAGCTACCATCACAAGCTACCATCACACAGGCTACCATCACACAGGCTACCATCACACAGGCTACCATCGCACAGGCTACCATCACACAGGCTACTATCACTCAAACTACCATCACACAGGCTACCATCACTCAAGCTACCATCACACAGGCTACCATCACACAGGCTACCATCGCACAGGCTACCATCACAAGGCTACCATCATACAGGCTACCATCACACAGGCTACCATCACTCAATTAACCATTAGACACTCCACTCGTCTTCACCAACACACAAACTTTGTTGAAACCAAATTTCAGACATTCATCCACACAACAGCTCCATTCATCGCCTTAAAAATGTCATTTCACCCCAATCAACTTAAGTACAACAATCCATTTTTTGTTAAGCACTAGCTGAGGACAAATAAATAGAAAAATAATCTTTAAAATAATTGCCTCCAAATGAGGGGATAATGGTGGCGAAAATGTTTGAGTTTTTTTTATATATACATATATTTTTTTACATTACATAAGCATGTTTTAGATCGTTCATGAAGATGTATCCGCTCGTGTTTCAGCTAATGTTGCGTTTTATCGTGCTTTCATTACTGGATCTATCATCAAGATAAATTGTGCTAGAAGCGTTTTGCGTTAGGCGTTTTAAAAATTCTTTAATGTTGCAGTTAGCCCAAGCTAGGATTTCTACTCACCCCCACACACGATCACTCACTCTCACCATATATATATATATATATATATATATATATATATATATATATATATATATATATATATATATATATATATATATATATATATATATATATATATATATATATATATATATATATATACATATATATATATATATATATGTATATATATATATATATATATATATATATATGTATATATATATATATATATATATATATATATATATATATATATATATATACATATATATATATATATATATATATATATATATACATATATATATATATATATATGTATATATATATATATATATATATATATATATATATATATATATATATATATATATATATATATATATATATATATATATGTATATATATATATATATATATATACATATATATATATATATATGTATATATATATATATATATATATATATATATATATATATATATATATATATATATATATATATATATATAAATGAAATACTAGATTCTCGAAAGTTACGGCAAATTTTTTCCGCATTTTCACTAGATACAATCTTTAAAAAGTAGTTTTTTGTACAATTACTACATAAATGCATGGATTTGTAAATTGTAAGTGTGTTTCATTACTTTATTAAAGTAGTCTATTATTTTGTGCATATTTTGTTTTAAGAGAATAAATATAGCAAAGTTGATTGCATTAACACTTTTGACTTAATCATTAGCGTATTCACGTAAGATTATAGAGTTGTAGTTTTCATACACGCCTTAGACTTTGACATAAGATATATTGCATCATATGGCATAGAACATAGCGCTGTCATATGACATAGAACATATTTCTGTCAGCTAAAATAAAACAAGCTTGGGAACATGTTCTAATTAACTCTGTGTTTGTATGCCCTATCCACTCACGCCACACTATTTTACCATTGCACCAAGTGATCCTTGCTACGCCACAACAAAGACAGATAATTACAAGCTAGTGAAACGTAAACGTCAAATTGGTTAATTAGTCACCATCATTGATTAAAGAGCTAGTTAACTATCCATAGCATGTACTTTTAAACCCTTGTCGTTAAAAGTAGAGGATCACATGATTAGCCTTGGTGCTTGTGGGTTCGCGATGTGTATTCATGGGGTCAACTGTGATCGTGAGACTGCGCATTGATTAACGAGTTAGAAAATTTCCCAAAGTGCGTTAATTAAGCGTTTGTTTTGTTTGACCAAGGATCTCATGTGGTCAATCTGGTACAACTAGGATTAGATAGAAGAACAAATAACTTCAATTATCAGTAACTAGAAACTAGACTTTAAAATTAAGTAACCCCCGACCCCACCACTACAGCCACCCCACACACGCAACGACCCCTCCACCACTCCATACACACATCCCTTCCACCAACCCTCCACTCGCCACCCCCAACTGTCCCCAGTACAATTGTATGACACAAGTTGCGTGGGAGAGAGTCCCTCACGTGAGGAGATGAAAAAACTCGTGTCAACACGCGATGTGTTGTCTACAGGGGTCACCAGGAATAAGGTTCCAGACCAAAAAATGCCATTATATAACACACAGCTATAGTTGTAGCTGTTGACTACAGTTACATGATGTTAAATGTTAGTTGTTCCTAATCATTTGGCGTCCTTGGCTTTTGTGTATTAACATTTGATCAGAGCCACTTTTAGTTAGGCTGTCGGTGCGACCCGTTGAATGAAAGCTCATGGGACCCTTAGCTAAGCTGGTCAAGGACACACAGGGACCCTCTTGTATAAAAACTTAGCTACATTGAGAACGATATGGTGGATATTGGTGGATATGTTTGACGGATTGTGTAGCTTTTGATAGACAATACGTTTTGAATTGTCAGAAAACTTCATTTTGTAATTCTTCAGGGGGTCCTTTAATTTGATATACCAGGATCCCCTTAGCTTTACAGGCCAGGGACCCCATTTGTATACCACTCCAGGGACCCCATTTGTATACCACTCCAGGGACCCCATTTGTATATCACTCCAGGGACCCCATTTGTATATCACTCCAGCGACTACTGTGTTTGGGGGATATGATAACTATTTGATAGACAGACCATATCAGCAGTTACATCATGCGCAATCGTAATGCGCGGTGAACACGTTTAAAACCGGCATGAATAAAACATTCACTTATTCAAATGTATCTTGTCATGTTGGGTAGTCGTTATCTGATGCTGCTAGTGAGATAGTTATGCAGCAAAGTTACAATTGAATTGTTCTTAATAGACGCCAGACAGAGTGAAATGAATATTCAAGAAGTTTCTTTGATTAAACTTTGGCACACGCACACGCACACACACACACACAAACACTCAGGCACGCAAACACACACACATACATACGCTCATACACACACATACACACACTCACGCACGCACACACACACATACAATCACACACACAAGCATGCACGCACAAACACGCACACAATCACACATACAATCACACATACAATCACACACACAATCACACATACATATGCAATCACACACACACAATCACACACACACACACACACACACACACGAAATCACACACAATCACACACACAGACAAACACACACACCAATGCCTCTAGACACATATACTCAGCTATAATGCATTTCCACGCCCCCCTACATCCCTACAACATCCTAACACCTCAACCCTGATGCAATTTGACTCACACTTCAACATGAATCTATAAATAGATGTCTAGCTGAGTTTTTCGATAATTGATTTAATTGAGACGTATGATGAAAAAAAAAACCTAGGAAAAAATTGACGTTGTAATACGTTATCGTTGCTGTATTCGTGGTGAGATAGTGGGACGCCGTGTTTTCCTAGTGAGGACAGGGCAAGGGAAATAACTCATGATAAACTAATCACCAGCATGAAAGCGGGGTGTGCGATGCCGGGAGACTGTCTAGCCCCGCTCTCGCTTCGTTTACAGCTGGCGAGGGCGATTCTAAATGAGATGGTCAATGTTTGGGATAGATTTACAGCTAGGTGGTCAATTTTTTGGGATACTTCTGTCTAGGTGGTAGATTTTTGGGATAGATTTCTAGCTAGGTGGTCAATTTTTGGGATAGATTTTTAGCTAGGTGGTCAATTTTTGGGATAGATTTCTACCTAGGTGGTCAATTTTCGGGATAGAGTTCTAGCTAGGTGGTCAATTTTTTGGAAAAAGATTTTTAGCTAGGTTGTCAATTTTTGGGATAGATTTCTTGTTAGGTGGTCAATTTATGGGATAGATTTCTACCTAGGTGGTCAATTTTCGGGATAGATTTCTAGCTAGGTGGTCAATTTTTTGGAAAAAGATTTTTAGCTAGTTTGTCAATTTTTGGGATAGATTTCTTGTTAGGTGGTCAATTTATGGGATAGATTTCTAGATAGGTGATCAATTTTTCAGGATATATTTCTAGCTACGTGGTGAATTTTTTTTAAAATAGATTTCTAGTTATAGTTAATTTTCTACATTAAATTTTTTATTTTATTTTAAAAGTTCAATCTTTTTTAAATCATAATCACTAGACCAGTTTGAGAAATAGAATGATTTAGTCTAACTTCTTAAACTGTTTCCCCCTGTGTCCAGTACAACTGACCAAAAACTGGTTCCCCCATGTGTCCATTAGAACTGACCAAAAACTGGTTCCCCTTGTGTCCATTAGAACTGACCAAAAACTGGTTCCCCATGTGTCCATTAGAACTGACCAAAAACTGGTTCCCCCATGTGTCCATTAGAACTGACCAAAAACTGGTTCCCCCTGTGTCCATTAGAACTGACCAAAAACTGGTTCCCCTTGTGTCCATTAGAACTGACCAAAAACTGGTCCCCCATATGTCCAGTGGGGCTGGAGCAAGCAAATGTAGGACAGAGCCTCGATTGGGATCAGGCCACTTACTGATGTGGGTATCCTCAGAGATAGCTTTAATAGGACCAGTCGTCTCATAGGTCTTGTGCCGGAGTAATTTTAGCTTAGAGCAGAAGTTCGTCTTCAACGATTGTTTCTTTAAATGTTGGCTTGTATAATAAAATTCATTCATCTCCGGTGTATTCAAAACGAGACAGTTACATTCCTAATTAACTTGAACAACTGAATATTAAAACCCTGATTAATTAAATAAAACAGTTAGACGCCTAAATAATTCATACAAATTAGTCAGGACACATGATTAATTCAAACAACATAACTGTTACCCCCCACCCCATTTCTAATTAAAATAACCAAATTTTGGTTAATTAACCCTAACAAACAAACACCACTAAAAATGCAACGTTTTTACTCGTCTTCTATTGTTTCACTTCCTAGAGCATCCTGTTTCTGTTGGTTTTTTTAAGTCGAAAATATTTTCCCTCATATTTTGACTCGATAAATTATACACTGTTTGCAGTCTTTAACTTTTTAAAAAATGTTTAGTTTAGTAGACACAATAGTTTAAACAACAACTTTAGCTAGCACAATATGGTTGTTTGTTTTCGTTGATGATTTAAAGCTCTAATATTTACATTAAACCACTCTAGCCCTTGCACGTGTTGTGGACTAGTTTAGAGAAAAATATCTCTCACTGTATTAAATATTTGTGTTGAATTAAACGTGGGTAAGTATTATAGATGAATGCGTTGTGTATTTGTAGATTGTGTATGGTTGTGTGTTGTGTGTATACCTGTGTATACCTGTGTATGGGGGGTGAGCTTGACTGAGTACTTGGAGCGTATGCTTTGATTATTTATGATTGTTTTGTTAGTACTTGTAAGTGTTAGCGTTTTGTTGCTTTGTTTGGCTATGTGTGGGTGTGCGGGGAATGGGATATGATTTTTTCATTCAACAGGTGCAATGTGTGTGAGTAATCGCAATATCTGTACGTTGGTATATTCGAGGAAGAGTGTGCAATTTCATATGCATGTGTCCTTGCGTGTATTAGTAATTTCTAGGTTTGTCTGTGCGTATGAATATATTTTGTGAATATATTTATATTTACATATATATTAATATATATATATATATATATATATATATATATATATATATATATATATATATATGTGTGTGTGTGTGTATGTGTGTGTATATATGATCTAGTGTGTGTAGTTGTCTAAAAATGTATTCATGTCTTATGACTGAGTTCTTGGTTTACCAATTTCAATTATTCTCGTATTCACATTTTTTTTTCGCATGACCAAAAACTAATCAACAGTATAAATTGTAGAATGTTGTAGCACCGCACTCACTTAAGTATGCGTTTTTTTTAACCCAGCAAAGTCTTGAGTTAATTATTAAAGCCACGCGCATATCGAAACGCGCATATCGAAACGGTCAAGAAAAAGATTTTTTTTCTTAGAACTAGGAAATTACAAATGATAGGGACAGAGAAAGAGTTAGCGACAAGTAGATATGACAGGAAAGTGACAAGTAGATATGACAGGAAAGTGACAAGTAGATATGAATGTAAGGAAAGTGAAAAGTAGATATGACAGGAAAGTGACAAGTAGATATGAATATATGGAAAGTGACAAATAGATATAAAGTCAGGAAAGTGACAAGTAGATATGAATGTAAGGAAAGTGACAAGTAGATATGACAGTCAGGAAAGTGACAAAAAGATATGACAGTCAGGAAAGTGACAAGTAGATATGACAGGAAAGTGACAAGTAGATATGAATGTAAGGAAAGTGACAAATAAATATGACAGTCAGGAAAGTGACAAGTAGATAGGGCGGTCAGGAAAGTGGCAAGTAGATATGACAGGAAAGTGACAAGTAGATATAACAGTCATGAAAGTGACAAGTAGAAATGACAGTTACGAAAGTGACAAGTAGTTATAACAGTCAGAAAGTGACAAGTAGAAATGACAGTTAGGAAAGTGAGATAAATGACATACATCCCAAGTCCAAATAACTGCAATACACCCCCCCCCCCTTGTCAATTATTATTTTACCTTGACCCTAAACGTAATAGCGATAAAGATAGGGTTAAAGATTAGAATAGGGATAGTGTTAGGTACTACGCGAGTTCTATGGCCACGGACAGATTATTAAATATTTGAGTGGAATAAGCATATTTTGCGCTATGTCGGTTTCCCTTTTTGTATTATTAAAATGTCTAGAAAAGTACAAAATAGATATATTCTGTACTTTGCCCATGTTATGCGCTTTATTAAACACGCAGGCACTCTACAAATGTACTTTACCTATATCTTATATAGCAGGTAAACTCGTGAGTGGAGTAATTATCACGTGAGGTAATGACAAGGGTTAATTTCGGACAGGAAATGACAAAGGTGCTAAGGCACGTTTATCGGACCAAAAAGTTGTAAAACCAAATTTTTCAGATGGTTGTCTCTTAAATTATTCAAAAATATTCCCTTAATTTAAAAAAAGAAATTTAATATTATCAAATTATGGGCAAATTTTAGACTAACTTTTTTGTAATCTTTAAAATTTTATTTCATTGTAATAGTTTGCTAATAATGTGTTGTGTTTTTTGTTTTTTTCAAGTCAAATTAGTGACGTCACGAGTGAAGGGAATTGAAATTCCATTAGCACCGAACTTCTCTGCCCATCGGAGTGTCCGGCCCGTTGACAGGAGCAGGGAGGTCACTGGCCATGGTACTCAACTAGGGGACGTAATTACACTGGTCATGCCAGCAGGCAGAAAAAATTTCCTCATCGAGTGACCGTCCCTGGTTTTATGAGTTCATCCACTTGACGGGTCATCGTGTGGATTGGGATTGTGGTGCTGGATGATATCCAGATACCGATCAGCTGGATTGTGATACTGGATAATATCCAGATATTGTCAAGTAGATGTGTGGTGGATTGTGATACTGGATAATATCCATATGTTGTCAAGTGGATTGTGATACTGGATGATATACATATGTTGTCCAGAGGATTGTGATACTGGATGATATCTAGAGACGGGTCAGCTAGATTGCGATACTGGACAATATCCAGATATTGTCAAGTGGATGTGATACTGGATGATATCCAGATATTTTCTAGTGGATTGTGACACTGGATGATATCCAGAGACCGGTCACCGTGTTGTGTGAAGATCTGTGATGCTGGAATACACCCAGAGACTTGGATGTGCAAGGATTAGAACCCGCGTCCCCCATGGCCAAGCATGGATGTACCAACATTCAACTCTAGTCGGGGATGTTTACCTGTTGTCGTCTGCTTCATACTTGTGGCGCTCGTCAGCTCAGGTAAGCTCAGCACCTTATTACGTCAATCTTAATGTTTATGACGCCAATCACCATTTCTATGACGTCAAACAATTTTTTTAAATAAAATGTAGACTCATGACGTCAAATATTTGTGTAGCGTGTAGATTTTTTGACGTGGACTATGTTTGCAACATATAATTTGTGCCAGTCATTTTAAATGATCTGAACATCTCTAGAAGCGTGTGCGAGGGCGGATGTTGATGTATAGAGTAGGATCTGTAATTCAATTTTCTGGTTTCGGAGATTTTTTAAGATTTAAAAATTAAATGTATTTTTTTTTGCTAAATAATTTTGTAAGTTAATTTTTATTGATTAGTTATGGAAGGTCTCTGTTTCTGCTATAGAGAAGATAAAACCGTTGGGGTTTATTCTAACAAGTCTGCCGGAGTTATGTGATTAGCCTTGGTTTATATTTAAAATAAAAAATGGTTTTTTTTTTAAATAATTTGACAACTATTTTCAAAAAAAATAATAATAATAAAATCTGATAACTCTAATTAGATAATTTGAAAATATCCAGCATTACACTCATCAATCCCCACTCACATTCAGATTACACAATTCTACACCCACCCTCCTTACCCCACACAAGTCAACACCCACCCTCCTTACACCACACAATTCTACACCCACCCTCCTTTCACACAATTCAACACCCACCCTCCTCTTTCACACAATTCAACACCCACCCTCCTCTTTCACACAATTCAACACCCACCCTCCTCTTTCACACGATTCTACACCCATCCTACTTACAATTCTATCCCCATCCTTCTTTACATCATACAATTTTACACCCATCCTCCTTACATCACACAATTCTATCCCCACCCTCCTTACATCCCACAATTCTATCCCCACCCTCCTTACATCCCACAATTCTATCCCCACCCTCCTTACATCCCACAATTCTATCCCCACACTCTCATGCACGTCACACACGTCATAGCGCATGTATACACAACCCCCCCCCCCCCCCCACAGGTGCATGACATAATTATTGGACGCCCCCCAATTACAGGTAGAAACTGGGACACACCGCGGGCACCTCAACTCACGGGGTGCATTTGGTGCCAGGTTTAGTACCTGATAAATCTCAGACAGGTGAAAGTTAAGGAAACGATTCGAGAAGAGAGGGGGAGGGGGATTAATAGATGTTGCAATCGTAGAAATGGGATTAAGTAAGCATTGAAAATAAACCCTGTTGAAAGCAAAAACAAAAAATATGTTGTATACGAATGATGAGTTACATGGATACCATGCTATAAGTAGTATAAAATAATGTAGTAACAATATAATAGACGTAGACAACTTTGTTTTGATAAGAATGTTGTAGCAGACACATCATGTTATACAGAAACAAAAAAAAACTAGTTTTATCCAACACGTATATTTACCAAGGGACTTACATAACCATCAACATGTCAATTATCAATATCCTACTGCACTAAGTTATCACTACAAGTCTAGACGTTCAGCCTTCAACGGTAGAATATCGCTTTACATTACGAAAAACCCAAAGCGATAAAATGACTTATCATAAAAATATAAATATCTACCATTTTTACTTTTTATCACATTTTTTATTTTTAAAAAAAGGCAAAATCTCCCCCCCCCCCTCCCCCCCGCCCTGGACACAATTTTCTAACCGCTTTCCAATTTCTCTACCATCTCCTTGCCAAACCGAAGTCATCAACATATCTATTCCGTGTATGATTTGTTAGCGAGTATTTTAAACGTCACCCACGACGCCGATGATACATGGGCGCACCCCCTACCCGGGCTAACTGCTGGGAGATGGAGAGCCGATGATGGCGCCCACTTCTCTGATGCTTTCTCCTGGAGGTTCGCATTGATCGTGGCGCTGGGCCATTCATCATTTGAGATTGGCTCCGTGGCTCCATACTAAAGCAGGGAGAGGGACAGATGGAGAAAAAAAATTCTACTGGGCTGGGGATTAGCTTGGTGGTTAAATAGAATGTCGTGAACCGTTTGAAACTGAGAATGGGCAGTGGTAGGACCGGGGGGGGGGGGGGGGGGGGGGTGATGGTGGGGGAGGGGGGGGGGTGGACTATTTGAAAATGAGAATGGGCAGTGGTAGGGCCGGAGAGAGGGGTCGGGGTAGCCAGTGGACCTTTTGCAAGAAAAAATGGTCAGTGGGGGGCGGGGGGGGGGGGGCGGCTTAACTGTTTGAAAGTAAGAATAAGCAGTGGTAGGGTGTAAGGGTGTGGGTGGGGGGAACCATGGACTTTTTGAGAATTGACTGTAGTAGGGCAGGAGGGGGAGGGTGCCGGTAGGTCGTTTGAAAATGGGTTGTGGCTGTTATAAAGTCTGGGGGTGGGGCAGGACGGTGCCGGAGGAAATAAGAATTGATCTGTGGGAGTCGTTTAGATGAAAATTTGGTAAATAGGAGAGTGGGCGATGGGTTCAGGGTAAGGTGAGACAAGTTCAAGGTGTGTTCATGTTCAAGTGCACATACGGCTATATATATTTCATGTTAGAGGATTTTAGTGGTTTAAGTCGGGTGCACATAGGGCTAAGTCTATATTTCATGTTAGAAAATCTAAGTAGATCAATTTTTCTGGAAAATATAATGAATATTTATGACTGACTTGAGAATTTTACATCAATATATTTAAAAAATTCAAGGTTTTCGTCACACAAAAAGACAATTAGCATAAAGCAATCAACGCTGAAGTTAAATACGTGTCCTTGCTTAATTTCCGCCACGCATGCACATTTTAGTAATAAATAAAAGAAATTTCAAATTGAAACCTAAGTATATGTTGAATTTAGCAAATTTCCGAAAGCCCAAAAGTTGTCTGGTATTTTAGAAAACCCAACATCGCCTTGTCTTTTAGAAAAACCGCCATTATTTGTCTGGTATTTCAGTGAGTTCAATATCTGTTTGAAATTTTAGAAAACCCAACATTTGCCTTGCTTTTTAGAAAACCCAACATTATATGTCTGGTATATCTAAGTGTTCAACATCTGTTTGGTATTTTAGAAAACCCAACATTTGCCTTGATTTTTAGAAAACCCACCATTATATGTCTGGTATTCAGAAAGCCCACCATTTGTATTGTATTTCAGAAAGCCCAAAATGTGTCTGCTATTTCTGAATTTTTAAAATTATTTTTTGCGTGGATTCCCCCCGCCTTCCCCCCCCCCCCCCCTCCCCAAATTGGTTCTTAAATTAGAATATATTTTCTATGAAAACAATAGTTTTTTTACCCACAATCCTGCTCTATTGGAGGCCAATAGTTTAAGTATCTAATTAATTAATCAAATTACACAAAACATCCACACACTAATTCTAATTAACGCGCGGTAAAATGCGAGGCAACCACCAACCTTCCGCTCCCCGCCAGTTTATTCACATTGCTATCTTTATTGTATCTTAATCTCTCGCTCCCCGTGCCATTAAGATCATACACCCAATAAGATGATGCAAACGCTATTTCTAATTAACTCTGCATATTTTATAACTTATCTAGTACGCACACGACAGCTGGAATGTGCTTCTAATTACCATAACGCTATCATCAGTATCTCAATTTACCATAATATTCCACAAACTAATATTGTTGTATAAATAAACAAACTTGAGGGGGCGGGAGGATGGGTCGAAAATTCTCTGCTAAATACATTAAATAAAAAATTGGCTCTCGAGGTAGAAGTCTTTCAGCCTCAAATGGCGCTACACTGTTCATCTATTCCCTGCTTTATTCCAACCCCTCCCCCTATTACTTAATTTTATAGCAACACTCTATATTCAACCCACCCCTTCACTCTAATGCTGTTTCCTTCTAGTGCTGCTCATTTTCACCTCAATCCGCAACATACCATTTACTCCTGTACATTCTGCTCTTAAAACACTACACTATTTCACTCTTCCCCACATCACATCCCCACATCATTCCCCACATAATTCCCCATATCATTCCCCACATTATTCACCTCATCACTCCCCCACATTATTCCCCACATCATTCCCCACATCACTCCCCCACATCATTCCCCATATCATTCCCCACATTATTCACCTCATCACTCCCCCACATCATTCCCCACATCATTCCCCACATTATTCCCCACATCATTCCCCACATCATTCCCCACATCATTCCCCACATTATTCCCCACATCATTCCCCACATCATTCCCCACATTATTCCCCACATCATTCCCCACATCATTCCCACATTATTCCCCACATCATTCCCCACATCATTCCCCACATCATTCCCCACATCACATCCCCACATCATCTCATACCATTCCCCACATCATTCCCCTCATCACTCCCCACATTATTCCCCACATCATTTCCCCATATTAATCCCCACATTATTTCCTACATTTCTCCCCAAATCACCTACCCCCCTTTGAAATCCTTCCTCATTAGACTAGCTCATTTGTTCCCCTACCTCACTCCACACACACTCACACACCTCTACGCATCTGTTCTTTCCTCCACCCCCCCCCCCCCCCATTGTTTATTAACACCTCTCTGCCACCTACCCTCTATCTACCTAATTACCTGCTCGTAACTATCCCCTCATTAAACTCCTCCTCCTCTCTTCATTCCTCTCTGCCACCTACCCTCCATCTACCTTACACCCTCCCCACAACTCCCTCCCCCCCCCCCTCTCATTACACTCCTCTCCTGTCATTAATTCCCTTCACCTCTTTCCTCCATCCGACTAATCTTAATCCACAAACTGTGTCGTCTGCTAACATCATCATCACCTTGACATTGCTGTACCTGCCGGTAAATCCATCACACCCCTCTGTCTCTAGCAGACGAGAATCACCTCTCAATAAACAAACCCCGCCACACTACATCTAGGCTTAACTCATCGTTTTACACCGTGCGAAATGATAACACTACAGATTTATATCAAAGTGTTTGTTTACTTTACTTTATACGTGTCATTTGAAATTGAGTTCGCTCGCGTTTTAAAATAATGTCTTGAGTTTTCTATATCTGTTGAAAAATTGTCTTGAATTAACTATATCTTTCAAATACTGTCTGGAGTTTCCTATATCTTTCAAGTACTGTCTTGAATTTGCTATATTAAATGTTTTAAATATTATCTTGAGTTTGCTGTTTCTTATAAAATATTATTTGAGGTTGTAATACCTATTCTATTGATTTTTCTGAGACATTCAAAATTTCGTTGTCTGACGAGGAAAAATAATAACTCAGAAGCCACTAAAAACAGAACAAAATTTTTTTTATTTTATTTTTTTTTATTTGTTGATAATGCCTAAACCTAAACAGATAATTAAAAGTTTATTTTTTATTTAACTGGATAGCCTACCTGTGTGAACGTATGAAAATACAACGTCTTCTTATCTTTGTTTTTACATTTTTATTTCTATTTTGCTATTTAATCTGGTATTCTGGTAACAATTCAATTTAATATATAGTTAACGCGAAAACAGACCAATTTTGTATTATACGCCGGTGAAATTTTCAAAGTTACCCTTCCCTGTTTACCAATTGAAAGTAGATTTTAAGATATAGAAAAACTCTAGAGTTGAATGGTAAAGTTAAAGAAAAATGTGAAGGCTTTCCTCTGTGAACTCATACAATCTTATTTACATTAACGAATAACCCAGGAAAAAGACAAAGAAATACTTTAAACAGTAGTGGTGCAAACCTTCTGAAGGTCGAAGCTGGAATAGAACAACAGTTCTGGACATCGGTTAGACCAGATAAATACAGTCTGAACGATGACCGCAACACGCTTAACCCACACCTCTCACTGTCCGGCGGGGCGCCGGGATGTAGTGGCCAACAGGCCCGCAGGATGTAATGCCAAAGTTGCCCGCTACATGGATGTAGTGCCCAACAGGCCCGCTGTTGTTATGCAAAAGGGGCCCGCCCGCTATGGATGTAATGCCAAAGTGGCCCACTGGATCAAATGCCTAAATGGCCCGCTATATTGTTGTAGTGTAGAACTGGCTACGTGATGTAATGCAAAAGTGGGCGGCTAGAAGAATGTAGTATCAAAATGGCCGCGGGATGATGAAGATCCCAACTGACCCGTGGATGAAGAGCCCAACTGACCTGTAGATATAGTGCCCAACTGACAGGTGGATGTAGTGCCCAACTGACCCATGGATGTAGCGCCCAACTGACACATGGATGTAGTGCCCAACTGACCCATGGATGTAGTGACCCACTGACCCGTGGATGTAGTGCCCAACTGACCCGTGGATGTAGTGCCCAACTGACCCGTGGATGTAGTGACCCACTGACCCATGGATGTAGTGCCCAACTGACCCATGGATGTAGTGACCAACTGACCCATTGATTGATGCAGTGCCCAACTGACCCGTGGATGTAGTGACCAACTGACCCATTGATTGATGTAGTGCCCAACTGACCCGTGGATGTAGTGACCAACTGACCCATTGATTGATGCAGTGCCCAACTGACCATGGATGTAGTGACCAACTGACCCATTGATTGATGTAGTGCCCAACTGACCCGTGGATGTAGTGACCAACTGACCCATTGATTGATGTAGTGCCCAACTGACCCGTGGATGTAGTGACAAACTGACCCATGGATGTAGTGCCCAACTGACCCGTGGATGTAGTGACCCACTGACCCATGGATGTAGTGCCCAACTGACCCATGGATGTAGTGACCAACTGACCCATTGATTGATGTAGTGCCCAACTGACCCGTGGATGTAGTGACCAACTGACCCATTGATTGATGTAGTGCCCAACTGACCCGTGGATGTAGTGACCCACTGACCCATGGATGTAGTGCCCAACTGACCCATGGATGTAGTGACCAACTGACCCATTGATTGATGTAGTGCCCAACTGACCCGTGGATGTAGTGACCCACTGACCCATGGATGTAGTGCCCAACTGACCCATGGATGTAGTGCCCAACTGACAGGCGGATGTAGTGCCCAACTGACCCATGGATGTAGTGCCCAACTGACCCGTTGATGTAGTGCCCAACTGACCCGTGGATGTAGTGACCAACTGACCCGTGGATGTAGTGACCAACTGACCCGTGGATGTAGTGACCAACTGACCCGTGGATGTAGTGACCAATTGACCCATGGATGTAGTGCCCAACTGACCTGTAGATATAGTGACCAACTGACCCGTGGATCTAATGCCAATTCGACCCTGCCCGTGCATTAATTAACTGACTAGATATATTGCCAGACAGGGTCTGATACACCGGCTGCTGATACCCAACGCTGGGAGAACCTCCGTGTATTTGATTTATCAGCCGGAGAAGATCGTATTGCAGCCCAGAGCATTTATTTTACGACAAATGTCTACAGTTTAATACGTCTAGCAAAGAACATGGATCTTGGCAGACATTTTGCTGATCAGGCGGGGAGAGAAGCTATCTAGGGGAAGTAGATTTAGGATAGAGGATTTTGGGAGAGGGTGAAGCTATGTTAATATGTATATATATATATATATATATATATATATATATATATATATATATATATATATATATATATATACTTATTTAAATATTTATATGTAGATAGATAGATACACATATTTATATATATTGTTATACTATGGTTCTACAAGAATATGTACATTGTCTAGTAAATATATCCTAAACGAAATCTACTCACTATATATAAATATTAAAAATCAGTCCTTGAGTATGTATCCATGCACTTCCAAACCATATTTCTTGAAAACCTCATATATATTTTACAAATTCATTTGCATGTATTTGCATGTTATTATGTAAATCGGTTCTGAGTAATCACATTAGGAGCAGTATAATACAGACACGATTCTATTGATATTAATATACGAAAATTGGACATGAAAGGTTCGTGATAGTATTTTTCAGCGGGGAACATTAGTTATGGAGTTATTTACCCTACTTCGGAAACTTTCGAGTGAACTTATTTCACTTAAACGATTTGTTTTAGATCTATCTATAGCTATTACCATTGTCCTTAAATAAGTAGGGATTATTCAGTGGCCTATATAATGTCGATCACATTGAGAAATGCGTTTTTCTCAGTGCATATAGGAATATATTTATATTATAGTTTTACCTTGACTTATCAAATATAGAAAACGTTTTTTTTTTACTCAAAAGTGATGAATACAAGTGTATATTTGCTTGGGGGTTTGCTTGAAAATTTTGTTTTGTTTGTTGAAGTTGAAGATAGAAACAATATAAGAGACAACTCTGAAATTTTGAGTTTGGTAACTGTAAGAATGCCTGCTGTAAGCAAGCAACAAACGTCAGACTTTGTATGGTGATGGGCAGAATGGTAAGGGACACTCGGGTCGGGGTACGGGTCATTACTGGGTCGGGGTACGGGTCATTCATGGGTCGGGGTACGGGTTGTTAGTGGGTCGGGGTACGGGTCATTAGTGGGTCGGGGTACGGGTTGTTAGTGGGTCGGGGTACGGGTTGTTAGTGGGTCGGGGTACGGGTTGTTAGTGGGTCGGGGTACGGGTTGTTAGTGGGTCGGGGTACGGGTTGTTAGTGGGTCGGGGTACGGGTTGTTAGTGGGTCGGGGTACGGGTCATCATTGGATCGGGGTAGGGTCATTAGTGGGTCTGTGTCGGGGTACGGGTCATTAATGGGTCGAGGTAGGGGTCATTGGTTGGTCAAGTTACATGTCATCTGTTTCGAGGCTCAGTTTAAAAGAGAATGGAACCTACAGCTCGTGAAGACGACTATTGATCTGTTAATCCATAGCTCTACCCAGATCCGGATTAAATAAACAACTTCCGGGTACGTCCATTGGTCGAAGTGGTCATTAGAGCCTGCTGTACAACATCTGTTGGTACAACAACATACTCAACAGTTAACTGCTACAACAACATACCCAACAGTAAACTGCTACAACAACATACCCAACAGTTAACTGCTACAACAACATACCCAACAGTTAACTGCTACAACAACATACCCAACAGTTAACTGCTACAACAACATACCCAACAGTTAACTGCTACAACAACATACACAACAGTTAACTGCTACAACAACATATACAACAGTTAACTGCTACAACAACATACCCAACAGTTAACTGCTACAACAACATACCCAACAGTTAACTGCTACAACAACATACCCAACAGTTAACTGCTACAACAACATACCCAACAGTTAACTGCTACAACAACATACCCAACAGTTAACTGCTACAACAACATATACAACAGTTAACTGCTACAACAACATACCCAACAGTTAACTGCTACAACAACATACCCAACAGTTAACTGCTACAACAACATACCCAACAGTTAACTGCTACAACAACATACCCAACAGTTAACTGCTACAACAACATACCCAACAGTTAACTGCTACAACAACATACCCAACAGTTAACTGCTACAACAACATACCCAACAGTTAACTGCTACAACAACATACCCAACAGTTAACTGCTACAACAACCTACCCAACAGTTAACTGCTACAACAACGTACCCAACAGTTAACTGCTACAACAACATACCCAACAACTGCTACAACAACATACCCAACAACTGCTACAACAACAAACGCAACAGTTAACTGCTACAACAACATACCCAACAGTTAAATGCTACAACAACATACCCAACAACTGCTACAACAACATACCCAGCAGTTAACTGCTACAACAACATACCCAACAGTTAACTGCTACAACAACATACCCAACAGTTAACTGCTACAACAACATACCCAACAGTTAACTACTACAACAACATACCCAACAGTTAACTACTACAACAACATACCCAACAGTTAAATGCTACAACAACATACCCAACAGTTAACTGCTACAACAACATACCCAACAACTGCTACAACAACATACCCAACAACTGCTACAACAACAAACCCAACAGTTAACTGCTACAACAACATACCCAACAGTTAACCGCTACAACAACATACCCAACAACTGCTACAACAACAAACCCAACAGTTAACTGCTACAACAACATACCCAACAGTTAACTGCTACAACAACATACCCAACAGTTAACCGCTACAACAATAAATTCATTTTAAATTTAAAATTATTCAGATAGCAACATGATGTTTAAGCATCTAACATTTTTGTTAACTAAGTTTTAGGATCTAAGTTTCAATAAGACAAACAAATCTTGTAAGCTGTTGGTCCGTATGATAATACAATTAATATCCCAAAGAATCGCGTCATTGAAGTAAATCAAACACCGTAACCACTGCGTGATGGCTGTGCTCAAGAGAGTGACCAGTCAATGACCAGACGAGCCGAGAAACTAATCCGTGAGCATTGTCGTGTCTGGACAAGCTATTCGGAGATTAAAAACTTTTTGTGGGGAGTTGGTTAGAAAGCTCATTATGTTGGAGAGGCCCATCTATTTTGACTGACCATTCTCTCAGTCTATTCATATATATATATATATATATATAAATATATATATATATACATATATATATATATATGTATATATATATATATATATGTATATTTATATACATATGCATATATAAATATATATATATATATATATATATATATATATATATATATATATATATATATATATATATATATATATATATATATATATATATATATATATATATATGTATATATATATATATATATACACATATGCATATATAAATATAAATATATATATATATATATATATATATATATATATATATATATATATATATATATATATATATATATTTATATTTATTTATATATGAATGAAGCTTTCTGTCTTTGATAATATCCCTTCTGCTTGCTAATTGCTTCCCCCACAAAAGTACATTTTGTAAAGTATTGCAGTTTATAAACCAATTATTTTCACCAAATGCTTTCACTTTGAATCTCTCTTCATTTGTCACTAGTCTGACGACAAAGGGTATAACCAGACTAGGGTTCGCTAAGGGGAGGTAACTTAATAAGCAGTTACACTTTGGTTCATTATCTCCCTTGTTTTTCCCGACCTTTCCGTCTCTGGACTCGATGTGAATCCGGGTCATTCCAAGACATCTCTATTTTATTTTAGGACCTCGCCACTCCGAGACTCAATGCTTCGTTTCGCAGCTATTCTAAAATTGTTTTACATTAAAAACTAACACAAATCT
Organism: Physella acuta; assembly: GCF_028476545.2. Lineage (NCBI taxonomy): Eukaryota > Metazoa > Mollusca > Gastropoda > Physidae > Physella > Physella acuta. Next base: position 511,171 of record NW_026731648.1, read on the forward strand.
TTTTTTTTTAAAATACGCAACTTGTCCACATAACGGACTCAATTATAGGAAGTTAAAAAAAAATAGCAGCCATGCTCAAGAGACTTCTAATTGAAAATCTTGTACATCAAATTTTAAAAAATCTAGTATCTGAATATCTTGTGTTCCATTTATTTAACCTTTCAACCAAATAAAGGTGCATATTGAAAAGCTAAGGTAAATTTGTTGTATATAAAAAAAAAATTCACTAACCCCATTATAAGATACTAATTAATCTCCTCTGTTTAATTGAATAGAGTGATCGTTAAATTAACTGTTTATTACTATCTATTTAGATTAAAATGATATATTATTGCACTGTTTACGAAATTATATAACTATGGAAAGTTCGAAAGAAACCGATCAAAAAGAATTGAATTTAAGCGTTTGACCAAACAACCACATAGACAATGATACCTAAAACAAGTTTTTAAAGAAATAAACTTGATATCTGATTTCATTTTGTGGTATAGAATCTGGTATACGAGAAAAATGATCCCAGTCGGGTTCAGACAAAAATCCTGCACCACTAGCCATAAACAATTCAAAACATGGGATAAAAGTGTAACGTATTTAGGCAAACTCTAGACTGTAATCTCTTGATCTACTTTTAAGTGAGGCTCATTTGGAAGAACACCAGCTTGTTGCTGACTCTACATTTTATTAGTAAACATCGTTAGTCTATTAACGTTATTTCACATCGTTTTATATAAATATACATGCACACACACACACGCACACACACACATATATATATATATATATATATATATATATATATATATATATATATATATATATATATATATATATATATATATATATATATATATATATATATATATATATATATATAAAACGAAAGTCATCAACGTATATTTTCGCTTATCAGAGTAATCACATTACATCAAAGGGAAATAAAAATGAAATGAAGTTAATTGGCTGCCGCAGGTCGAACCACCTGGCCCATTTATCATCAGTTTTTATTAGTTTTTACTTGATGACAGCCATCATCGCTTAACAACTATGGTTCTGCGTTAATTTTTACGTCCTAGCGAATATCTTCCAAAGACATTTTTAATGAGTATAAGTACAATGACTTGTGAGACCGACGTAATATATTATAACAAATTAAACTAATTTTTTTTTTATTTTAATAACATGTTTTTAACATATTGTATTAAATCTATATTAACAATTATCCTACTAAAGTTTTATATTTTAAAATGTACTAATATTATATTTAACATCTTGTGCTAATGTTATAATATATATTAAACGAACGCTATACATAAGCACACTGTACTAATGTTCTTTTAGAGCACACTACTAATGTAAAGTCATTAATTAATCTGTAACCTACGAGAGTACAAATGTAATTTAGTAAACACTTTACTTTGTGCAAGCATTAACAGCTCACACAAAAAAAAAGAACGGTGCCGTAATACGACACCACTAAGAGATAACACATTTTTTCACCTCTAGATAAACGGGTGGCGCTACATCATTAAGAGATTATACATTATCACCTACTGAGAGAAGACGGTTCTAAAACATGAACGTCGGATTTATTTTCCGAACGATCTAACAGACAGAAAAAAAGTTGTGAAAATATATTTAAAGACTACAAAAAGAATTACAGTGAATATTCTTTGCAAAATAAAAATAAAAACTTAATCAATTTTCTAATTTTTTGGAAAAATATTTGAATACGCGTAGTTAAAGCGTACTTTAAAATTTTAAAACTATTTTGACTTTATCCAAAAATTGTTTTTAGCTAGATCTAGATCTAATTCATTAATCGTTTCTAATTCGTAGATTTGTTTTAGTATCTCAAGTTTTTCTCAAAGGTACTTACAAAGTATAATATTTATCTGGCAAGCAAAAAGCGTTATCTTTAGGATGGAATCGAAGTGTTCAATTGAAAATGAAATGTTGACAGTCGTGTCCAAAAGAAGTAAACTAAACAACCGACTCTTTAATGGCATAATTGAAGCTGACAGGTCCAGGGATTCTCAAATTGTCGTCTGCCCACTTTGTATGGTGGTTGTCTGGTTCTGAAGTCTGTGTGTAGTGTGAACATTTTAATTGTGTACGGTCACCTTGAGTCGATTCGCGTGTAGTCGTGGCACATATAATAGTAGAGGCTCTCTTTCAAATGTGCCGGGGTAACAGCTAGTAAAGAAATAACTAATTTGTTCTTTATTAAGAGCCATGTCTGGCCATGAGCGGAAAGTTACTGACCACAGGTCTGTGGAAATATAAATGTTTGGCCTCATTGTATCTTGCTGGTCAAGTTGTAGACACTACAACATAACGCGTTTGACTACTGGAGATGTATAACAAACAAGTTCAACAAACAAGTACAGCAAACAAGTACAACAAACAAGTACAACAAAGAAACAAAAAACAAGTATAACAAACAAGTACAACAAGTACAACAAACAAGTACAACAAACAAGTACAACAAACAAGTACAACAAACAAGTACAACAAACAAGCACAACAAACAAGCACAACAAACAAGTACAACAAACAAGTACAACAAACAAGTACAACAAACAAGTACAACAAAGAAACAAAAAACAAGTACAACAAACAAGTACAACAAGTACAACAAACAAGTACAACAAACAAGTACAACAAACAAGTACAACAAACAAGTACAACAAACAAGTACAACAAACAAGTATAACAAACAAGTACAACAAACAAGTACAACAAACAAGTATAACAAACAAGTACAACAAACAAGCACAACAAACAAGTACAACAAACAAGTACATGGTACAGGGTTGTAGTCCCAGCTATACTTTTACAAGATTACTCGTATGCTACTAAATGACATGATGTTAATTGTAACGTATGTGTAATGTCATTGCAAAGATGTTTTTATAAACAAACACTGCCATCTGTGATACGAAAAAATTTTTTTTTCTTCTGAGGTTTTGTTTTTCACGCATTAGCCTTCCATTATAATTCTTATCGTGGAGAATCAATTAAATCGGCACTACCAATGATAGTCATGATTTGTATTAAAATGCATTTATAACGTATGTTTTTTTTCTTTTTTTTTAATTATTCATTGTTTATGTGTATTGTTTTTTTTTTTAAATAAATTTCGACATTATTAAAAACTCAAAAACTATAGGAAAAAAACTGTATTTTTAATAATTTGAGAATCACTATACCCTAGTAAATAATTGTTTACATTATTTTAACGGAAGAAGCTTGACATTATGTTTTTAAAGTTCTATAAATGCCGTCTATAAATACCGTAATTAAAGTTACATTTTAGGAGGAGACGTTTAAATTTATTTTGAAAGCTTAGTTCAACAAATTATCTGGTGCCAGCTTCTGCAATCTGGAAATCTGGAATAAAAGTTGAAAACAAAATAACATGACCAGTTGATTTTTGGGGAGAAAAGATAATAAACTGCGACTACTTTCCCCTGTACTTTACACGAATCTTTGCGAAATCAAATTTGAATCTTATTTAAGTTTAGGAGGTTAAATACACAACTCCAAACGTGTGTGTTTGCTCGTTATCCTTAAATAAATTCCTCTTTCTCTCTCTCTCTCTCTCTCTCTCTCTCTCTCTTTTTTTTTCTCTCTCTCTCAACCCTCTTTCTCTCTCTCTCTCTCTCTTTTCTCTCTCTCTCCCTCTCTCTCTCTCTCTTCTCTCTCTCTCTCTTTCTCTCTCTTTCTCTCTCTTTCTCTCACTCTTTCTCTCTCTCTCTCTCTCTCTCTCTCTCTCTCTCTCTCTCTCTTTCTCTCTCTCTTCCGTTCTGTAACCACACCAGATCACCCCCCCCCCCACAAAAACATCTCATCGTCCGATCGTTATGCCATGATTAATGGTGGGGGTCAGCCAAAGCACGCCCGCCCTGGCGACAAAACGCGGCGCCACAGAAGATGTTGCGTATGAATACATTCTGCACAGCGCAACAATGCGAGCCTTTGTGCATCAAGTACCAACTTGTACCGAGATAAGACACAGGAAGTAGTTATTTTGGTAAACAAACGGATATATGCATATATATATATATATATATATATATATATATATATATATATATATATATATATATATATATATATATGGCCTTATACGTGTTTAGTGATGCTGTTATAAGAAAACTATATAAATGCCATAGACAGGCAAGGATCCTCATAGAGTGCAGCTGATGAGAGAGACATACACAGGGAATCAGCTAATGCACGAGCTAACTGAACTAATCAACCCCTGTTCCGGTATTTCACATCTTATTAAAAGATTTTTATCCTTGCTTTTATAGATAGGTTTTGATTGCTATTTCGACCAAAATAGAAGAAAATAAAATCTCTTTTTTTTTCTCCTAATGTAAGCTACACGAATATTATTGCTAACACTAACGTTCAAGCACACACACACACGCACGTTAAAAAAAATTATGTTGACTGTATTTTTTTCACAACGAAAACAAATAGATAAGATCAAAAGTAATAAAAACGAAACAATTATCTCAAATAGCTATTATAAGATAAAATACAGGGAAGGATTCTCGAAACAAAGTTTTCGATTTTCGACATTTAGATGGAAATAAATTAGTGATTGTTGACATTCGAACAATTTTATTAAAAAAGGTGATAAAGTAGAAGGAAAATTTGGCTACATGGGAGATAATCGAACATTTTGTAAATGGAAGTAAATTAACTTTTATTTGTTTTATAGACTCAGTTGTTTTTAACATGATAATTTTAATTTGTTATTCTTTCTACTTTTTGCACCAATCATAGAATTAATGAGATTTTGAAATCAAGCTCTAAATGAATCCCAATTATTTTATTGAAGGCTTTGGAGTCTGTAATGTTTGCACACAAGCAGTTTCAAACAGATTCCTTCATCATCTCGGTGAAGTGGCACTTCATGCATGCCATTCCGCCTCAAGACCTTCATTCAAGTACCGATATTTTTTTCCTCTAATCTGCAAATGGCAGTATCCACCGAAAATAAAGGCTGTTGATTATTTTAATTTAAGTAGTTTAATTAATCTAATGCAACGTGGCATGTTGAGTCCAATTAGTAAATGAAAGTACCCCCTTTTGACCTGAAGGTCAGCAAAACAGATGACCTAAAGTGGAACTGTATGTAATGCTTCAATATAAAGACAATGTCCAGTCCCATACCCATTCACATCTACATTTCCCAACAGGTGCAAGGTACTGCTGAATTGGCTCATTTGTTTTTCTTTTTCAGTATCTGTAGTGTACCTTAAACTTGTAAAATGAATCTAGCTACACAATTATAATGTTCCTCCAATTTATTCAACACAATTTTGAATTAAAGTTGTTTTTTTTTTCTAATCATACATTTTTGTATTGTTATGTAATTAAAACCTATAAAACTTGTTTTTTATTTTAATTAATTTATACTATTTAGAAGTTCGGTTAGAATTCAGTATAGTATGGCTGCTTGAAACTAAGTTATTCAATTCTACAGCTGTTTGTACATGATACCTTGGTTAACAAAGTATTTTTTAATACAATATACTATTGTGTGAAGAGTAGAAACAAAATCAAATATTTTAAAGTTCCTTTATCAGTGACATTTTAGCGTTATAATTAGATTAGGGGTGGTGGAAATAACTTTATGTGGTAGTGTCGACAGTCGAATATTTCACATGTGTTATCTAGCATGTGAACGGTCTCCAACTTTTATCCATAATCATAACTAAATATTTTTAAAATTTAAATCCAAACAGTCGATGATAACAAACAGCGAAACCATATTCAAATACGATTATATATTTAGTGTAGTGAATAACATGAGTATATTTTTAAACAATTTACTACAGCAGTGGCGTCGCTCGGTCGGGTGTCACCCAGTGCGGCACCTCATGGTGTCACCCCGCCCCCTCACTCACTTACATAATTGTTCTCATCAGATCATGTAAGCATGTTAACTGTCAAGACCCACTTACATATCTGTTGTCATCAGATCATGTAAGCATGTTAACTGTCAATACTCACTTACATAATTGTCATCAGATTATGTAAGCATGTTAACTGTCAAGACCTACTTACATATATGTTGCCATCAGATTATGTAAGCATGTTAACTGTCAAGACCTACTTACATATATGTTGCCATCAGATCATGTAAGCATGTTAACGGTCAAGACCCACTTACATATCTGCTGTCATCAGATCATGTAAGCATGTTAACGGCCGAGTCTGACTCTGGTATCTATCAACATCAGACCAGAACTAAACAAACATCCGGCCCAATCGCCGGCCCCTTTTAATCATATTCATAGGTTGGAGCAGCTAAACGGACACATCCTGTTACCGCGAGCTTTTTCGCGCGTTTTTCATGACAACATTAGCATCTGTTTGGCGCGAGATATGACACATACCAAGGGGAGGTAATGTCATGTAAATTGCGCCCGTGAGTTCTCGGACATAAATCGCGTAAATATTGTTGTTTTGTGATTGGTCGATACTTAGTGTCCTTATCCGATGCTTAGCAGTAGACGTTGGAACAACAATTGGCAGCCATATTCATTTTTTAGAAAAAAAAATTAAACTTTTTGCATGTGTATATTTATGTATAATACATATTATAAACCAATACATTAAAAAAAATTACATAATAAGCGATGAATGCTACCTAGAAAACATTTTAAAGAAAAAAAATATATATATTTCTTCTTACACAGCAAAAAGAGGTTTTTATAGATCCGATTCTAAAGAAAAGAAAATGATATTGCTAAGCCGGTTTTCCCAGATTTTTAAAATTATTCACTTAACTGTTAAATGTTACCTAATTGAAATTCGAGACGACATTAAAAAAAAAATTGAAGAAAAAAAAAACAACTCGCAACGTGTCGATGCATTAACGCGCTTAATTGTAAACATTAATTATTTTTTCTTCACCCGATGTGTCTTTTAATGTCATGCGATGCTAGAAAAAAAAACGTAAGGCAAGCTGGCAATAAAGCGAGCTAACCCAGCGCTGATTCTTCATGTAGAAAGGTCTATCCGATTGTGTGCGTGAATTCTCATCGTGTTGTGTCCCTTGACGCCATGTTTTTTGTATCACGTGATGCCACGTGGGAGAGTTCAACCAGATAATTTGGTGGTTTAAGAAGTTTAATTGATTATTTTATGTCCAACTAGCAGAAATTTGAAACAGATAGAAAAGGTATCTGCCTCTTCGTCGCCCATACCCTCCACATTATCCATATCACCTCTCCCATATCCTAAGCATTTTTCCCACATCACCCCTCACACACCCTCCACATTTCCCCACATCACCCCTCACACACCCTCCACATTTCCCCACATCACCCCTCACACACCCTCCACATTTCCCTACATCACCCCTCACACAACCTCCACATTCCCCCACATCACCCCTCACACACCCTCCACATTTCCCCACATCACCCTTCACACACCCTCCACATTTCCCCACATCACCCTTCACACACCCTCCACATTTCCCCACATCACCACTCACACACCCTCCACATTCCCCCCCCCCCACTTCCCCCCACCCATACCCTCCACATTTCCCCACATCACCCCTCACACACACTCCACATTCCCCCCCACTTCCCCCCACCCATACCCTCCACATTTCCCCACATACCCCTCACACACCCTCCACATTCCCCCCACTTCCCCCCACCCATACCCTCCACATTTCCCCACATCACCCCTCACACACCCTCCACATTCCCCCCACTTCCCCCCACCCATACCCTCCACATTTCCCCACATCACCCCTCACACACCCTCCACATTCCCCCCCACTTCCCGCCACCCATACCCTCCACATTTCCCCACATCACCCCTCACACACCCTCCACATTCCCCCCACTTCCCCCCCCCCACCCATACCCTCCACATTTCCCCACATCACCCCTCACACACCCTCCACATTCCCCCCACTTCCCCCCCCCCACCCATATCCTCCACATTTCCCCTACATCACCCCTTCCATACCCTCCACATTCATCCACATCACCCCTTCCATACCCTCCACATTTCCATCCACATCACCCTCCCCCACCGCCGTTTTTCTAAACTCAACAATCAATTATTTGTCAAGTGTATCGCTTGCTCATAATCTGGTCGTCTGTGTTTAAACGCAAGGCGTTAAATCGTCAGAGAATTAGTTGTGTTTAGTCTGAATACAAGTTCGTCAGATAATTACATGTGTTCAATCTCAATACATTTTATGGAAATCACTCAATTCTCAATTCACTATGTAATCTATGTCCACTTCTCTCTGCAGCCATTTATTGGACTATAAACAATGTTTTGATTCATCTTGATGCCATTCATAATATGTGACCACTTCCCACTGTTGGCTGTTCTACATGTATTATAATCTTATAAGACGTCTAGCTGTAATATAATCACATCATACTTCTTGGTGTAATATAAGTCCATCACATTTCTAGCTGTAATATAATCACTTCACACTTCTACTCAACTCTTTATCTGAAATAAGTCATAAACAAAATCAGGATTAAAAATACAATGGTAAAAAATTACTACGTTTGTAAAAATAACCATATATACAATTCATATTATTGTGATTCTTCGTGTTTTATAACGATCTTCATCTTCTTCTAACTAAACACTATTTAAATAAATATTACCCGATTTTCTAAATGACCTGCATGTAATTATTCTAACTCGTGTCCATGTAAATAACCTTTGTATACTTTAACGCCCGCCTACACAACAAAGATACGAAAATAAACAGCTACAGAAGTGATTCCATTATGTCGTAAAGTGCTGCTCCCCCTAAAATAGTTTAAGATGCCAATTTCAAGTCGTTGTTTCACAAGTCTGTCCTGTATGTGTGAGACTAACTCAATTTGGCGTGGTACAGCCATCAACACTATGACCTTTCAACTCTATCAAGCATCTCCATGTAGCTTCATCTGTCCTTCGTTAATCCCCGAATTTTTCTCTGGATTGTAACAGTTTCGTCATATTAGTTTATGTGAAGAATTTGTGTGTAATTTTTATAATACGAAACGTCGACACAATGAATGACATTTCAGAATTATCACTGAAGTCTTTCTATGAGGCAATAAGCAAGCCTGGTACAACACTATGCTGAAAAAAATTCTTCGATAAAACTCAAAAATTTTCTGGTAGTCGTTGGATATTTATTGATTTCGATTTTTTTTTCTTCTGACAAGTACGCATTAGAATCCATTTTTAAGACTCTCAAACAGGAATCTGTTGTGAAATTCCTGATACTTTAAAACTGTATAATTCTTCACCATACAAATTGCTTTTCAGAACAAATATTTACAGTAGATAAAACACATAATATAGTTCCTCTGTATTTACTCGTAAATCAAAAACAAATCTTTGATAAAATACCTTGCTCGTAAGTTAAGTACGATTCCTTTTTCGAAGCTGATAGTCCATGGGGCAAGTGAAGTAGAGTTCACCTGTTTCTGTGACCTCGGTATGTGAAGGGATAGTGTGGTCAGCACTATGCCCAGCCGACTTTACTTTAACAAACGTGAGTTAGGTATCCATCAGGGCTGGGTGGAATCAGGAAGGTTCTACTGAATTGAACAAAGATTCGAACTCAAAACTTTCGGGTTTACAGCCTAGCGCTCTACCGCTATGCCACGCAGTTCCGCGTCGTCGGACTTATCCCCCCCCCCTCCCCAAAGAAAGAAAGGACATAACTTATTTCATGAGCCACGTTCCAAAATCTAGACCAACGTTCCTCAGAGCGAAAACCAAGTACGAAAAAAAACACTGATAGGACAAGACACAAAACTTAACGTTTAGCATCAAAGGTTGATTATACGGCTCTGTACCCTTCGGCTTGTTCTGGTCAGTTCTATAAACATTGTCTGCAGCAATAAACTGCCAGCCCGCTCACAGCCATAGCCATTACATGCACGCCAACGGACATTGCAGACTGGCCCGGGGATATTACATGCAGCCAGGGAACATTACAGCAAAGCTAGGGAATGCGCCGCCCTGGGACCCTCAGGCCTTGTTTATTGCTGTTGGTTTAAACATGCTCTTTATAAGACGGGCCTAATAACGCGAGAATTTACGTGTATTTTTGTGTGAGTTTAAACATGCTCTTTATAAGACGGGCCTAATAACGTGGATTTTTGCCCGTCTGTTTGGGTGGGTGTTGTGTTGTAAACAAACTGATGATCCTTACACTGTCGCCGCTTTCAAAGATGTAGTTTTAGATACTGTGCTGGCAAGCCACAAAGGATATATATATATATATATATATATATATATATATATATATATATATATATATATATATATATATATATATGTAGAAAACGTTTGGTAAAATCTCTTACATGACCACGAATTCGTATATTTTCCAGGGCTTTCGGTACTGTAGTCATTGTTCAATCTTTAGAAATACAGCCTACGTCTTGTGTTAGCTTACCCATATATTGATGCCGATATATTAACTGACCAATTACGTTAACTATTTTATTGTACGGGTCGTAAGGAAGAGTGGTAGAACACACGCAAACAAATTAGAAATTCCTGAGGGCACCGATGTCCCTAAGTCGACCTTGTTGAGTACTGGATTCGCAACGGCAAGTAAAGAAGTCGACTCGTCATAGAGCTGAATAGAAAAACCCTTTGTATGCGGAGTTATAATAAAACAAACTCTACTTCATGTGTCAAAATGACGGCTAAGCATGAACTAAAAATTTGCATTCTTGTGTAACTCTTGTAATTCGTTTAATAAATTCTACCAAACCCGGAATGCTAAGGTTTTTTTATTAACATTTCTTTTACAAAGTAGATCCCGACACATTTTTTTTTTAAGTACTGGATAGATAAAATAAATAGCAACTGAAAAGTGCGTTTACGAAATAAAGTAAATTCATTCAATTGATTTCATACTTTTTTAACCACAAACCACAGAAACCAGAGAATTTCTTTTTAAAAAGCATCACATATTTTTTTTATTTTTCTATTACAAACTATATATTTTTAAATTAAATATAGATCGGATTCCAGAAACAATGGAAGATTAATTCCAGTTAATAATTGCAACAATTTATTTGCCTTACATAAAACTCGGAACCTCTCCCCCCACCCCCACCCCTCATCCCTCCCCTCATTTCCTCCCTCCCGTCTCTCAAAGAATTGTTTCGTGTCTTGACATTTTAAGTTCAATTTTTATTCTTTTGTCCGATTATCTTCCCCTTTCATGTGGCTTCCTTCCGTTTTTCAAACTGATTCAACGTCTTCATCAAAATCCCGCGTGGAAGTTGGAATGTGGGAATGTGAGCGTGTGTGGATGTGTGTGTGCGTGTGTGTATGTGCGGGAGGCGGGGGGTTAGCTGAATCGTGTGTCGGGATATATTAATATGAATCCTCAATTATTTCCAGCGCCCGCGTCATGATACAGCTATATAAAATATAGCAAATAAAAAAAATAATAATTGTTATCCGTTTTTTTTTAAAAACATTTTCCCTGAAAAAAACATTTATGCTAGAAAATCATTTTTTTTAATCCTTCCTTCCTTTTAACCTTCAACCCTTATTCTGATCTATCAAGATTTATACAATAATTATAGCTTCATTTTTTTCTTTTAATATTAAAATAAAGTATTTTTAATCACAATCATCCCACAAAAATAATAATTTCCGGCGTCGTCTTTATAGTCCTCTCTTTTATCACGACTAATAACTTTTTAAGACTTTAAATCTCTCGCACTTTACCGACCGAGAAAGCTGCGAAATCACGAGACTCTAAGATCAAGTCAGCATTCCCCCCCCCCCCCCCCCCCCCCCCACAACTAATAGTGTATCTTTCAAAATAATCGTAATAAGAACCGACCACGTCCCTCCCACAGAAATCCCTCTACCCTGTTTTTATTTTTATCCCATCCCCCTCCCCTCGTTTAGAAAGCGCTCTGGTGGAGATCCCCCTCACTTCTGCTAACGGGAGAAATGGCTTGAGTTTCGGCGCGTACCTTCTGCTAGCCGCGCCACTCCGCGGAGCAGCTTCGGTAAACATTTCTATCAGACTGAAAAGTGAATTATAAGTTTTTTTTTAGTTTATCAACAATTTAAAAAAAATTATATCTAGTTAAACGTTATCGGATGTTTTATTTATATTTAAAAATATACTGTGAACCGTAGCTTATAACGTTGTGACTATTTTACGTTAGTAACTTTGTTATTTTTTGTAATATTCTTTATTGGACTGTTATTGCTGATGAACTGTGAGATTCGAGAGAGCTTCGCGGATAATTGGTATTCTTACATACAAGGTTTGCCATAGAACTAGTCAGATTTAATATCTCGTTTAATCTCGGTCGATCTCGTACTTATAAAATTGTTCACTCATGCGGTATGTAATTTACGACACGCCCCCCCCCACCTTTCCCCTCCCCCCTTTTCTCCCCAGTTTTTAAATAAAATCGAGCTCTTGTCACGTGTTACCCGCACAGCCAATCAGATTTTTTCATTGAAGTTATTGTGTTATTAAAACGAGTATAACCACCGTGTATTATTAACCCTAATAGAACGCGGATAACGAATAGCATTTTTCTTCGCATCCAGTCCCTATTCAAATACGTCATGGCCTTGTGCTATTTTTTACCCTGATTACAGATTTTTATTCAATTTTCTTCGCAGTTTTTTTTCATTTTTTAAAAAGTAAGACTTCTTGTATTTTAGTTTTGTATATATATTCATTGTATTTGCAATGTATACTAACGTTACTATAAATACTCTAAAACCGTCATTTCATAAGTCGAAATTATATTTACTTTATGACCATGCTTAGAATCGGTATCTTTTTTTCTTCACCTAAGTTCACTTATAGCCGCTACTTTCATTGAATTCCTGCCTATAACAATCGTGCAAACAAATGTCTAAATTGTGAGCACTAAACATACATAAGGGTTTCGCTATTTTATTGTTTTCATTATTGTTTGCATTTTATTTCATGTGCATCCATACAAGGTTGTGTGACGTCACAGAAGTTAGGTTAATATAAGGTTGGGTCAATATAAGGTTGGGTCAATATAAGGTTGGGTCAATATAAGGTAGGGTCAATATAAGGTTGGGTCAATATAAGGTTGGGTAAATATAAGGTTGGGTCAATATAAGGTTGGGTCAATATAAGGTTGGGTCAATATAAGGTTGGGTCAATATAAGGTTGGGGGGTCAATATAAGGTTGGGTCAATATCAGGTTGGGGGGAGGTCAATATAAGGTTGGGGGGTCAATATAAGGCTGGGGGGGTCAATATAAGTTTGGGTCACTATAAGGTTGGGTCAATATAAGTTTGGGGGTGGTCAATATAAGTTTGGGGGGGGGGTCAATATAAGGTTGGGTGAATATATTGCTGGGTTAATATAAGGTTGGGTCAATATAAGGTTGTGTCAATATAAGGTTGTGTCAATATATTGCTGGGTTAATATACTTACTGTCTATACTTATCAAGATGGGTCGGGGCGCCAACTAAATAAAAGGCTACCTACAGAATTAGTCATAGATGGTCAAGTAAAGATGTTGGTTATTATAACATTATCCGTTTATCACCAGCAAAGTCAGCTAGTACCCAATTTGACCCTAACTAGTACTCCTTGTTGTAGAAGGCATCGGCGTGGTCAAGAATTTGTCCTGGGAGTGTATATATATATATATATATATATATATATATATATATATATATATATATATATATGTTTCTATAGACCTGCTATAATATGTCTTGCTCCATTGAATTATATAGCATAAGATATCTAGCACTCCTTTTTTATGCAGATATAATATTTTATTATTTTGAAATTCTTTTTATTTTTTAGTAACAAAATTACTTTTACAAAATAAAATTGTATTGAACTAATACTATTTCGTTTCGTTAGGGGAAAGTTTCTATTTTTTGACTGCACCGTCTGCGTCATTTCCGGTGTGATTACCGTCGAGAAAATTCTGAGCACATAGCGAGGGTTCACCGTGCCTGATAGGACAGTGTCTTTGAGAGCTGGTCCTCAGCGATTACGTGTTACTGACGTCTTCTTTAACGTTTTCTCTATTCTGGAACACTCACGTCGAGTTAAAGGTGAAGGACACACTGCAAGTAAACTAAAAAAAAATAAAGTGAAATTAAAATGAGTTTGTAAGATTTCCTTATGCGTGGGAGAGAAAACGCGAGTGGTTTCTTATTAGATGCAGAGGCTGATAAAAAGTATTTTTGGTGTTGTTTTTCGGATAAATTTTAATGCAGTTTTGTTTTCGGTCATTACACCTTTTTCTTTCAATGATTACCGCGCCTATTTTTAAACGCATGCTACGATTATCTGATTATTCACGCTTGATTAGTCATGCTGCAAACGAGCTCATTTTAAAAAGAAAATGAAATATTTTTTTTTTAAAAATCGAAGTTGTTTTAACATTAAATTACCATTTCTTCAAGTTTTAATTCGTAAAATTTACTTAAAATTTCTTATTTACTAGTTATTGTTGAAATGGACCACAGTTTACGTACATTATCCGGGGAAAAAAACTAGAATTTAAGAGTAACGTTTAAGAATACATTTAATTTTCTCTATGCAGGGTTAAAAATATAGAAATGTGTTCACCCAGGCGCTCGGGTCTAGCATGAAGAATCTCTGTAAGGCTGACATTGATTTGTGTAAGATATTAATTACTTAGCGTCGATAGACCATCCGGGCGGGCAGCAAGCAGATTGATGTTAGCTGGACGAGATGAAATATAAATATGTGGTATGTGTAGACACGTGTTTAAGCGATTCCGCATCTCGGCGTAACTCGGTCTGCCCGAGAAGGTTTAATCAATGTCAAATTAAGGATTATTTCATTAGGAGCTCAAATTTTCATTAAAAATCGATTAATTATTTATTGGCGCAACTCGTTAAAGGGGGTTCAGATTGATACTTTATAATGTAGGCTTACTATATTACTCGCGAATTTAATGGTTCTCAAATTCCACCCCTCATTCCCTCCCCCTTTACAAAAACTCCTTAACTAATTCTTTTTCAGTATGCGTTTTTTTTTCCTTTGTATTCCGTTACCTTTTATTTACATAATGTTAAGCTATGCTAGCCTTTCGATGTTAAAGAAACTCAGCATTCACACCATTCTCAAGTAGACATTGAATAGCTGAGGCTATTGAAACCCCTGAAATCGGATTGAAATGGAAATATGACATTGTCCTGAGCCCGACATGCTTCCAGCCCATGCAGGCTTATAGCCGGCATGAGGGGTCAGACACGCAGACGTAGAACAGGCAGATTAAACACGTGACTGCAGACGTCTTTCAATCACTCAGTTTTAGAAGACTCTGGGGGTGAGCAGAAGTGACGTATGTCTGCGAGTTTCCAGACTTACCAATGGCAAGGTTGGGGTAGGAAAGTGGATGACGTCGTGACGAAGGCTAGACAGTGATTTGGATGTTTCCGTGGGTCGGAAAATAATCCGGTCATCTGGGGTGCGTATTGGGATAGGAACATGGGTATATTTATAGTTTTGAGAGTTGCCGCAGTAACTGGACATCGAAGTATGTCAGTGAGAAATCCGGATATCGGAAGTTCTTGAATGCGAATTAGAACCTGTGGTAGTTTTGACATAGCCCAGATATCTAAATGGGTCGGAGAGTAATTCCGGACACTTGGTTAATAAAACAATAGATAGAACACTTGCGAAAGTGGCTTGGTAATTGAGTCTTTTTGGGAGGTAAGATCGCTAACATAAAACAGAAACTGAATCTAACTTACATTTTTTCATAATAATTAAAGACTGTATGACACCTGAAGACTAGGTCCTTCGACTGCTTAAGGTATTTTTTTATAATGTAAACTGTTTCATCTACAAGCTGTCTAATACACAGGGCTAACCAATACTTTAATCAGCTAAAACTAATCAATGGCATCATTTATATACATTTAACTACTACATTATGTAGGGTACGGCATAGTCAGATGGTAGAGTTCACGACTGTGAACTCAAAAGTCACGAGTTCGGATCTCTGGCTCGCCGCTGAGTCAAATAAATTCAGAGGGGCTCTGGCTTACATTACCCTGAAATTACTATCACCAAATGTTTCCGTACCGTTACTACCGTTTGTTTTTTAATGGTACGATACGATAAAAGAATATTTGTTTCTTTTCTGATCATGACTAGAGGTGAGCGAGCAGTTTTATGTCAGCGAACGACGTTTGTTCGCATAATGTATGAGCTTTTATAATGACAGTGTTGGCGTGATAAAAATAAATAAGTAAAAATAAATAAAACGCAGTTTTATGATGTTTTATGGCGTACGGAACAGGAATTTTTACTCTGGTACTCAGCGAGGATTGAAATCACGCGAAAATGTTCCGCTTCCAATCCAAGATTTTTACGAGTTTTTTTCCCGCCAACATGAGAAGTCAATACAAATATAATCTGTGTGTGTTTGTGTAGATGTTTGCGTGTCTGTGGTTGTCAAATTTCTTGCGTGTTCGTATGTCGGTGTGTCTGTATTTATGAATCAGGTTGTGTGCGAGTATGTTTGTCACTTTGTGTGTATATTAGTCTGTCTGTTCTTGGTTGATATGGTTGAATTATTACACATAGGAAGATATATGAACATAGGATGTGTCCGAAATTAGTACTAATTTCATATTCAAACAATTTGTCTAAACCTTTTTTTTCCCCGTTCATGCCCAAGACAGTGGGATAGATGAAGTAGAATTCATCTGTTTCATTGACCTCGGCATACAAAGGTGTAGAGTTTTAGGCAATTTTACACATACGCTTTGTTTCTCTACGTAAATCAGGTACCCATCAAAGCTGCGTGGAATCATTGACGTCTGATTAGCCATGTCCAAACTCTAAGGTCTTTATTTCTAACCGAAACTTTTTCTAGTCCACCCTCTAATGTCCACCCTCTAATGTCCACTATCATTATCTAATGTCCACCATTTAATGTCCACCCTCTAATGTCCACCCTCTAATGTCCACTATCATTATCTAATGTCCACCATCTAATGTCCACCATTTAATGTCCACCCTCTAATGTCCACCTTCTAATGTCCACCCTCTAATGTCCATCCCCTAATGTCCACCCTCTAATGTCCACCCTCTAATATCCACCCCCTAATGTCCACTCTCTCCACCCCCTAATTTCCACCCTCGAATGTCCACCCTCTAATGTCCCCTTCTAATGTCCACCCCCTAATGTCAACCCCCTAATGTCCACCCTCTAATATCCACCCTCTAATGTCCACCCCTAATGTCCACCCCCTAATGTCAACCCCCTAATGTCCACCCTCTAATGTCCACCCTCTAATGTCCACCCCTAATGTCCACCCTCTAATGTCCACCCCCTAATGTCCACCCTCTAATGTCCACCCCCTAATGTCCACCCCTAATGTCCACCCCCTAATGTCAACCCCCTAATGTCCACCCTCTAATGTCCACCCTCTAATGTCCACCCCTAATGTCCACCCTCTAATGTCCACCCTCTAATGTCCACCCTCTAATGTCCACCCCTTTATGTCCACCCCTAATGTCCACCATCTAATGTCCACCCCCTAATGCCCCCTATCCTTACCATCAATTCCAGCAGTCATGTACACGTCCCAATATCCAAACTTTTATGACTTAATTATCATAGTCAAGCTAAAATTGGCACATTGATATTTCCGAAGATGTTATTACATCATTTTATTCCTTCTTTTATAACTTTCTTTATGACACATTCGTTTTTTTCTTATAACATTATCGGAGCTTCCGTGAGATACAGGGAAAAACACACGAGCGCAGAAAGAAGGTAACTAAAAATATTAAAGAAAATACTCGGAAAAATAGTTCGATAGCAAGCCTCCATTAGAAGATAAAAATACTACAGGAAGTGTTACGAAATAAAAGTTCGTGTTGTGGAACTTTCGCAAGGCAAATCTTCCGCTCTTGTTTAAAGTACGTTTTACAATATTACAATATATACATATATATATATATATATATATATATATATATATATGTATGTATGTATGTATGTATATATATATATATATATGTATATATATATATATATATATATATATATATATATATATATATATATATATATATATATATATATATATATATATATATATATATATATATATATATATATATATATATAAGTGATGTCCATATCCCCATGAGTAAAGTATTGCTCTTATGGAAATCAGTACCCCTTAAACAAACAACTTTAAATAAGCAAGGCTTATCATGGCCAGTCTTTAATATGTTTTCTTCTTCATCTTATCGGCTCCTATAGGACTTTAGAGCAATAGCATCAAAGAGCCTGTTTTAGAACTCTACTCCACTTGACCTCTTGACTTAGGCTTTTCACATATTTACTACCAGAGTCTAGCCTTACCTGTGTGAACCGGTCGTCATCACATATCTGCTGTATAGTTCTATCTCTTGTCATGTTCTGTCGATCGGGTTTTCGGGTTGATTTAAACATTTTTAAGGTTTCTAGTTGACAGTTTTAGTGGTACTGATAAGAAAGAATGAATGCCTGATTTCATTTAAAAATAACCATACGGAGCTTGTTGTCCGAACAACGCGCGACGAAATTTTCTGTGTACTATTCAAGAACTTGTTGCAGATCTGCTCTACGAACCCTGAATTCACGAACTTCATTGTATCCTGGAGTACGGTGGTTGTTGGGTTGATGTTGTTTGTACGCTGGTTGGCAGCAGTGAGTTTGTAATGGAGGGGGAAGTGTCTCCAAGTATTGTAAGTTCGTCATAAAACGTTTGTGTTCTTGAATTACAATTGGAACAACTCCATAACCCAAATATTTTTGTGCTTGATTGTCAAGAATACTTCAAACATAAAGGTTCTTTATGTTTAAATTTGTAGTATCTATCTTTAAAAATATAACACCATGTTTGTGATCACATAATATTTTTAACTCCGGAGTAGGATTTCGAAAAAAAAAATTCTCTGCTGTGTAAATTGTATTGGAGAAACACTCGAATAAACACATGTATCTAGGATTGAGAGATCTACATGGACGCTCAGCTTTACCATTGTGATGTCTACCAAGACGTTTCGCTAGCCCCACTCAATCAGAGTTGAAGCAAAATGTTTTGTGTAACAGAATAGTCCAGGGCTAACGTTAATTAGAGTTCGTGACGTCTCTCTACATCCCGACACCCCCCCCCCCACCCCCACCTCTACTGACGCCCCTGATATTCGCAATCCCGGCCAACTCTCCGCCCTCTACAATGGTCAATCGCTGGACCTCAGGGAGACATTGGGGGCTCGCGTGCTGGGATAGAATTACCCTTTCCGCAACCTCACTCGTGACCAAGGTCAAGAAGTCCGCGTCTAACGAGTCGGACCCACCCGAAATACCCAGACAGGAGCACCGGACTCTTGACCCTGTCAAAACGGAAATTTTAGCCCGGAGAAAAAAAATACCGGGCCAACATATCCGATACAAAAACTATTGATCAGATGCTCTATCCCACTAGGCAGATAACACCAAATAAGTAAAATCCCCCCCCCCCCACTTGACAAACTAAAAGTTTTGTTTAACTCTCTAAAAATAGGCGAATCGGAAGATAAATCGAATAAACCTGGAGTGATTTCCCCTGAACTTTCTCGAATATTCTTATATAAAAAAACGGGATGGGAACTCGGGATATAGACATGAATTTTAATCCATTTTAAATACTTAAAGTTTTTTAAAATAGAATAAAATCTCGTAGAAAAAGAATTGCTCACCAGTTAACGCCTAATAAAATGTGCATAATAGCAAGGAATATTATTAGTACTTTATAAATTTTACATTAGTTTTTGAGAAATCGGAAATAGCGTAAATTAGTACTTCCGGTCTTTTACTTACATGTGAAATTTCATTTATCTATCTGAAATAGTACTCAAGTTTTAGGCGTTTGACAAATTCAATGTAAAAAAGTACCACTTCCGGTTATCGGAAATCGCTCGAAAGTTGATACGGATCTACAATTTTGATGAAATACTTATATATGAAATTACATCAACCTAGCTGTAACGGTACTCAAGTTATCGTGTTTACAGACACACAGACACACACACAAAGACACACACATACACACAGACATACGGACAAGATTGCAAAATTATGTTTTTCCGTATCAGTGAGGTGTAAAACGTCGAGATTTGCAAAAATCTCGATTCTTTTTTTTTTTTTTTGCACGATTACAAGACTTTCTCTATTCTTCGTATATACGAGAAAGTAAAAATATGATGAAGTAAGGAATCTTATTTCAAACTAAATCATATTGTTGAAGAACCCCTTTGATCTATAACAAAATCGATATCGTTGATTAAATAAGGCCAAGACTGATTGCATTTTAATGATATAGTCCTCAAGTAGGAAGACTTTAATCTGGTGTATGTATTAGGCTAAAAATAGACCACTCTATCAGCAAACTGTTTGTCAATACCAAACAAATCAGGCTGGTGTTTCTATAGTGTTGTCACTCTAGACTTACTATCTTCAGAGCCTACAATTACAGAGACGCCCCACATGTATGATTTTTAAAAGTTGTGACTCACGAATACAGGGATGTTAGTAGCTGGAGTTGTTTGAATTCCTTGACAGAGGCGTAGCGACCCTTACCGGCGCCCGGGGACATACTTTCAATTTGGCGCCCCCCTCGGGAGCAAATTTTCGATTTGCACCTCCCCCCCCCCTCGAACTTTTCATTTGCACCCCCCTCAAACTTTCGATTTGCAGCCCCCCCTCAAACTTTCAATTTGGCGCCCCCCCCTAAGGTTGGCGCCCGGAGACATATGTCGTCCCCCCCCGCACCCCCCCCCCCCCTCGCTACGCCTCTGTTCCTTGAGCTTCGTAGTCCTTAACGTATGAAACCTTTGGCATTCTAAACATGTAACGTTGAAAACTGGAGCATTTGAAATGTGGAACGTTCGAAACCCGAAGCGTATGATATCCTGAGTTCCAGTCACATTAGTTTATTTTATTAGTTTAGTTTAGTTTATCATATTTTTGACAACGAGATGACAATATAACATTCGAAGTACGTTTCATCTTAACTTGATTAAAATATGTCTATCAGAAGTAAACTACAAATATCAAGAGATTGAGACAGAGAATTGAGTTTAAATTCCCTATATCTCTCTGTAGCTACTTCTTCAAATAACCTTCAACCAGCTGATAAAAACACGGGTACCTTGAGGGTCCGCGGTGCCTCGCAAACCTCCGAGAAGCCACTTAAAATTCTAAAAAAATATTTGTTTTGCTTTCCTTGAGGATTCTTAACTTAAACCAGACTTGATATCAAAGTGTGTACCCAGAAAAAAAAACGCGTTTGAAATTTCTTCAACCAAAATCTCATTGAATTTGTTATTTGACTTTCCCAACACTTTCGTACGTTCGATAATTTTTTGACCTCTATTAGCCTTCACTAAACATTTCCGCCTTTCACGCGTTGAGAATGTAAAAAAAAAAAGGATTTAAACACAGGCAAGTTTCCATTTTTTTGCTTACTCTGCAAGATATTCAAACTGTACTCACGCTCAACTTATATTTTACAAACACAATCATTTAGATAAATTCGCCGATAGGCTAATCTGTCGTTGTATTTATGAGGTGAAATAATTCTCTATATCGTTTTTGCTCATGACTCAAGTATCTGATTGGCAGATATTTGTCTGAACTATACCTTATACCAATGGGACCAAGTCAAAGTGTATGTTAATACAATTTCAATCCATATTTTCAGTTTGATGAAACAAATATTATGTCTGAGCTGATACATACGTTTGACCCCCCCCCCTCCCCCCCCCCCCCCCCCCAGACGCGACAAACGGGGTATAGATATACCAGCTGATTGCTGAAATGAATTTACTGCGTGTATCAGTCCCTTGGTTCAAAATATCGCGTATATCTATAGTCGAGGTCAGGAAAAATGTATTACATTAAACTAATAGATGTCGCATTGGCTCAAGTAAATGTTCGTAAACCGTGAAGTAAAATTCGATTTAAAATAGAAGTTGAACTCAACATTTTATCGTCCTAAACTCAAGCAGGAAACTATATTCATAACCGGGGCAATGAGACAATTTCTCTATCTCATTTTTGTAAATGTTTTTTTTATCACATAAAGTTTTCTAATTTTAGTATTGTAACCTCCTTCGATACTGAATTGGGGTATCTCTGTTTTGCAAATATGCATTATCCACTATCCTGATGAAACCTTTTTGCACTTAATTTGTTTTATCTTTTTATATCGTCTATCTTTTCTAGCTTCTTTTATTTGTTTTATCTATATAAGCATTCCTTTTTTATCTGTTATAGCTACAAATTTTTTACATGTTGACATTAGTGTAGTTTAGACTTATGCCATAGGTTGATTACTTTCATATATTAGACACCCAACCTTCACACAACAACCAGCCATCTCAACCCTCAAACACCCACACAATCTCCAACCCAACCTTCACATGTCAGCCAACAATCTCAACCCTCAAACACCACACAATCTCCAAAATCCCACAAAATCTGAAACAGGACAACCTCCACACTGGCCTATCCACCTGAACCAAATACAGCCGCTATAATCGTCCTAATACGGCGGCTATAATCGTCTACAAAAACTGCAATCAGCTAATTACAACTAATTTGAGAGCTGGCATGAGTTCCAGAAATCTTCCGGCATTGGCTGTGTCGCAGATCTCAGGGTAAAGACTTGCTAGAATAGGTAAATAACGAGCTTAAATCATCAAAAAATACGAAACGTAAATAATCATGAAACGAAATCTTGTCTTTATCATATACCGATATTCGCAGGTGGCAAAATGTAAACGTATATGTAATAAAAATATTGAATTTTTTTTTTTCATTGACTGAGATTTTTCGTACGGATGCTGTTTCATGTGTTTGGTTTTATAAGAGCGATGTTTACGTGTGGTTGGTGCGTTTTATGGTTGTGGTGAAGTGTGGTTTCCACAGTGTGGCAAGATGGTGGCTGGGTGCGTTTTCTGGAAATGGCTAGATGTGGATTCGTAGTTATTGTTAGTTGTGTTTTTTTGTTGTGGTTGTGGCTACTAGTTAGTACGTGTGGGTTTTGTGGGTTTTGTTGTGGGTTGTATGGTTGTGACTAACAGCCGGTTGTGTGTTCGTGGTTAACTGTGGGTTTATTTGTGTGTCTAAGTGCGGGTTTATGGTTGTGCTAAGAGTGGTCGTTTTGTTATGACTGTGTGTTATGTGATTATGGCTAAATGTTTTGTGTACGTATCAGTCGCTTTAATATGAGATTCGAAAGGGTAACATTTTTTTTTTTACTTAAGTTAGATCGCCACATGATCTTACTGCGATGTGACACGAAATGATTGTGTTCTGCTATGTTCTAAGTACGATGAGACAGAATGCTTGTGTCCCGCTATGCTCTAAGGCTGATAGGACTCAGAATTATTGCGTCCTTTAAAAGTGAGCATTATTCAAAATATATTATGACAGAACGAGCATTGGGTCGTAATACACGCACTGGTATTCTTAAGTTCAAAAAGTTCACAGCAATAACATGTTGACTTATATTACAACATTATATACAAATCTAGTTGGTACCAATATAGCTTATAGCCTACAATATCAATTGTTATTACTTAAACTGCAATACCTTGGGATATAAAATTCTGTACTACAAAAGATTTATTGCGTAACCCTGTACTACTTTACTGTAAACAGATCTAGTAAAGCGTAAAGTACAAATAGGTCTATATTATTTGGAAAAATCTTTATTTCTGTTTCGGATATATTTTGGCCCAACTTAAAACTGTAACAAAATCGCAAAGTAAAACTCAAATGTATCTTAGCTTATGTTCCTGACTTGAGAAACGTGTCAAAAAATGTAGGTCAAAGGTGAGCCAATGGCATCATCCTGGTCATTATCGTATGAAACTGATCACGTGATTTTAATAGCCCCACGCATCGGACGTCAAACCTGAGAAAATAAGCAAATTATCGGCCTTGTTATTCTCACGTGAGCATCTCGTTTAGCTGCTTCATCTAGCTGCAGCTAATTATAGCTTGTGACTCGTGTATTTCGGTGGCCCAACATCGATCCATGTCCGATAGTTGGACGCTCAAATCACGGAAATAGCTGGACTAGGTAATAAATAGCCTTGACCCCGAATTTCAGAAGCAACGTAATGCAGACGATGAAACCGAACAGAAGACCAAAGATAAATATTGAAACTGATAAAATATGTAATGATAAATATTTAAAGTAATAAAGTTTCTAAAGATAAATATTGAAACTTATAAAATTTCTAAACATAAATATTGAAACTAATAACATTTCTAAACATAAATATTGAAACTAATAAAATTTATAAAGATAAATATTGAAACTAATACAATTTCTAAAACCCCTTTAACGAGTCTTTTATTCTTTAAATAATTACTCAATTATTTAACAGACAATTATGTGTTTTAAGATTGTAATAAAACGTTTAACGACAGCTATGTATCAATTTAATATTTTAAGCCAGAATTTTTTAAAGGTAAAACGATTACTCAACGAAATAACCAAAATAGATTAGTCTATTTATAATTACATATAATATGAAATAATAATTCGGTTGCATTAACTCCGTTATTCTGTAACAATAAATCGATTGGTAGCTCCTCTAGTTGAGAGGTTGAAGTAGCTAGTAGCTGAAGCTATATCTTAGAAATCTTGTTTTTAAACTAGTCTAAATATGGAAAGAGTTCCTTTCAGGAAAATTCTTCCCCTCTCCTTGTAGTAGGTCCATCGTCATCTTTGCCCCCCCCCCCCCCCACCAAACGCACGAAATTGAAAAATTAGTAATTTATTAAGAAAATTTTAAGTGCGTCCCCCCCCTCGGAAGTTTAAATGCCCCCCCCTAAGGAACAATGTCTGAAAGAAACCCTGAATGTAAAATACGCGTGATGCTTTTGTTTTTTTCAAAACTGCCAAACCGTTATAGCATTGTCATCCATGAAAACTTGAGAACTATTTAGCAACCAACGATTTTAATTACTGGCCACTAGATAATTAATCTTTGTTTTCACCTTAATGCACTTAAATGCTTGTTAGTGTAAATGTATTAAAGTATTTTTTCCAAACCTATTTGTATAGTTCTCGATATAGCTGCGGAATAGCGTTTTAAAACAAAAATAACTAGCGCGTCGCTACTGGAGCACGTGATATACATCAGTCGATCTGATTGGTTGGTATTTATGTCTTGTTACCGACAGTCTAATGATAGGGCACAGAAAGGGAGAAAAAATGGCCAACTTATTTGTCGTGGTCTGGTATCATTTGTCGTGGTTGTGTTTTTTTGTTTGTCGTGGTTGTCTCCTAAGCAGTAGCGTTTCTTCCAGAATTTTTTCTTCGGGGGTGCACTTGAAATTTTCGGGGGGGGGGGGGGCGGATTCAAATTTCCGGGGGAGGGAGGCGGACACTGTAAAAAGTACATATTTTCTATAGAAATTCCATTTCGTTCGGGGGAGGGGGGGAGGGTGGAGATGCGGTAGAATTTCTTCGGGGAGGGGGGGGCGGATATGCCTGGAAGAAACTCTGCTAAGCAGGACTTGTCTCTTTACAGTTTACCTCCCTCTAACATGAATGTACTGAATAAATTGTTCTACATATCGTTGGTTGTTTTTGACATTCGGGTCAATGTTTCTTTACAGTTACCTCCCTTAAACTTCAATGTACTGAATAAATTGTTCTACAAATTGTTGGTTATTTTTTGACGTTCGGGTTTTCACGATTTCTTATTGAGAATCTGTATTTAGAGCGTCGTCTTGTGATTGGCTTTGACAAGGACAGAAAACACATGCGAGGGAAAATTGACGGGTCACGCGGAGGTTGAGGATGAGAAATGTGTTTTTTAAATATTTGTCTCCCTTTCCACCGAGCCCTTGGCCCGTGTAAGCACTCGGCTCACCTGTCTACTCAAATAAAAAAAGATTATCTTGAAACCTTCGGTTAATCTGTCGTTTGTTTTTTTGCCCAGTTTACGCGTCTATCACACCGTGTCTCTTTTTTAGGCCGTAAATCTACAGTCAACAGCCAAAGTGCAGATTAGTGATAAAAGGTTGGGTCTTTACTAATCTAGAGATGACAAGAGCCAGACTTAAACTTTATATATATAGTTATATATATATATATATATATATATATATATATATATATATATATATATATATATATATATATATATATATATATATATATATATATATATATATATATATATATATATATAATGGCAACTTTGAACCGAATCTATCAGTTAGAAGTGCTTGAAATTTCGCTCGGGCGTTTCGATCTAGACTGACAACAGAGACTAATATTTAGGAAGAGACCCACGTTTTTCTTTATAGCTATTTATATAGTAGTGTATAATTTATTTTCTACTTTTTAGTCCATTATTACATAAAAGCTTGTTATTAAAACGTTTTTTATGAAAAAAATAATTATTTAATTTTTTAAATTTACAATAGAGTTGTATGACTAAAAATCAGACAGTGAGTTAAATAAAAGCTTGAAAAAAAAACATTTGAATATATGTTGCTATTAAAGTAATAATACGTCTTTAACTTTTGTAAAAGCCTTCTATATGTCATTTAAATAACTCGGCCTTTTTGTAATATGTAATTTAATGTTTATATATTTGCAAAATTATTGGGTCAGTTCTTTACGGAAGGGGAAATAATCTTATAGGAAACAACATTGGTTTGTGGAATGTGTACCGCTTGACCTCCCCTGATCTGGCATATCGAAGAGAATGACACCTGCGCACATCACTCTGCGCAGCTTTACGGCCGTTGTAATTAAATTTGATTCCAACGTCTATCCAGTACGGAACCAACGATGAGTGTTGTTTAACTGATGCAAAACAATAACTTGGAGATATGTCGTGGGTCAGAGAAAGCCGAGTGAATCATTTTATCAGTGAATATGTTGTACAATGATTCTATCCGCACCTACATTTACCATAGAAAGTTATTCCTGGTTGCTTTTTAGTTAAACGTGATAAAATAAAGCTTGCAATCGTTCAATATAAAAATGTATGTTGAAAGTTAACATTTCAGATATCGATACCTTAACCGTAAAGCTAACACTAACCCAAACAAAGCCAAAAGCAACGAACTCAGTCCTTTAACAATACATTCAACCTTTTCCCTCCTTATTTCTCTTGTGGATCTGTTTACTTAAGCAAAATTTTGTTACCGAAAACTCCCTTTTGTGTAGAAATCTCATGATTCTTCTCTTCCAGGCCAAGATCAGATGTATGTCTATGTTTGTTGTAAGCCCACGGTCAATGTATATTGTATGCAGAATGTCATTGGATATATATGGTAACTTAAGCCATAACGACAACAGCCTGTGTATGGGCCAACATACTGTTTATGGCAAACGTCCAAATATCAATGGTAAACTTATTCTGAATGTCAGTGGCCTGTATATACAGAATGTTTGCCACCGATGTTATGGACAACGTATACTAGAAAAAGACTCTAGATTAGATGTGGTACATGATAGAGGCCACGTAACTGTAAATACAAATGCCAGTAGGTAAATCTCATAGGCTGACTGTAGTGTATAATAAAAGCCATGTATCTGTATAGAAATGTACAGTATGTAAATTGGCAAGAACTAATTTTGAAGTGTATGATAAAAGCCATGTATCTGTATAGAAATGTACAGTATGTAAATTGGCAAGAACTAATTTTGAAGTGTATGATAAAAGTCATGTATCTGTAAATGAAAATGTCTGTATATAAATTAAATGGAACGGTGGAGTGTTTGATAAAAGCCATATATCTGTAAATGTAAATGCCAGTATGTAAAGCCCATAGGCTGGCTGTGTTGTATGATAAAAGCCATGTATCTGTAAATGAAAATGCCATAGGTTAAGCCCATAGGTTAGCTGTGTTGTATGATAAAAGCCATGTATCTGTAAATGAAAATGTCAGTATGTAAAGCCCATAGGCTAGCTGTGTTGTATGATAAAAGCCATGTATCTGTAAATGAAAATGCCATAGGTTAAGCCCATAGGTTAGCTGTGTTGTATGATAAAAGCCATGTATCTGTAAATGAAAATGCCAGTATGTAAAGCCCATAGGTTAGCTGTGTTGTATGATAAAAGCCATATATCTGTAAATGAAAATGCCAGTATGTAAAGCCCATAGGTTAGCTGTGTTGTATGATAAAAGCCATATATCTGTAAATGAAAATGCCAGTATGTAAAGCCCATAGGCTGGCTGTGTTGTATGATAAAAGCCATGTATCTGTAAATGAAAATGCCAGTATGTAAAGCCCATAGGCTGGCTGTGTTGTATGATAAAAGCCATGTATCTGTAAATGAAAATGCCAGTATGTAAAGCCCCTAGGCGGGAGGGGATGGTGCCACGACCCGATAGAACTTTTCTCATCAACGTGCTAATCCCCCCTGATTGAGCCCTCAGCCTACTGAGGCTAGCAGGGGGAGATAAAGCAGTTTTACAGTTAAATCATGTCAGGCAGTGGCGAAGTAAGGGGGAGGGGGAGGGAGAGGTGTTGTTTCTCTCTTGTATTATGTGTTGGTGCATTTGTGGTCAAGATTTTAACAACGTCTTTGTAAATTTATAAAATACGTAGGTTCTACGTATCGTTAACTCTAAAAAGTTAAATGTGTAAAAAAAAATGATAAGAAATCGTCGAACCTATATACTGCTCTGTTTGCTGTCAAGCGAGTGCAAGATTTTTGTCACTAGTACAATATCGCTATTTTTAGAAGTTCTAGGATGGACAAATGTATCTGTTCTGTCAATGAAATTGGTGGACAGTGCGGTTACAGAAAGCCATGTGTTACAGCTTGTAGAAAACAAAACTAACATCTCCTGCATCACGTGTGATTGTTTTACTCTAAGAGGGAAGTTTTTTTTACCAAGTTTGTAAATAACTTTTTTAATGTTTTATTTTCCCACTTATTTTTTTTTTTTTTAAACTTGACCGCTAGTGTACAACTTTGAGAAAAGAATATAGCTGAATTAGTTCTAACGCGATTTTTTTTAAAAATGATTTTTAAAAGGTTATTATTAGTTGTTTTTATTTAGTTGAATGTATTAACCCGTTCTTCAAGATGCTCTGATAGAAACGAGGTCTAGAGAAAGGTGAAACTTTCGAGGATCAGGTAGAACATCCACCACCCCTCTACCCCCACCCCTCCTCTCACATCTTCAAGTAATGTAAGATTAGTTTTTATATTGCAAAAGGTGAACCTTCCTCCTGTAATATGACCCAGGCTAATCAGGGGCTAATATTACCCCAAACATATTTTTTTACTAACACTGTAGATAAATTTTTTTTAAATATAAGATTAAAAGTATCTGCGTTAATGTTCCGTTTATTCCCTCCAAACTGTAAAAAGGGACAGGAATACTTTTTATTGAATAGAAGGAAAAAATATTCATGTGGCACTTAATGAAAAAATTCGGTTTTCTAATTGCATCATACAGATGCACTTTATAACGTTAAAATATTTTTCTTCAAAACCTTGCGTATCTCGAGAAGCGAGCTACGCAATTCCTGCGACATAAAGAATACGCTAACTTAAGGATTGAGGCTGTAAGGAACTCGACCTTTGTATTTGTTAAACTTAAGAAACATGAGAGGTACACTGCCGTCTTGGGTGTCTCGCTGAATTTCATGCAAAGGAATTTCTAGAAAATCCACCTCGTCATTTAGCTCAAGATATTAGTATAAAGGTCCTGTAGATAAGCCATTGCTGTTGATCTAGCTGAGGCCATTTGTTTGAAGGCCCTTTAGATGAGCCATTGCTGTTGATCTGGCTCAGGCCATTTGTCTGAAGGCCCTTTAGCTGAGCCGCCAGTATTGAGGCAGGAAACCTGCAGATGTTTATGATCATGTCCGTCTACTCGCCCACTGTAAATGGGGTTATCTGTGAGGCTTGTTCTCGAAACTAGAATCCACGCATGCGCGAACGAGCAGAAAAGCAAACGGCCATCCACTTAAGAGAACAAGCCCATCTGCCAATCAAACTAATGCTAGATGTAGCCAATGATCTGATAAATAGAACAGGTTTTCGAAATCATCACGTGCTTTAGATAATAATCACCAGGGCGTGGAGCATCTTGCAGCTAATTCCCGAGATCTAATGCATGAGCTGCATGGTAAATGGATGAGGTTTTTTGAGTGAACGAAAATGTACAGTGCGTCTTTTGGTATGGGAACAAATGTTGTCTTATATTGTTATCAAATACACAGTCACACTATATCATAGAATTTAACATTCGTTTGCAATATGAGCATATGAAGATAAATATTAGTTTGCAATATTGAACGAATTAATTTTAAACATTCGTAATATGGGATATAGTAACTACCAAAATAAAAAAAACAGTAATTGCGATAAATATGCCTTTATGGAATTATTAAGTACAACTTTAGAAAATATTGATGAAAGTAATAATGACTTTATCTAATAAACCGGGAGTGATCTCCCCTAAACTTTCTCAAATATTCTTATATAACTTGGAATATAGACATGATTTTTAATTACTTAAACTTTTAAAAATAGAATAGAATCTCATAGAAACAAAATGTGCATAATAGTGCGCCATATTATTAGTACTTTATAAATTTACATTAGTTTTTTGAGAAATCGGAAATAGCGCAAATTAGTACTTTCTGTCAACGGAAATTACTCAAAATTTGACAGAAGGTAGAGAATTAGACCTTTTACTTACATGTGAAATTTCATTTATCTATCTGAAATAGTACTCAAGTTATAGGCTTTTGAAAAATTCAAAGTAGAAAAAGTACCACTTCCGGTTATCGGAAATCGCTCAAAAGTCAATACGGATCTACGATTTTGATAAAATACTTATATATGAAATTTCATCAACCTAGCTGTAACGGAACTCAAGTTATCGTGTTTACACGAAGACAGACAGACACACACACACACACACACACAGAGAGACACACAGACATACGGACAAGATTGCAAAATTATGTTTTTCCGTATCAGTGAGGTGATAAACGTCGAGATTTGTAGAAATCTCGATTTTTTTTTTTTTTTTGCACGACTACAATACTTTCTCTATACTTCGTATATACGAGAAAGTAAAAAAGTGATCCATTAAAAATATTTTGAAAATATTTTTTTTAATAATTATTGAATAAGATTATGGTCTAAAATAAAATAAAATTAAGAAATGTAGTTCTGAACTGCCAAGTTAATTAAGCAACTTCTAAATGCTTTCAGGTTGTGTTTTTTTTTTGCTTTACAAATTTAATTGTTATAGATGTAGAATCGATTAAACATAAATTACCTCCCATGTACTACCCGACTGCGCTAATGAAAATCAAGGAAGATAAATAGTCAAAGAGTGTGATTAATTGAAAAAAAACATGAAATTTTAAAAATCACAATGTTAAATTATTTTAATAAAACTATACAACAAATAATAAAAATAATTTCAATACAATAGTTTATTATATTTTATAAAATATTTTAAATTTGTTATATTAATATATCGTAATTGTAAATAGAGAAACATTTTTTTTTTAATAGTTTGATAGAACATACTTAGCGTCAGTTTCTGTAGTATTTAATCGGCTACAGGACATTACCCCCTGGATATTTCCCCCCGTATTTACCCCCCCGGAGCAATTACCCCCCTGTCAATTACCCCCCCCCCCCCGCCAATTACCCCTCCCCGGGGAATTACCCCCCCCCTATCAAGTTAAAATCCTAACTCTAACTAGAATTTTTCTACCTATATACTACTTTAATCCAAACCTTAAGAAAAAGACCAAAACCTAAGCATCCACCTTAGCCTAAAACTTCACTCAAAACCAAAGTTAGACACAACCCTAACCCTAAAACTAGCTCTAACCCAAACCCTAACCCTAGCCCTAGCCCTAGCCCTAGCCCTAGCCCTAGCCCTAGCCCTAGCCCTAGCCCTAGCCCTAGCCCTAGCCCTAGCCCTAGCCCTAGCCCTAGCCCTAGCCCTAGCCCTAACCCTACCCCTAACCCTGTCCTGGGGGGGGGGGGGGGGGGTAAAGTCCTACTGGGTGGGGGGTAATTGACAGGGGGGTAATTGACAGGGGGGGTAATTACTCTGGGGGGTAATGTCGGGGGGGGGGGGGGGGAATATCCGGGGGGTAATTGACAGGGGGGAAATGCCCTGTTCCCATTTAATCATTCAACATTATGAAACTCTTAAATTAGTAGGCCCTATAATTATATTGTCCTAATAAACTGTTGCACAACCTGTAGCAGTATCTGCAGTTTATGAGCTCGATGGTCTTTACTTTCTTTGTAGCTCTGACTTTCTTTAATGAGGAGCTGTCACCTTTCTTCATGTTTGATACAGTGCGAGGAAATACACTCTAAACACAGGGGATGATGTCAAATACTACTCAGCTTACTTTAGCATCACACAAGAGAAGATAATAACTGAGACAAGGAAGAGAAAAGCAGCGACCAAGAAGAAAAGATGTAGTCTTATTTTTGTCAGACTCGTAAAAAGAAAAGAAAAAACAATACTAATATTTATGAATTAGTTAATACTAATAGGGCTTACATATAATCATACATAAATAAATGTTAATTTTATTACTTATCTACCACAGTCAAACTATGGGGCATAAAATTTAAAAAGTTAGAAATGCGTATAAAGAATACAAACTAGATCAAACAAAACAACAATTAGTATATGCAAATGTCAATAAACAATCAAGATGCGGCATTAAGCAGAAAAAAATAATGTATGAAACAGTTTAAAAAATGCAGTTGTGCTAATTAAAAACTTTTGTATGACTACGAAAATAATGGATGCACAGAATAAACAATCTGGGGTGTCTGGGTAATATTGAAAATAAGACTGTACAGAAGCTATAGTCAAACGTATGGTACTTGATTAGATTTCACGTTGAAAAATCTCGCAATACATACTTAAAGGAATCAGTAGTCTTCTCCTTATTTGTTAATGATCCGTATCTCTACGTGTATAGTCAGTGTTATAGTGCAATACCATTTCTGAAAGGTCATTACTTGCCGTGCTGTCTACTGGCTGTTATTGTTGTCACGGATTTAAGAATTTCCAAGTCAAGTATTTTTAGAATCTCGAGGTATGGTGGCATGGTGTCGACAGAGTTTTTTTCAGGTACCTTTTTTTGGGGAGGGGGGCCTGAACCCCTCCCCCCCTGACATTGTGTATATTATTCAATATTAGTTTCAATTTTTTTAATGAAAAAAAAACGGTCTTTTAAAAACGCGAAATGTAACAGCTAAAATTAAATTTTTATTGTTACTTTTTCCAAGGCAAATGTTTGTCGTCACATTTTTTTAACTCTACTCTTCGCCTCGTCTCACAGTGTCCCAGAAGCCCTAACACCCCCTCTCCTCATTGAGTTGCTATTGACGACCTCTTTATGTACATACCCAATTCTTGACGGCTCGTTGAATCACATGACTTTTGTTTTTGTTTTTTTATGACCGCTTACAAGTACACAATATAATCTATCTATCTATCTATATACTACTAAATATACTACTAAAAGTCAAGTTTGTTTAGGCCTACATGTTTGAATATGTATTTGTTTGTTTGTCCGATCGAAAATTGTGATATGTTCGACTCTATCTGGAGAGCTGTAAAATAGTATGTAGGTAGAGAATAATTTTTTAATGCAGACAGACTGTTAATCACAAATTTATTTAAAGATGTTAATTAATTTATTGATTTATTCATACGTAGAGTAACCCATTTTTTTAAAAAAGATTTGAAAAGCCACTAGACTCGACGGAAACAGTGACGTCACATGATGTGTTTATTTTTTTACATCAATAATGGCGGCCTATCGAAGAAGATTGTGGTCCCATTCCAATGTTTAACGCGTTCTAAAGCTAATTTTCTGTCGGCTTTAACTTTAACAATACGTCCGTTTGCTGTATTTATTACGTTCCAACACTTATATCAATTTTCAACTGTCTTTTTCATTTAGTTTTACAATAAATTTCTCTAGATCTAAAGATCAGCTGTCGAAGGAAAGTTATGAATCTAGCTTAGATCTAGATCACTAGACTCAATGTAAATTCTAGATCTAGACCTTAATACATCTAGAATCTATTTCAGGCCTTAATTATTTTATATAAATCTTTGTTTGGCTAATTTAAGATAAAATTTAATTTGAAAGTTACTAGATCTAGATTCTACTACTAGACTTAGATCTAGATCTATGCGCGGAGACTCAAAAGTATAGTATAAAAATTCATGTGTGACGTCACGAGTAAATAGCTAAGCTGGTAGCGTAGTCCGCTCTCATGCGGGTGGCACAGGTTCTAGACCAATATGTCAATGATATTTTTTTTCAATTTTTTTTTTAGATGTGAATGATAAAGTTGCCTATCTGAACTTGGCAGGATACAGGGCAGGTGAAGTAGAGTTCATCTGTTTCTTTGTCCTAAGCATATGAAAGGATAGTGTGGTCAGAGACATGCTCGGCTGGAATCGTTTTTTAAACGATAAAAACATGTTGTCTGAGACTTGGCGGGACACTGGGCAGGTGAAGTAGAGTTGAGTAGGTCACGTGTGACGTCAGTATATGAAGGGATAGTCCGAAATCGGTGTTTTCGGTGTTTTTAAAAGATAAGAAACATATTTTTGAATGTGGGGTCTGTTTTTTGTGACGATAAGTGACACTGCAGTAGCGTAGCGAGGAGGGGGGGGGGGGCGGGAGGGGAGGCGGGGGGGGGGGGGGGGGAAGGGGAGGCGGGGGGAGGTGGAGAAGGGAAGGGGGGGGGGCGGGGGGACATATGTTGGGGCGCCAAAATGGTTTGGAAAAATAAATTGAAAGGTTGAGGGGGGTTCAAATCGAAAGTTTGAGTGAGGGGGGGGGGGGAGGTGCACATCAAAAGTTTGAGGGGTGGGGGGTTGAAAATCGAAATCTTGGGGGGGGGGGGTTAAAATCGAAAAGTTTGTCCCCGGGCGCCGGGAAGGGTCGCTATGCCTCTGAGTGACAGACGTGATGTTTTTTGATGGATGACCCCCGAAACCCACAGTTATCCAACGGATGACGGGTATTCTAGTTAACAACTAAAAAAGGTCCCCATGTTCAGTTCTGCCATGTCTTTCGTGCTACTTACACGGATATATTTTAGTAACTTGGTGTAAAGCAGGGGTTTTTTTTTGCTCTAGTACCTTGGTGTAAAGCTGTTTTTTCTCTGGTAGCTTGGTGTAAAGCTATTTGTTTTTGATCTAGTAGCCCTGTGTAAAGCTATTTGTTTTTGCTCTGGTAGCTCGGTGTAAAGCTGTTTGTTTTTGCTCTAGTAGCTCGATGTAAAACTGGTATTTGCTCTAGTAGCTCGATGTAAAACTGGTTTTTGGTCTAGTAGCTCGATGTAAAGCTGGTTTTTGCTCTAGTAGCTCGATGTAAATCTGGTTTTTGCTCTAGTAGCTCGATGTAAAGCTGATTTTTGCTCTAGTAGCTCGATGTAAAGCTGGTTTTTGCTGTAGTAGCTTGATGTAAAGCTGTTTGTTTTTTTTATCTAGTAGCCCGGTGTAAAGCTATTTGTTTTTGCTCTAGTAGCTCGATGTAAAGCTGGTTTTTGCTCTAGTAGCTCGATGTAAAGCTGTTTGTTTTCATCTAGTTACCCGGTGTAAAGCTATTTGTTTTTTCTCTAGTAGCTCTATGTAAAGCTATTTGTTTTTGCTCTAGTAGCTCGATGTAAAGCTGTTTGTTTTTGCTCTGGTTGCTCGGTGTAAAGCTGTTTTACATTGATGACTTGGTGAAAAATGATATTGTTCTGATAGGTTGGTCTAAAGATGTTTTTTTAGGTTGATCGCTGTCAATATATCGATATTCTGATTGACGGGTTAAAATCTTGCTTTAGATGGATGCTTGAAATCTGCGACGGTTTGGCTGTGAGGTCTTTATACTTACTACCCTGTTATTTTCTTTAGACATTTGTCAAGTCTTTTTTTTTTACATAATTAGAAAACAAATACACGGGTACTTCTGCTTTCGTATACACAAAAAAACGGTTCAAATGTTGCAAATCGAAACAAGATATCGTCAACGGTAGTCTCCCTTGCTATGTTCAATCATTAACTTTCCTAGCAATTACTCTGATTTACATAATGAGTCTAGAAGTCGTAACACTGTCACGAGGGAGAGACCAGGACTTCAGACCGGCCTAAGTAGCTAGTTAGCATTGAAGTTCCCCACTCCCTACAACCCCACGCCCCGCTACAGAGTAACATTTTACCCTGGAGTTCAGTCCCTTGATGGAGTCAAACTGTTCCACAAAACGATGATAAAACTGCCTTAGAACCGGTCTTTAAGCTTTTTAATGCTTAATTAAATTAAACTGCATTAGCTTTACAGCGCTGCGTCCCTTCTACGTCACTTCAAGTTTTAAAAACTTTGTGTTGATAGTTTTTTTTTCGGTTTTATCCTTAGTTTTTTTTTTCTCAACCGCTTTAGCCAGCTTAGCAAGTAAAAAATAAATTCGCGTTTTACTCTTTATTTTTCTAAATTAGAAGTTGGGATTCTTGGGGAAACTAATATGAATTTGATGAAGAGTCATGCATTCGTTAATTTAATGATAACAGATTCCGTTTGCTGACCCGCATAATGATGAATACCTTCGTTTATGTGTTTGGTGTTGATATCAAACGGAGAATCTAGTCTATATACTATATACGTACCTTGTACTTCACATAGCAGCACGCGAACACGCACACACACACACACATATACAAACACACACACGCCCTTTTATATATATATATATATATATATATATATATATATATATATATATATATATATATATATATATATATATATATATATTGAGACAGCTTAATTGATTCCATTTTACAATTTCTTTGTATTCAATTATCTGATTGATCGTGATTTATCTAAACGTAATGATACCCCATTTACTTTCTTAAGAAATAAATCGTGTGTCTGTTTAAAAAACAATAGTTTTTATAGCCCAGCCGAAAAGATTTGTGTAAAATGTGTGGAAATTTAAAATTGTGCCGCGGCATATAGCAGACAATGCTGTGAGAACTGGTTTTTAAGATGTGACATTGACAAACACGTGACATGGAGTCGCTTCTGTGCCGTCTGCTGGCGGGTCTCCTGTTTCTAACGACCGGGACCCCCACCTGCTCGTCTGCTAACGTGAAAACGGACGAGACCCGCCTGATTGATAACATAATGCACAACTACAACCCCGCAGCCAGGCCCGTGTACAACGCCTCCCACACAGTCGTGGTCAAGTTCGGCATAACCTTGACCCAAATCTCAGACATGGTAAGTCACTTTTGCATTTGGTTAATTGTTTTACCTCATTTGTTAATGAACTTCCTCAGAAACCACACAGCCCCCTCGCCCAGTCGCGCCGGCAGACAGGGGAAGTAACCCAGCTATTGAAGGTAGAGTTTCGTCCCTTCAAAACAGTGTAGAAAAGAGGAACCGAAGAAGCGTTGAGGGCGTTCCCAGGCCGATCCCAGACGAACAGCTGCTGATGGAGGAACTGCTGACCAACTACCACCGATACTCCCGCCCCGTGATAAACGCTTCCCTCTCTGTCGTGGTCAAATTTGGTATAACCCTAGTTCAGATCTCCGATATGGTAAGCAAGGGTGGATAACCCATCTTGGTCTGATGGTGTATGGCTTTTAAAACCCAGACCAATTGTTGAATACGTACAAAAAGCATACGAAAATATTCTGTTTTCTGAAAACTGTAATGCAAAGAAAAAAATTCTTCTAAAATTGTGACATTCTTAAAGAAGATTTGAATAAAGCAAATTGACCAATCCCTAAATTTCATTCGGGAGAAAAAATTCAAATACAATTATTAATTAATTCAAAATATAAGAAAAAAGTTAACACTCAGCAATGATAAGTAAGCATTCAACGGATAAGAAAAGAACTGACATCTACAAACATACTATTAAGTAGGCCTCGTTCAATCATTCACACAGGAAACTAGTAAAAAAGTGTACCTTTTTATTCCTACAAAACACTACTTCCCCCCCCCCCCCCCACACACACACAGTGGGGAACTGGACTGTTAAATTATTTCTACCGTAAACTAAAAGGCACATTTTTCTTTTTGAAACTAGAAGATACTTCCACAAGATAAATATCGGCTAAGGAGCGGAGTGGGGAGGGGAGGCTTTAGATTATTAGGGGGAGGGAGAGACCGATGGCGTACGATGAAAGAGTGGGGGGGTGTTTCAAGGTCAGATGGGGTGGGGGGAGGAGAGAGGTGGCATAACAGATTAACCTCTACCACAGAAAGATTGGGGTGAGTAGAATAAATTGACGGCTATCCTCTCTCGTGGAACCGCGCTCATTAGAAAAAGAAAGAAAAAAAAATATGATACGGCACGCGAATTCGGTCTCTCAATCCAGCATTAGTAACCCCCGCCTTCAACATAAAGGTCGAGACAGCAATATCTCGTTGTTCGACCCGACACCGCTTCTGTATTCCTACATTTCGATCGTTAAGAATATTTTTACCCAAAATCTTGGTAAACTTAGCTTATCTGAATATTAAAAAAAGCAATCTGTTATTTTTATTTATTTAAAAAAATAAACTTCGGGCGTCTTTCAAGTTTACTACATTTCACAGCATCTGTTTATTGGAAGTTTTTTGTGTGTAATTAGGTGAGTTAGATCTTGAAAGGTGCTTCAGTATACGCTGCATCCACACCTCGATTTCTCATTAATATGCACCAGTGACGCTAGCAAACGACGTGTTTATGTCGTGTTAATAGTCAGTTAAGGTAATGTCCCGTGTAAAATCATTAGATTTTATCAGCGCAGCTGGTGTAATTAGGTCTAGGAATAAGGTTCTTGATGAAATATTTTTAGGAGTGGCAGATTGACATATTGCGCCGCTAGCTACGGAGGGTAGTTGAGTAATACGTACATGCGGGGCCAAATCATTGATGTTATAGATAAATGATTGACTAGATAAAGGAATGATTGAGTATTTTGTTGAATAGTTGACCAAATAGATTTATCGTTGATTAGATACTTTAATGACCAATTAGATAGATCAAGGATTTGCTACATAGACGAGAGACTGACTAGATGTTTGAAGTATTAACTAGGTAGATCTTTGACTGGTTTGATAAATCAATGATTGACGAGTTAGTTGAATGATTGACTATATCGTTGAATGATTTTCTAGATAGTTGAACGATTGACTATATAAATGAATGATAGACTAGTTAGTTGAATGATTAACTGTATAGATGAATGATAGTCTAGATAGTTGAATGACTGACTAGATAGTCGAAAGATTGACTAGAAAATTAATAATTGACTATATAGTCGAATGATTGACTGTATAGATGAATGATTGACTAGATTGTTGAACTATTGACTTTATAATTAATGACTGACAAGATAGTTGAATGATTGCCTTTATATATGAATGATTGACTAGATAGTTACATTATTTAATATATATACGAATGATTGATGATAGAGATGAATTATCGACAAGATAGTTGAATGATTGACTATATAGATTAATGATTCTCTAGATAGTTGAATGATTGACTATATAGACAACTGATTGACTAGATAGTTGAATCATTGACCCGCTAGTGGTTGACCAACCTGCTGTGTCTGCGTGATTGAACACGCGCACTTAACCAGATAGAAAAACCAATAACCAAAAAGATGAATGGGCCAGGCGACATCTTGATTGTACAGATTGTAAACAATCAGATCAATGCACTCGATCAGCACGACGTACAATAGTACAGGCAATTAATAAACATGAGCTCCTAGCCCGCATCACAAGTACATTCTAAATATAAGAACAATTTATATCTCGAAGTAGTAAGACCGGATCACAGTAGACTTTAAGACAAGTACAAATAATTTATAATCATGTGTTCCTAATATTAAGCTTGGCCTCCTTTGAACAGCCAGCTCGTATCAACGTTATACTTTAAGATAAGTGCAAACAATCTTTAATTATGTTCTAAAATTGAGCATAGGTCTACTCAAAGTACAAACAATTTATAATCATGTGTTCCTAATATTAAGCTTGGCCTCCTTTGAACAGCCAGCTCGTATCAACGTTATACTTTAAGATAAGTGCAAACAATCTTTAATCATGTTCTAAAATTGAGCATAGGTCTACTCAAAGTACAAACAATTTATAATACTAAGCAGCTAGCTTGGATCACCAGTATACTTTAACATAAGTACAAACAATTTATAATCATGAGTTCCTAACATTGAGCTTAGGCCTACCAAAGTACAAACAATATATACTTTTTAGCAGCTAGCTCGTATCACCGGTATACTGTTAGATACGTACAATTTAAAACCAAGAGCTAGTGCAGGTCACTAGTACTCGTGTACTCTTAACTCGTGACGTTGACAAACGTCACAGTACCCACTACCCTCCGTCCAGTACTTGGTCCAACTACATCTGTGTGTAGATTCAGCTGTTCAGAACGGACACCCTAGAAGTTAATCTACCCTAAGTAAACATTGAAATCTTGCCTGACCAGACATACGCCAACCTAGAGACGGATTTCTGGGAGTGTAATGCTAAGGAAATATTGATAACAGTGTACATTGTAAGAAAGTAAAAAGATAAGTGATCGATGAGTTGATTTATTTAAACTATGTTCAAACAATATTGCATTGCTGGTGTATTTGTAACCCTTTGCCGCTTACAAGCTTCAAGGAGAAAAGTTAACGTGGTGCATCGTAGTATAGACGGCGCAGTGCAACTTTATGCGTTTACTCAGTTCTATTGGGTACCTGACAGGAGTTGGGGAAGGTTAAGACGGTTTGGGGGTTGAATTGACGACACTATTCTTTATTAAGCTCAGGTCACGGAAATAGTCGAACTCTACTGCATTGGATACATAGACTGTCAGACCCGAAAGGGTAACTCAATACATTGTAAACATCCGACTAACGAAGATGTAAACAATCAAACTATAGAACGATACTTTCAAACAAAAGCGACGTTGGGAAAAAAACGTATGCTATAAAACGACAATTTCAAACAAAAGCGAAGTTGTAAACAAACTCAAGCGATGATTGTTTGAAATTTATTGCAAACGATAATCACATGTGTGCAGTGGTGCATCCATTTACTGGAAACAATGTATTCACACTAATGAGAACAATTCACAATGCACTCAGAATCTCTGGATGCTCATACTTAAAAGTCTCAGATTCCATCGCCAAATAAATGATTGTGTTAAGTTTGTCGAAGGATTTGAAGAGTTTTTGTGTAAAATAGTTTAAACATTTACAAAATGTTATTGCCTGTTGTTTAGGGGTGTGTGGGGGGAGGGGGGGGGGGGGGAAATTGAAGGTAGTCT
Organism: Physella acuta; assembly: GCF_028476545.2. NCBI lineage: Eukaryota > Metazoa > Mollusca > Gastropoda > Physidae > Physella > Physella acuta. The sequence goes on from NW_026731648.1 coordinate 552,614, forward strand.
CACCCACTCACGTGTAATTAACGTTCCACTTTTTGATAAAAACTTATGAGCAAAAACATGTTATTTCAATGGGTGTAAACTAACTTAATTACTAAGTTATTATTTTAATTGCGATAGCTGGTAATTAACGCTCTTCTCTTGATTGTTTTCTTCAGGACGAGGTGAACCAGGTGCTGACAATAAATGTTTGGCTGGAGCAGGTCAGTGCTTTTATCTCTTCGTCTGGACACTGTCCACATACGTTTGTCTTTACTTGAGTTCAAAGGTTAATTACACAAGGACACTGTCCACATACGTTTGTCTTTACTTGAGTTCAAAGGTTAATTACACAAGGACACTGTCCACATACGTTTGTCTTTACTTGAGTTCAAAGGTTAATTACACACGGACACTGTCCACATACGTTTGTCTTGAGTTCAAAGGTTAATTACACACGGACACTGTCCACATACGTTTGTCTTGAGTTCAAAGGTTAATTATACAAGGACACTGTCCACATACGTTTGTCTTGAGTTCAAAGGTTAATTATACAAGGACACTGTCCACATACGTTTGTCTTGTATGAGTTCAAAGGTTAATTATACAAGGACACTGTCCACATACGTTTGTCTTGAGTTCAAAGGTTAATTATACAAGGACACTGTCCACATACGTTTGTCTTGAGTTCAAAGGTTAATTATACAAGGACACTGTCCACATACGTTTGTCTTGAGTTCAAAGGTTAATTATACAAGGACACTGTCCACATACGTTTGTCTTGAGTTCAAAGGTTAAGTATACACAGACACTGTCCACATAGTTTGTCTTGAGTTCAAAGGTTAAGTATACACAGACACTGTCCACATACGTTTGTCTTGAGTTCAAATGTTAATTATACAAGGACACTGTCCACATACGTTTGTCTTGAGTTCAAAGGTTAATTATACAAGGACACTGTCCACATACGTTTGTCTTGAGTTCAAAGGTTAATTACAGACGGACACTGTCCACATACGTTTGTCTTGAGTTCAAAGGTTAATTATACAAGGACACTGTCCACATACGTTTGTCTTGAGTTCAAAGGTTAAGTATACACAGACACTGTCTACATTCGTTTGTCTTGAGTTCAAAGGTTAAGTATACACAGACACTGTCCACATAGTTTGTCTTGAGTTCAAAGGTTAATTACACAAGGACACTGTCCACATAAATTTGTCTTGAGTTCAAAGGTTAATTACACACGGACACTGTCCACATACGTTTGTCTTGAGTTCAAAGGTTAATTACACAAGGACACTGTCCACATAAATTTGTCTTGAGTTGAGTTCAAAGGTTAATTACACACGGACACTGTCCACATACGTTTGTCTGCTTGTCTTTACTTAAATTCAATATGCTGTGGTGTATTGAATTCATCCAATTTTGAACTGTATGAAATAGCGCTATTAGTCCAAGACTAATGAGCATACAAATGTCCACTTAGCTCAGATGGACAGTGTCCACTCAGCTCTGGTGGTCATACCAGTGTCCACCCCTCTCTCAAGGACATATCAGTATCCTGCCAGACCTGTTGAGTATACGACCACCGTCCACCCACCTCTGCTATGTTATTGCTATGTAACTCCTGATATCCGTCTTATTATCCAGTTAACTGGGATGTGATCCTGCCCTACTCAATCCCCTCTATGTTGAGCCCTTTATATAGATAAACCCAATGAGTTACTTCCCATTCCTCACTCAAAACTCCAATACGAATATCATCGATCACGCCAGCCTGTTTTTATATTGAGGTGTACTTGGGGTAAACGACTGTTTATCATAAACCTCTGTACTCTTGTTCCCTAACCTTATTGGGGGATACAAGACTAGGATCAATATGCTAGAGAGCTGGACACAGTCTAGAGTGTCCTGAAGATGTCGTTATATCGTCGATGACAGTTTGCTCATAACGCGAGAGCCGCATATAGACCCGTGAGATATAACATAAAATAGATTTGTGATCGGCGGGGGGAAAATGTACGAGATCAAATTCATTTTAATTTTATATTTTAATACTAGATCTAGTTTTTTTTATTTGTTTAATATTTAGATTGTGGCAAGGGTCTTTAGGTACATTTCTTTTTATGAGAGTGTTGAGATGGGCGAAGAAAGGGACGTAATCCAGAAATACTGGAGTAGTCGTTACTAGTGTCAGTTTTCTAGAGTTCTTTTGTTGTAAAATAGTTTGATAGACATCCCAGACGATTGGTTTTCTCCCTAGTTGTATCAGAAATATTTGCGCGCTTTTAACACGAGCTGAAGTTGTGGGGGTGCGATCATTTAGAATCATTTTCAATAGAATATTATATTTTTAATATGAGTTATGTAAAATGAAACTCGATGATAGTCAAATTTTTTTTTTAATTTTGTTGCAGCTTTCATTTTATGACTTCACGATTGGTCCCTATGTCTATCCTTGAACTTTGGCTGTCTATTTAGACACGGGTATGACTCGTGATTTGGTTTATAAGGGCACATAACTAATTCATGTCAGTTTCGTTTATTAACCTCGGTATTTCGTTAATTTCGGAAGAGGGTCATGTCCGTTTCAAGATAGTAAACCTTGATATCTCTAATTAACATAATTAATTTTAGGAGTGGACTGATGAGCGCTTGACTTGGGACCCAGAAGACTACAATAATCTGAAGATCCTGAGGATTCCGTGTGAGAAGCTCTGGCTGCCTGACATAGTACTATACAACAGGTGAATTGTATTCTAATCATGTTTTATATAAAAGGTAGATCTACATGGTATTCTAATCATGTTCTATATAACAGGCACATGGTATTCTAATCATGTTCAATATAATAGGCAGATGGTGTTATAATCGTGTTCTATATAATAGGCAGATGGTAAGCTAATCATCTTCCATTCAAACGTTGCAGCAGGCAAACTTAATGCACTTATCCACCTATGGTGCAGAAAGGTGTGTCTGTTACATGTGATGTAATAATGTAGATGTGTTTCATATACGTTATGCTCTAGTGTTGGATTGGAGGGGAGGGGGGGCGGTATGAAAACACAAACAGTTGTTTTATCTTGAGTGTCATGTTGACATCAGTAAATCATGGCCTGTCTGTGTTTAAACACGAGCAAATGTTGTGTGTTGTGGTAAACATTTGGCAGTTAGTGTGTCGTATTGACATCAGTAAATCATGGCCTGTCTGTGTTTAAACACGGGGAAATGTTGTGTGTCGTGGTAGACACTTGGCAGTTAGTGTGTCATGTTGACATCAGTAAATCATGGTCTGTCTGTGTTTAAACACAATGAAATGTGTGTTGTGGTAAACACTTGGCAGTTAGTGTTTCGTATTGATCATGAGCATGTCATGATAACAGTCGTAGTGCTGTGTGTGTCATTTTAGATGTGTCATGTTAATTGTGTGTATGTCTAGATAGCTAGCGTGTCCTATTGATGATGGGTGTGACGTAGTAGTCGGGTCGTGTTGATCATATGTATGCCATCGTGATTGTGTCATAAAACATATGTGATGCGAAAATAACAGTACTCAGAAAAAGCGAAGTTTCACGAAAACTAATGTATTTTTAAAAAAAACTAAGTATCTCGAGATTGAAATAAAATAAGTATTAAAACCTTTAAAAAATGACCGTCTAGATGCTTTTTAATATGCCTGAGTTAAACAACTCATTATATTTTATGCCCCTTAATATTTCAACTAGCCTACTACTTATTGAATAGCCCTCTCTAATTTCCTTTCCAATTGCCCTTTCGCTTCTCTAGAATTCTGGTTGCTTGGCTAGGTTGACGTCACGGACTTAGTTATGTAACTTCGTCTTAAATTAAAAACTTTGTTTTAAGGGGATGGCATCAAGCACTTCAAATATTTTACTTCGAACTATTTTTAATTCATTAAAACTACTAAACTACCTTGCTTTTTTAAAACGTATCTAATTTTGATATTTTAGTTTAAATAGATTCGATCTATATTAATGCTGTCTTACACACTATAGAATCAGCTTTCTTTTTAAAATTACTAAGATTTTGGTGTGTTTAGGAAGTTTAATGTACCAAGAGAGACAACTTTCCTACTATTTATCTACACCTTGCTGAATTTTTCACATGTACATTTAATAGTAAACACAACGCTAAAACAAATACACGCTGATGAGAGATTAATGTACTTAAAAAAATCATTGATCAAATATGTTAACCTTTTCATCCAGTCCTTAGGCCATCGATCAAACATTTTCGCTTGTTTTAAAACTCTTTGGATATTCTGCGACTGATCATTTTTTTTCCAAAGCTAACTGTAATCTACTTCTTTAAAAATGAAATAAAAATAAATGAATGCTAATCTTGTCTGCACGCTGCTGTATGCTTCTAAACCCTTAGCTGGCTACAGGCTGATGCTATTTCCTAATTCCCGTGTTTTTACATGTACGCACGCGTGTAACCTTGACCTCTGTAAAGATGAGGTCAGCAGAAAACGGAAGTGCAGAAATTTTAAAATAGCCCGTACTGCTAAACTCAATGCGATTCTCTTCCATTTTTTTGAATTTGATAACTCAAACTTTAAATTTTTGTGTTCACGTTCCATTCATGTCAGAGTTAATGTTGGGAGAATCTAACAATGAAGTGAGTGAAGTGTTTTTATAATCCCCTAATCTAATAGGTCTCTATTGGCGCCATTTGGCATCTCCCCATCAGGGAGGGTGTGGCGAGGGTGGGACGAGGGTGGGGCGAGGGTGTGGCGCCCTCGTTTGTTGATTGGTTAATGATGTAATTACAAGCTTAAAAGAGTACTTAGTTTATTTATATTATCTAATAACTATTTCGACAAAACTAATAACGAACTGTGTTGGCTTAGCATTTAATCCCATTTCTAGATTATTAAATTATTAATCTGTTTAAGTGTGGGTAGGGGAAGTACATCAGAGCATTAATTAACAGGCTTACCACAGGTGGTCAACAGCATAGGTCAAAGGTTGTGTGGCACCCTGTAATAACCTTACATTTTTATTAGCTGTGAGAACATCAAGTTACATCAACTCAATAGGAGATGAAGTTTTTGAAACACCCTCTGTCTAATGAATTATTAGACAATTTAATTGAGTACTCAAGTCTTATGGCATGAAAGAAAAATCCGCTGGGGTTAATGACCAGTCTCTATATCAACCCACTATCAATAATTTTACTGCAGACACGTGATTTGGGTTTAGGTCAATGTTATTTTAATACGAATATCTGTATTTTACTTAATAATATAATATGTATTGCAGATACCACTTAAAGCTTAGACAGAAAAAAACAAGTGTTAATTAGAGTATGTTTTTGTCAGGATAAGGGAATATTTAGAGCAAACAGTTGAAGAAGAAAAAGTAACTGGAGTCTTTTGGGTTAGCAGTCTAGCGCTCTACCGCTCGGCCACGGGGTCCTATAGATTCGACTGTAGTTGCACTTAAGTTGCCTTAAAGAAGCAGAGTTAATGTTCCTTTGTTTTTGTTGGTTCACGCTCAACAGAAACATCACATAAAATTATGGGAGATATTTTTATTTCAAATATTAATCATCGATAACAGTGTTCGAGTAAATAAACGCCAACTACAAATTATCTCCGCGCGTTAAGATCTGGTTATTGATGTGAAGTGTCAGGAGAGATCATCACGTGATGGCCGTGTTATTGTTGTTGTGTGGGAGCCCGCTGTGTGGCTGATCGTATCGTGGTTTACCTGTTGCAAGTCATGCAACCAACGCCAGTAGAGCTGAGAGCAAATGTTGCTGGCATCCCGTGGATAAAACATACTTCACCTTTCTATGTGCGGTTCTTGATGTCTTGCCACACTAGGCCAGCTCTATCTCGTTATCGTTGGATCGGATAAATAGAGTTCACTTTTTGTTCCACGGCGATTAGTTATGTTTTTTTTAGAAATAACTTAAAAACGAACTTTAAAAATGTACCCTTGCAGTACTAAGATAAAACTAATGTTTTCCCCAGTGCTAATTAAACAATTTTTTCCCTCGCCAATGTTATTGTAAAATCTGTTCTTCATTAGCTGCGGAAGTATAAAAGTTGACCTCTTACTACTTATCCCATTCACTTGTGCTGTTAAACAAATTGTTCCCATACAAAAAAATCCCTTAACTGTACATGACATACAAATGTTCCCTCCCCAGTTCCCTAACCACACCTGACATACAAATGTTCCCTCCCCAGTTCCCTAACCAGACCTGAGATACAAATTTCTCTCTCCAGTTCCCTAACCAGACCTAACATACAAATGTTCCCTCCCCAGTTCCCTAACCACACCTGACATACAAATGTTCCCTCTCCAGTTCCCTAACCACACCTGACATACAAATGTTCCCTCTCCAGTTCCCTAACCAGACCTGAGATACAAATGTTCCCTCTCCAGTTCCCTAACCAGACCTAACATACAAATAATCCCCTATCTGTACCTAGCAAACAAATGTTCCCTCCCCAGTTCCCTAACCAGATCTGAGATACAAATGTTCCCTGCCCAGTCCACTAACCAGACCTGAGATACAAATGTTCCCTAACCAGATCTGAGATACAAATGTTCCCTTCCCAGTCCTCTAACCAGACCTGAGATACAAATGTTCCCTAACCAGATCTGAGATACAAATGTTCCCTCCCCAGTCCCTTAACCAGACCTGAGATACAAATGTTCCCTAACCAGGCCTGACATACAAATGTTCCCTTCCCAGTCCTCTAACCAGACCTGACATGCAAATGTTCCCTAACCAGACTTGACATACAAATGTTCCCTACCCAGTTCCCTAACCAGACCTGAGATACAAATGTTCCCTAACCAGACCTAAGATACAAATGTTCCCTCCCCAGTTCCCTAACCAGACCTGAGATACAAATGTTCCCTAACCAGACCTTACATACAAATGTTCCCTCCCCAGTTCCCTAACCAGACCTTACACACAACTGTTCCCTCCCCAGTTCCCTAACCAGACCTGACATACAAATGTTCCCTACCCAGTTCCCTAACCAGACCTGAGATACAAATGTTCCCTAACCAGACCTAAGATACAAATGTTCCCTCCCCAGTTCCCTAACCAGACCTGAGATACAAATGTTCCCTAACCAGACCTTACATACAAATGTTCCCTCCCCAGTTCCCTAACCAGACCTTACACACAACTGTTCCCTCCCCAGCGCTGACGACTACACCACCGGCTACATGAACAGCAAGGCGATGGTCAGCTACGACGGCAACGTCTTCTGGCCACCACCAGCCAAGTTCCGCAGCTCCTGCAAGATCGACATCACCTACTTCCCGTTTGATGACCAAACCTGCGAGCTCAAATTTGGTTCCTGGACCTACGATGGGTTCCAGGTCAACATCACCAACAGGTAGGTCTATGACCTTATAAAACATCTCGTTGGTTCCTGGACCTACGATGGGTTCATTCAAGGTCAACCTCCCCAACAGGTAGGTCTATGACCTTATAAAACAACTAGTTGGTTCCTGGACCTACGATGGGTTCATTCAAGGTCAACCTCCCCAACGGGTACATCTATGACCTTATCAAAGATCTCTCACATCAAACAAGACCTAAGATATTTATAAGCATGTTAGGAAATTTTTCAAGTGACGGGCTTAGTGAATCGCACCATACTCTCCACAAGAGCTATGTCTCTGGCAATAATAAATTTTACCACCCAGAACAATAAACTAAATTTACTGAATATCAATTCAATATACTTTTAACATGACTGATTGAAAGCGTGGAGGGGGTGGGGTCTCTTGAAACAAACACTTAGTTGAGTGACGTTTAGAATTTTTTTCAAATCGCCTTGTCAGCACATCTGGCCTTATCTTTATACAACCCACACCATGACACCTAAACTGCTAGTCTGAATTTCCTTTGAGACGGTTTGAGACATCAGACAGACAGTCCGTGAAGTCTTGGTTCTCTCCCTTGGGCTCTTTGACTTAGACATGTTATTAAGTTATTTAAAAATAAGAAGTGCAAAAATGGAAAAACAAACGTGTTTTCCGGAGAAAACGTAGAATATATTTCTCAGTGTGAAAGTTAGTCTTGAAGTAATGTACAAAGAAGTCCAGAATGTAGAACACTATACATATTCTGCCAAGATTTCAATATTCATCGAGAAAATAGAAAGGAAAATGGGGAAACAAAAGGAAGATTAAAGACATGATTAAACATAGTCGAAACAAGCCGAGTCTATGTAGAGCGTCAATAGAGATAAATCAAATCATTATCATCCGTCTTTTGTAAGGTGTATTTTTTTTGCTTCCTTGGCGTAATGGCAAAGTCAGCGAGTTTGATGAGTAAATTGTACTTTAACACATATTGTGCACACACACACACACACATCACACAAACATATACAGATACGCAAACACACTCAACAAGACAATCAAATACAGCCACGCACGCAACCACACACTCACAAACGCAACACACAACCACACACGTACACATCCACACACGCACACAAACACACTCACACAAACACACTCACAACCACACACATACACATCCACATCCACACACGCACTCAAACACACTCACACAACCACATACACAGCCAGACACTCACATTCACATTCAAACAACCACACAACCTCACATCTAAACACATAAACAAACTCACATCTAAACACTTAAACAACCACAACCATTCTTACAGCCACACACATTCACACACACACAAACTCAAACAACCATATAATAAATCGCACACATAAATGTACATGAACACTGTCACACGTACTCACATACCCACACACAGTACACACATAAACACACAGTCCCTCAAACACACGCACACAAATACGTATCCACACAATCACACGTACACATAAACAATCCCCTTCAAAACTTGAACTCAGACTTTAATGAAACGAAACAATCCTCTTGAACGTCTCATCTCTTCAAAGCTTTTCTGTTCTGAGCTAAGATTAGTTGCTCTGTTTGTACATTTATTTGTATCACAATGTATGATGTTGTGTGCCGGCCACATATTCATATCTCAAATCTTGTCAATTAGACATGGGACTTACAATCAGAAAAACTTTTATTTTTCCATGTTCTTTAATTACATCGACCTAAATGTACCAAGACATGTTTCTATAAATACCAAAGTATACTGGTATCACTTCTACATAATAAAATTAACTTCATCAATTTTATTTTCTGAAAAACACGGGTATATTTTTATTTTTAATCATTTTAATACTAATGGATCTGATCGGAAAAAAATAGCCTCAATATGATATTTTGTTGTTTAAATAATAAATAAATATAAATATATATACTTGGCTGTTTACATTAGTAGAATTATGTTCCAGTCTAACTAGATAACTAATGATAAAATCTTGTCTGACTTTTTAGAACATCCAAAGTGAATCTAAACAATATACGTTTTCATCAGAAATTTAGATCCAGCTAATGTTAAATTTCTGGGTAACTTTTGAGAATATTCAAAGTGGATCAAGTGAACTAAGTACTCAGATGATGTTTTAGATCCAGCTAATGTTATATTTGTGTTTGACCTTTCAGAACATCGAAGGTGGACCTTGCGAACTACATGTTCAGTAGGCTATAATCCAATCATGTAACTATCTTTGACCTTTCAGAACTTCCAAGGTGGACCTAGTAGAACTATGATCCAATTATATATTTCGGTCTGACCTTTCAGAACATCCAAGGTGGACCTAATCAACTATGTATTCAGTAGAACTATGATACAATAATATATTTCTGTCTGATCTTTCAAAATATCCAAGTTGGACCTAGTAGAACTATGATCCAATCATAAATTTCTGTCTGACCTTTCAGAACATCCAAGGTGGACCTAATCAACTATGTATTCAGTAGAACTATGATACAATAATATATTTCTGTCTGATCTTTCAAAATATCCAAGGTGGACCTAGTAGATCTATGATCCAATCATATATTTCTGTATGACCTTTCAGAACATCGAAGGTGGACCTAGCGAACTACGTATTCAGTGGCGAGTGGGAACTGATCGACGTCCGGATCCGCCGTACCGAGATGAAGTACGCATGTTGTATAGAGCCGTACCCGGATGTCCGGTTCACCATCGTCATACGACGCAAAACTCTCTATTATTTATTCAACATTATATTTCCTTGTCTATGGCTTACAATACTGAGGTAAGATTTAGCCATCAAAGGGCGCTTGTGTGATGATTGAGATGATTGATGTAAACTTATTGTCCGGAAAATGTACACGGTTCAATTATGCTATTTTATAAATACTACGTTTCTTCAGATATATTTGTTTGGAATAATATTACATTCGTTTTAGTCTCGTTCCGTGCGAGAAATAAATAAATAAATACGTTTAGAAGTAAAAGTTATAATGGTACCCCTCGATTACCTCTACCTTAAATGCTCATACGCTTGGTATCCATGTAAACATTGTTAACCTAACTCTCATCTTAAGTCCTGCCCTACACACATCTAAACGCAATACTAGTCGTAGGAAGAACTGAAGATTTGAAATATTATCGAGTACTCCACGCTAAATGAAAATGCAAAGACGACTAAATCAATAAGCAACGATTTATTTCTACCAGCACTATCTACTATATATTTAACGGGTGTACATTAGATGGTTAGCATATTTTTCCATCGTTAAAAACGAACATGTATAAAAATATTTTAATAACAAACATTTTAAAACATTAAATATAACAAAATAATCATTATTTTTTATAGTTATAATAATTCAAACGTTGGTCGTTATATTGTATATTGAAAAGATTTCTAGAATGACTTTTATTGCTTTTAGTACAATATGTCTATTTTCTATTTCGTAGTGAATTTAAAATCATGGACACCCACCCTATAAAAATTATTCGTTTTAAACAGGATTAATTCACATGCAACATACAGTATATTATAATGCTGATGATGTTCTTTAAAAAGCACATTATTTAATAGTGCCTGTCAAAGTTTTAATTTTCTTTTTTTAGTATTAAATAATTTACTTTTTTTTTCGATGAGAGCACACATCGTAAGAACTGTATAATTTTAAACAACCTTATTTCCTCTTTTACTTTCTCGTATATACGAAGTATAGAGAAAGTCTTGTAGTCGTGCAAAAAAAAAATCGATTTTTACAAATCTCGAAGTTTTACACCTCACTGATACGGAAAAACATAATTTTGCAATCTTGTCCGTATGTCTGTGTGTCTGTGTGTGTGTCTGTCTGTGTGTAAACACGATAACTTGAGTACCGTTATAGCTAGGTTGATGAAATTTCATATATAAGTATTTTATCAAAATCGTAGATCCGTATCAACTTTTGAGCGATTCCCGATAACCGGAGGGGGTACTTTTTCTACTTTGAATTTTTCAAAAGCCTATAACTTGAGTACTACTTCAGATAGATAAATGAAATTTCACATGTAAGTAAAAGATCTATATCTCTACCTTCTATCAAATTTTGAGTTATTTCCGTTGACCCGAAGTACTAATTTACGCTATTTCCGATTTCTCAAAAAACGCATGTAAATTTATAAAGTACTAATAATATTGCGCGCTATTATGCACATTTTGTTTTGGCGTTCGCTTGGTGCGCAATTATTTTTTCTATGAGGTTCAATTCTATTTTTAAAAGTTTAAGTAATTAAAAATGATGTCTATATTCCAAGTTATATAAGAATATTTGAGAAAGTTTAGGGGAGGTCACTCCCGGTTTATTTGTACATATGTTACAAATAAGTAAAGTAAGTAACGTTCCCTTTCAAACCTGACGGTCTATAGGGCAAGTGAAGTAGAGTCAGTACTATGCCCAGCCGCCTTTACTTTCCCTAACATGAGTTAGGTGCCCATCAGAGTTGGGTGGACTCATGGACGGGCTGCTGACTTGAACCCGGATTCGAACTCGAACTCGAGACGGCCACACTGTCCCGTCTATTTTATTATTTTTTTAATTTCTTTTTTTTTTTTTTTTTTGTATTTCCAAATTTATTTATTTTATTTTATTTCGCTCTCTTTTTTTTTAATTAATACTTTTTTTTTCCCAATTTCAAACAAATACAGTAACATTCCACGCCGTTTGGGTGGATATTTACAAGATAGTTACATTGGTGTACAGAGTATAGTAAATAAATAGCGAAATATGTAAATGAATACAAAAGATACATTGAATTTAAAAGCTTGTTGGTTCAAAAATTGAGAAGAAGCTGGTTTGAAACATGTTTGCCAACAAAAGAGGTGGAAGAGTATAACATATGGAAGAATAGTCGAAAACAAAGCTGGTTTACATGAATTTCATCTCATTTTGTATTTCCAAAACCTTAATGTAACCCTCTTCAACGTATCGATTTGCCGCTTCAAAAATGCTTATTGTAAAAAAACCAAATGTATAAAAACTTATTGTTTTTAATATAGTAATATATAAATTCATTTAATTAGTTTAGAAACTAGAACTAATTCGCTTAACTGCAAACTTTGAAAACTGTATTCTATCAGGAATGTGACGACAGTGACTAGAACTAGAATTGACTACAAAATCAGCACATATTGTGACCCAAGTAAAAGCTTGCATAAAATAAACCGGAGTGATCTCCCCTAAACTTTCTCGAAAATTCTTTTATAACACTACGAGGGATGGCAACTCGCGATATAGACATAATTTTTAATCATGTCTATAGTAATTTTAATTAGTAATTTTTTATTACTTAAACTTTTTAAAATAGAATAGAATCTCGTAGAAAAAAAATAATTGCGCACCAAGTAAATGCCAAAGAATCTATATATATATATATATATATATATATATATATATATATATATATATATATATATATATATATATATATATATATATATATATATAAATTCTCTTCTTGGAGGCCCTAGAAAACACCAACCTGTAAGCGCGCTCCCTACCACCCCCACCTCTACATGGTCTGGTGAGCTGTGGTTCACGCTAAATGTTTACAATACGGGTTTAGTGACGGCTATTAGGGGTAGATAATTTAGTTTGAAACGATTTTAAACTTAGGGGAGGTAACTAAGAGGAGGCTGCTTTCACGGGGGGGATAGGCGTTGGGGAAAGGAGGGGGGAGGGTTATCGTCATTAACAAGCTACTAATAGTGTTTTAAAGCAAATATATTCAGTGGCAACATTGGTACTGTCGAATTCACAAATTATGAAAAGTAGAAAATAAAACATTTAAATAGCGGCGTATGATACGCCGCGGGTCGGCTCGTATATTTATAATAGTGTGGAATATTAGTACTTTATAAATTCATATTAGTTTTTTGAGAAATCGGAAATAGCGTAAACTAATGTTTCCGGTCGACGTAAATTACTAAGAATTTGATAGAAGGCAAAGGTCTTTTACTTATGTGTGAAATTTCATTAATCTATCTGAAACAGTACTCAAGATACAGGCTTTTGAAAAATTGAAAGTAGAATAAGTTCCACTTCCGGTTGATACAGAACTACAAATTTGATATAATACTTATATATGAAATTTCATCAGCCTAGCTGTAACGGTACTCAAGTTATCGTGTTCACAGACACACATACACACACACATACACACAGAAATGCGGACAAGATTGCTAATCTATGTTTTTCCGACTCAGGGAGGAGTAAATGTCGCACGATTACAATACTTCCTCTATAATTCGTATACGAGAAAGTAAAAAATATAATGACATAGATTTTTAACTTTACTCTCAACACGGCTAATTTTTAATCTATTTTTTCTGATCGTCATGTTAAGTTGTATTATACCGAAAAACGACGCCGGACTAAGTTTTGTTGTATGAGAGAGATCTGCATTTATTGATTTATTTCTATACTCCAGTTTACTAGGATTCTGGCTGCCCCCAGATTCAGGGGAGAAAATCACACTTGGGATTACCGTTCTTTTGGCCTTTTCTGTCTTCATGCTATTGATAGCAGAGAGTATGCCGGCCACTTCAGAGTTCGTTCCCCTTATTGGTAAGTTGTATCTATGCGCAAGTTTTTTTTTTCTTCAAGACAGCTCTGTGATAAAACGTGTATGATCAGCGGCGGAACTAGAAAAAGAGGCTCAACCGCTCAATGTATGTATGTATGTATATATATATATATATATATATATATATATATATATATATATATATATATATATATATATATATATATATATATATATATATATATATATATATATATATATATATATATATATATATGTGGTGACAGGACAAATGATCTCAGACAAAATATCTCAGACAAAATATCTCAGGACAAATGATCTCAAGGACAAATAATCTCACGGACAAAAGATAGCAGGACAAAATATATCTCAGTCCTGAGATCATTGGTCCTGAGATCATTTGTCCGTGAGATATTTTTCTTATGTATAAAATCACACACACACACACACACACATATATATATATATATATATAAATATATATATATATATATATATATATATATATATATATATATATATATATATATATATATATATATAATATGCGTAATTATTTTATAAATGCTCCCCCCCCCCGGCCTAGTAACCTATTTAAAGAAGTGCAATATTTTATTGAATCACTTAAGACGTTTGCCTGTCTTTCATACTAGAATTCGTTGAGTGGTTTTAAATATTTTTTTCTACGCAAAAGCATGAGCTAGTGACAAGAATAATCACTGCTTTATTTGTTTTTCCTTTCAAGGATATTGTTTATTTTTGGTCGAATTTTGAGCCAGTATACAAACTGCCTCCCTTTTCCTTTCCCCCCCCCCCCCCCCCCTAGCAATTTGGTGTTTGCCTTCACGGTAGTTCCGCCACTGCTGCTGATCTGAACTAACAGAACTGTTAAGTTCCTCACTTCTACAATATATTCCTTGTCTGACCAATCAGCCACGGTCCAGTAGAATATCGACATTAGGTACATCACAATTTACTCGTTAACTAAAGCGATAAGGCGTCAATAAATCAACCAATCTTAAATTAACTCGCCAAGATTAGTCCTATGATCTAATTTGAAGTCGATTAAATGTTTACAAAAATAGTTTCTATAAGATTTGTCGCTAGAGAAAGCTGGGTACTTTTAGTTTAAGGATAAGCCATCGATCTTAAAGGGGCGGGAAGGAAACGATGGGCATCTAATTCACATTAGGGAAGGTAAAGGCGGTTGGGCATAGTATTGACCACATAGTTCCGTTCCTTCATATGCCAAGGTCAAGAAACATAAACTCTATTTCATCAGCTCTGAAAGGGGAACTTTAAGCAGTCATGTATTTACTTTTTAATATGTTATGTAGCTGTATCATTATCTCCTACCATAGCCTGATGCCTTCGCTATTGTGTACCTGATAACATATATCTCCTAACCTAACATGATACCTTCTCTATTGTATATCATCTGCCATAGCCTGACGCCTTCTGTATTGTATATCTCCTAACCTAGCTTGACGCATTCACTATTGTATCCTACCATAGCCTGATGTCTTCTTTATTGTATCCTACCATAGTTTGATGCCTTCACTATTGTATCCTACTATAGCCTGATGCCTTCACTATTGTATCCTACCATAGCTTGATGCCTTCACTATTGTATCCTACTATAGCTTGATGCCTTCACTATGGTATTCTACCATAGCCTGATGCCTTCACTATTGCATATAAAAAACAGCAATATCGCCAACCCTTGCCTGATGTCTTTACAATCCCAGCATATCGTGTACCCATATTTGTCATTTTGTTACGTAACGCCCAACATGAAATTGTAAATGTGAAACGGAATCAATTCAAGCAGGTTTTTAAAAAAAAATAGAAACCAGAACAGCTATATCAAGATAAAGGCATGACAAGAGAGAAAAAAAAAGACGTGTAAAACGACACTTGGTTAGCTTTTGGCGAGAGAAATAAGGTTTTATTAAATTGATGGGAAACAGCGGATTGTCAGGTCAGTGATCTGGCTCTATAGAAACTGGCGCAATAATCTGGCCACTAATTGCTGCGCTGGGCGGTGTTTGCACGATGCAGACCATGTCAACAATTACATGAGCAATAAACAACAATTAAGCTGGTAAAACACAGCCGTCTGTGAATCTCAAGAAATTCCATACAATTATTTCGGGGTTTTTCTTCAAAATATAAAAAAAAATACGTTTGGCATTTTAAGGTGATTTTTGTCTGGCTAATGACAATACTAATGTTGTGATTTGATTTCCTTCTAGGTATTTACTTGACAGTGACGATGGGAATGACGTCACTATCCATCATCCTGACAGTGTTTGTTCTACAGCTGCACCACGTCGGTCCACACAAAAGGCGAGTCCCGGGCTGGCTGCGGTCTCTCGTCTTCGGCGTCATCGCCCGTCTCGTCTGCATGTGCCAGGCGTCTCAGACGTTCAAAACGCAAGAACACGCAAAAATCACCGCCAGCCACACGGTACAGATCGTCGAGCCCTCTCACGATGTTTCCGCTTCCGGCGGTGAGTCCAGCGTGTCGGAAAGACGTTCTTACCGCCCCGGTGGAGGTGGTGGTGGTGGTGGTGGTATGTGCACAGCGCGGAACTGTAACGGCGAGGTGTTGCTCCAACGTAGCAGTGGTAACGGGGACAGGGTAGCCCCAACGAGTAGCGAACTCAACCTTCAAACTATGGGGTACCAGCAAGCGCAGTGCTCGGAGTACGGGTTCCCTCAAGGAACTTACGAGATGCCTTCATCTTTCTCCAACAACTTCAGGTCCAGCTTAAGGTCGAGCTTCAGAAGAGACAATCGCTTCCGCGGCTCGTTTAGAGCTGGGTTTCCTGTATCTGTGAACTACAACATCGACAACGGACAGTCCATGTACCAAAACGACCAGGAGTTTGACAAATACCAGGAGCTGGTGTCTGAGTGGCAGTTTGTAGCCCACGTCATGGACAGGCTGCTGTTCTGGTTGTTTCTCTTTGTTGCTGTTGTTTCATCCTTGGCGATTCTTGTCATCAAACCGCTAATGAAACCCCCTGCTGTATAGTTTCTTCCAGAATGTTCCATTCTACTTCACTGCATTCTTACATCTTTACGTTTGTGGTCTTTCATTTTCTTCATCTCATATTGTGTTTATCGCGAAATTCTATTCACATGTTGGTTTTATTCACCTAAAACAGTGGCGCCTCTAGGTGGGGCGACGCCCTAAGTTGGGATTACACCACCTAGTAACGCCACTTAGTGAAATATTATTATGTCGGAGTCTTTTATTTTAGGAATAATACAAAGAAACGGAATGTATGTCCAATTTTATTTTATGTAGTAAGTTATTTGCGTTAAATGAAAATGTGCGTATTGCAGATGATTACTATGTATGTTAATTGTAAATTATTTGATTAAACTATTTTTTTCAAAAAACATCTTTTTATATTTTATAAATTATGTTGAATTATCGGTATGCACGGTCTTTTAAGTGGTTGTCAAAAAAGACGCCACAGTCCTGGGAGGGGCGAGATTTTCCACGATTAGCGACCACCGCACTGTAAACAACATTTGTTTGTAAATTATAATTAAATTAAGTCAATGTACTTAATCTCGATCTGGATTTGCTAAAACTTTAGCATTAAATATCTATTAAGCAATGCCTTGTGGCAAAAAATTTATCCAGCTAAAAACAAACAATTAAATGTAGCTGTATTTCAATTTTGTGTTGGCCACATATCTATATAAAGGGAAGCAACTCAATTATTTATTTTTAAATTATAAGATAAATTGTTTGGCTTGGGATATTTATACTATGGTCGATACTTTAAAATTTAAAATGTCCACATTATGTTCCGTTTAAAATTTAGTTATATAATCTAATGCCCAACTTTAAACAATGAAGACACAAATCTCCATTGAATATTTAGTTATTAAATCTACACTTTAAAGATTATTAAACGTTCATACATTAAACATTTAGTTTTTAAACTAGATAGAGTGTTACATTTACATGGACTGCAAAAAATCTCGTCTTCATGTAAAAAAGGTGTAAAATAAAAAAAAAAGAAAAAAAGAAAAAGAAAAAGGTGTTGGTGGGGGAGGCACTATGGCTCTAACAGTTCAATTCAAATGAGCATAACTTCGGTGTGCATCACAATAAAGGCATATAACATCAGTGTAACGAATGAGGGGGGGGGGAGAGCCAAAAAATATCAGAAGTAACAATGCATCTGGTGAAAATGAGCGCTATGAATTTGTTTAACAATCCATATGATGGGGAATATCGACGACATACTCTTTTAGACACGGAGAAAACCTTGGTTGAAATGGTTTCATAACTGATTTTTTAAAAATATAATTGATTGCAGGTCAATGCTTTATTAATCATGTGGGACACAATGATGAATGAAAAACATGCTGTGTGGTTTATGCACACTTAGTACTTTTTTCCTGGGGAAGTGGGGCTAATGTGAATCTACATGGAATAGCCGTAGGGGGAGTAGACACAAAAAGAAAAATATTAAAATCACGCAGTGATACAAAATTGCAAACTGGGATTTCTTCAACTCAGGTAGGTTTAAAACGTTCAGATTTGTGAGTTCGTGAACACGTTAACTTGAGAACCGTAAATTCCAGAATCTCTACGTGATTTCTATCAACTTTCGAGCAATTACTCGTAACTTTATTTCTGGTTTCACTGAAGCCTTCAAAATGTATAAGTTTCTATCATCATTATCATACTCTAAAAATTTTTCGTCCGTTTGTTTAAAAAACGATACCGCTTCTATAGCCATCCAAAGTCTTACACTAATAGGTGACAAAGCTTAGGGAAGATAACTCCGGCTTCCTGAAACAATAATAATAGATCCCAATAATTCAATATTAATCACACACTTTTTTTCAAAATGCCTTTTTTTTTTAAATAAAAAGAAAGAAAAATAGACTTCAATAATAATACATTTTATTTTGATGAAACAATGTTATAGACGATGCGTTTTAAAAGTTTTTTTAATGCAAAATGCTAATCACAATATTAATGGTAACAATAAATTTAGTGCAACCTCTGAAAGGAAATTACTCAATATTTTTTTTTCATGTTTGTCTCCTCTTCTGAATCCAGCACATTAAAAAAAATATTTTGTTACTGTGAATAATGCATCAAAAATATAGCACTGAGAAAACAAATATTTATGAGTTTATCTAGACAATTAGAAGATTGAGTGTGCAAAGATCTAAACGGAGTTCAACATTTTCATTAACCAAACCATGAATATTTAACCAAATATCTGTAAGCTTTAAAACAACTGCACCAGATATTCAATAATTAATTCCAGAACATTTGTGTTGGCCAATTTACTTCACCTGTTTATTTTAAATGAAAATAAAAGTTTGTTTAGATTGTAGTAATTTTTGTAACAAAATGTACAATATTTGGACTTCCAAAAGAAATTTGTCAGAACAAGGGACGTTTTGAATAAGTCATTGGAATCATAAAGTACTAGCATAAGCCAGCAGTCAGTATTTAATTAATGGATTACGTCCACAATTTATTTTTCTCAATACTATTTACCAGTGCTGTAGATGCAATGAATGTAGCTACAGGCATAAATGTAAAGTTTTAATTATTATGCAGTGTAAATGAGATACTTTTGATTAATAGCAAATACACAATAACACAGTTAATGACAAATGAAAAGAATTCGTACCAATATTTTGCAACTGTGGTTGGGTAAAGAATTATTTAATTGTTACACATGGCTAAAACAATTTGACACTCAACAGGTTTCATTGATCTGGCCAGCCAGGTTTTAAATACTACATTTTTAAAAGTAGTTTTTCAAAGTTGCCATTTTTTAGAAAACATAAATCTTCACACAAAAAAATAAACAAAAAAACCATCTCTTTGAATTGTATCTTAAGCAAGATAAAGATTAATGTAAAAATTCAAATTTGTTTAATTTTCATATAAAGTAGATTCAACTCGAATATTACATTTTCATGTGATTATTTGGTAGAAATGTATAATATTTGATTATTGTTTATCAATTAATTTTTTTAATCCTATGA
Source organism: Physella acuta (assembly GCF_028476545.2). Classification (NCBI taxonomy): domain Eukaryota; kingdom Metazoa; phylum Mollusca; class Gastropoda; family Physidae; genus Physella; species Physella acuta. The sequence continues at coordinate 572,616 of NW_026731648.1, forward strand.
CATCATTTAATAATGAACCATAAAGAAAAATCATTGAACAATAGAATTTATAGAACACATCAATGATGAAATTCCATCACAGCAGAACACAGAAACTGTAAATAAATCAGTATAGCTCATGAAAACTCAAAAAGCAGAGCACAAGTAACAATGAATAAAATAAAAATATATGGCCATATTTTGTATTTAATTTTCTTTGACAATAATATAGAACAACTGTTTGACATCAGAAAAGCTTATGTATTTTCCAGCTAATTGAAATCAACATTATTAATTATAATTCTTTTTAATTTCATTAAAACTAAAAAAATATTTTATTTAAAATTTGTACAGCTTTAAAAGATAATACTATACTGTATACATACATAATCTGTCTATGTATCACAGAAGAATAAATCATTAAAATAATGTTGCTTTGAGTTAATCTCACAAAAACACTGTTTGATTTTGTTTTAATTTTTCTCATTAATATTTTGATTCTTAAGTTCTCGTTTATAAACAATTTAAGTTTTAATAAAACATTAGATGACTAAACATCTATCAAAGAGATAATTAATTAAATAAACAATTATTTTTTTTAAATAAAATAAGTCTGAAGATAATCAGCAGCAAATAAAAGTAAAAAAAATAACAGTAGCAGACAGGTGAAACAAAATATAAAGTGGCACTTTTGTTTGCTTGCTGTTGTATAAATAGTTAGGTTTGGAATGATGTGAGATATAATCCAATATAACAGTTAATAGATGTGGTTTTATTTATATATATATATATATATATATATATATATATATATATATATATATATATATATATATATATATATATATATATATATATATATATATATATATATATATATAAATGTACGTGAACAAATATTTTTTATGTAATTTTAAGGAATTTTTAGTTTTCTGTACATTGTTGAAAAGGAGAAATATTACTCTTTATATTCTAACATGTTACACACATTTTTATTACAAGAGTTGAAACTTCTGAAAGTTGTTAATAGAAAATATTTGATGATGACTAATAAACTATTTCAAACATATTATCACCTATCAGTTCTAATATAATAACTTCTGATGGAACAGCTTACAAGTTTTTGATTAGCATCAGAAATTCATGAAGTTACTCCATGCATCTTTTTGAGACAGAATGTAAGTTTAAGACTGCATGTAGGTTTTCTAGACTGGTATATGCAATACGCCTTCTCTGATGGCTTTAACCTGCAACAATCGTTGACCCTTGAGTGTGTAGCGTGACCAAGCAAATAGCTGCAGCAATGCACAGGCCACAGGGACGTATATCAATATAAGGAAAACTCCTTGTTTGTGAACTGATTTTGTCATATGATCCATTTTAGACAGGTCAAGTTTTATTGAACCTGATTCATTTCCTGATTGAAATATATCATGACCTGAAATATTTAAACAAATTTAATTTAGTATCCAGATTAAAAACATACTGCAATTATAAGTAATAAAAAAAAAATTCTTTTAATAATTAAATCAGTACAGAAAAATCTTTTTCTTTTTCTTCGTTCTAATTTTTTTGTAATGTTCGACAGAATTAACACAGTTAAGTATTATGGTGTCAGCATGTTATATGTCATATGGCCTGTTGACTCTGCTTTCAACCTGCTATACTATATTTGCTTCCATCCAAGAACAAACTACAAGGCAGCAGTTGTTTGATTTTGGAGTTTTCTCTCCAAGAAGGAAAGCTGTCCCCAGCAATCAAGCTCCAGCGTTAATGGCCCAACTACTGCAGCCCCTACAGAAATATCTAAGTATAAATATTATTCTAGATAAATAGGCATTAAAAACTACCTGTCTGTAGAGCTAAAATCCAGGTCCCTATAACAGGAGCTAATGTTTGGCCAGGTTTTGACACAAGAGCAGCCGTTCCAAATATTAAAGCAGACACAGCTTGTGGCCGCGAGTGTAAAACAACATCCTCATCTACCAAATCACTGATTACCAAACTCAGCAGTTTACAAGTACCTTCTGTAAACACACGGTTACTAAAAATGAAAAAAATAATAATTTTTTAGCAATTATTTAAACATTTTTATTTTAAAGACAAACTATTCTAAATACAAAGCAAAACTTCTCTGCCTCTCTTTCTTTCTTAGACAAGCACATAGTGAGCTAAGCACATATAAACTAGCAGGCTCATGATGTCAGCAACTAGTTAATTTCCACCAGGCTTTTCCTTTCTTCTACAGTCCACCACAATAATAGATTACAAGTAGAAGAGGAGATTTAGTTTGGTACGAGGATTAATAGAGACTACAGGACTGAACTAACAACAATCAAAGGTATAATGTATGCATACTACCACTCCATCAAAATCTCAACTAGATTAATAAAAAAACATAATAAACTCATGCAATGTGGCATATCAATCTTTGTTACCTGGCAATAAAAAAACACAGCAGCCAAACATGATGAGGACCTGCCTCATACATGACAAGACTCAGCAGTAGTTTGATCAGGAATAAAGTCCTTATAACAGCATAAACACCATATTTCTTACACAAGCTCAGGAAGTACAAGTTGTTGATATGTGGTGCAATAAATGATATACCTGCATCAAGAAATACATGTTTATAGTCTTGTCATAAAGTTTTAATACAATTATAACAGTAATAGCAATACTAGCAATATTAAAGTTACAATAACAAGTTACTTTGAGTGAGTAGCTTGTTAAACTAAAAAAATCTTTCAGAAACAAAGATGAAAATGAAGATTATTTTTGGTTTACTACTTGTATTTATATTGTAATATCAATCTTATAATTTTATTGAAGTGGGAAAAATAACACAAGAGGTCTAGCATGAAAATAAGAAAATACTCACTCAACAAAAAAGATGCCATAGTAGGGCTCACTGATTCCCCCAGAAGTGTGTCCAAAAACAATGGGAAGAAGTTGGAGTTGAAATGACAGTGAAAAACCTAAACAAATTAGACAATATTTCCTTATTGGAGTGTGTATTCATAAATTTTATATTTATTAATAAGTAATTAAAAGTTAATTTAACAGTTTGTAATTATGCTTACTTGTACTAAATTCATAAATGCAAACCAAAGAAAGTTTCTGTGGGAAAGAAGTTGCTTTCCAAATTTGACAACAGATGCATTGTTTTTAGATTCATCTGGATCTAGTGACTTGCTCCTGCAAAGATATAAATTAGTTTTCCTTGACAAATGGGAACAACATATTTATATATATAATAGAAGCAATAGGTAATTCTATAATTTTTTTTAATGTTCCATTAAGGTTTCAATTATTAGCATCTGAAATACTTACATTTGAGAATCATAGTTGAATTGCTTGCTATGCTTTAAATATGCTGCCTTTAATACTCTCACCATGGTGATGTAACCAACAAGTGACAGGATAGCAAGACCAGAACAAAAGATTTTAAAAGCTGTCAAGTCTGATTTATTCCACACCAAGTAAGATAAGAATACTGACACTGAGCCTATGGCGCTAAATACTGAACACCTAGAATTAAGTTTAGTTCTAACATCAGCAGACAAAGACAAATCAGCCAACAGCGCTGAGTGATGTAGATCAATCATAGTTAGGAACCCGTCGTACAAACATAAACAAACTGCAAACTGAAGACCAGGCCAGGCCCAGTGTGTCCAGAATAGAAGAAAAGCAACAGCAAACAAAGGCCCATAAATGTGAAGTGCGTTTAACCTGCTCCATACTACATCAGAAACTCTGCCATGTCCAGCTTTATTTTGTACTAACAATTTCTTGTCACTGAACCAACCAAATAAAGGATCATTGCATGAGTTCCACAGCAGGAATATTGTTTCTCCAAGCCAGAAGGATGTTTTGTCTATCTTGTAAACAGAGACGAACATATCAACATGATAGAGTAAAAACACATTGTGAAGAATGGAGGTAAAGAGTGTTAGTGATCCATAGGCTGTCTCCATCTCCGATGACTGATCTGTTGAAAAAAAAAGAGTTGTCCTCAAAAACAAAGAAAATAAAAGAGCTACTACATGACATGTTAAAGTAATTAAAGAAAGTAAAGGTTTATTTAATATCTATTCGAAGCTTAACAACACAAAAGTGTTGTTTAAACTGTAACCAGTGTAGTAGAAATAATCAATAACAATAATTGTAGAAATGAATTGTTACTGATGATTCCTACTCAAATGTGGCTAACTGTTTTTTGCCTGAGGCAGCTAGAAAATCAATAAAAAGTAGTTGTATAGGTGTTTTCTTAAATAATAGCATCTATATATAGAGAGAGAGACCTGTTTTTAAAGCTTTATTGAAAATAAATTCTAGACCATTATGTTGATACATAGTTCCATTTAAATAAATCTCCAGATTCTACTGAGATCAATTTTTAAATTATCAACTGTAAATTTAAAAAATTATATAGTCTCTCTATGTGAATCTAATACTAAACCTAATTAATGATAGTGGCTGTAAGTAAATTAGTAATGAGTATTATAAAAATATTGATTTGTAATTAATAAATAACATACCAGGCCGCCCATAGCCTACACACTACACCACAAATTAATTAGCAGTGTAAAACCAAGCAATACAATCATAAATGTGTATTTAAAAAAATTAAATATTAAATGGTCTTCTGGCTTTTCAATAGTGAAATATTAAATAAGATGTTTGTGACAATGCAGGAATAACCTAATAGAACAAAATTACTAAGTTAAGTGACTGTCAGAATTTACTTTTTCAACTTCAAATACAATACAAAAAATAAATCGTGTTTTCCTAATGTTTTGGTGTGTTTCGGTTTGTTATAATAAAATACGCTCAACTGGAGGTAAACAAGCAACGGAGAATAAAATACGCTGAAATGGAGTTTTACCGCAGTAGTAAGCAGTGTTTCTTCCAGACTTTTTTTCTCCGGGGGGGGGGGGGGGAGGGGGGGGGCACTTGAAATCGTCGGGGGGGGGCGGTAAACTTTCTTCGGGGGGGGGGGGGGGCGGGACACTGTTAAAAAGTATATATTTTCTATAGGTAATCTATCGTTTTGGGTACGTAAAATCGCCCGCGGCTCTATTTATGTACGAAAACGTTACCTCATTGTCAAGGCTTTAATAGAAGTATATTGTCATACTTTTGTGTCAAATATTATAGATAAATGAATAATAAACCTAAATCAATGGCTAAATATATCGATATAGGCCAGAAATGAACTTTAAACAGCAGTATCTGAGAGCAAGATTTGCTATATAAACAGCAGCCATTTGTAAAATAGAGTGGCTTCCCCCTGAATCTGGCGCTAAAAGCTTATAAAAATAAAACTTTGACAAGATGGCTGCTATAGTAAATGAGCATGGTTGCATCTGTTGGAAACATCGCTAGTCTTCATTTATTACGGAAAAGTTTTAATTCATATGTTTAAAAACAGGTACATAAATGAATCAAGGAAACATTTTTGAATTTTTTAAAACATAAATCTTCCTCAAAATGTGAAATAATTATTAAAATTTAAGGAGTCACCTGTTTTTCACATTACAAATCGCGGGCGATTTTACGTACCCAAAACGATAGATTACCTTTCTATATAAATTTTATAAATTTCATTTCGTTCGGGGGGGCGGTAAAAATTTTTTAGGGGGGGCTAAGCCCCCCCCCCCCCCCCCCCCCCCCCCCCCCCCCCCCCCCCGAGAGATGCCTGGAAGACACTCTGGTAGTAAGTTAAGTCACAGTAGTGTTACAGTCAAACAGTGAAAGACCGAAAGAAAGTGAAATGGTGGACACTACAGTAGGCCTATTTGATTAATTTTTATTGGGCCATAGAAGATTTACAATTAATATTTGTAAAGAAAGGTCTTACTTTTTCAACTGATCTACACGGGACTAGATCTCTAAAATGTCATGATAAAAAAGGATGTTTACAACTAAGCATTCCATTTTTCTTTTGCAGAAGAGTTACAAATAGTTCATTGTACCGATTGGATAGACAAAAGACAGCTGATGCCGGTAATATTTTTATTTAGATCTGAATTTTGATTATAGAAAATTATGTAGATCTAGCTATAGGCCTAGATCTAGACAAAATAAATATAAACACACTTAAGGGAAATAGATTGCGTTAGTAAATTAGTTTTACAACTAGATCTAGATCTAGATCTAACTCATTACTTTAAGTACTTTACCCTCACTGACTTCACATTTTTTGTTACACTTTTTTTTTACAAGTTTACTGAGTCGTCTGAGTCTGAGTACTGTGAGTACTGAATGAATGAGAGTAGGCCTATAAAATATTATTTTTATTAGTGTTATTAGGCTAATTAGGCCTATTATATTATTACTTAGAGTAACTTAGAGTTAGAGTGTTTAGGTTTAGGACAGTTAGAGTGTTGGACCACAGAAGCAGATAAACTCTATTTCATCTGCCCTGTTCATAGACCACCATGCCCAGAAGAATAGCACTTCACTTAACTATTTTATAATTTTTTCAGAATTGCTGTCAGATTTCAAGAAGTTCAGAGATTTAAAAATGCCGTTTAAGTATGTAAATGATATGAAGAGAAATAGAGGTGGGCCTTACAAAACCGAGCCAGCAACTGATCTGACTCGTTGGCGCTTGTCGAATGTGGAAGGCCGTCAGACTTGGCAGTATTTTGTTAAAGAAGAAGATGTCCCACGTGAACAGACTATGTTAGAAAAACATTCTTTAGGCCTGGATACAGTAGGTTCATTTTTTTATATGCATCTGGTTGTTCAGTAAGATATTTTGGTATCTAGTATGTTATTAAAAATTCCATTTGTTTCAAATAACCTAGTTACCTAGTAAACTTCTAATGTTAATATTCTGTCTGTCAAAGAGCAAGGAAGCACCAGACCTACCGAAAGCTGAGACTCCCCAAGAAGCTGCTAACAATGGAATGCGTTTTTATACAAAGCTACAGGCAGAAGACGGCCATTGGGCTGGAGATTATGGTGGTCCACTCTTCCTCATGCCTGGTATATTCTCATCATTTCTTTTAATACTACTTTCTGCATCCTCATGCCTGGTATATTCTCATCATTTCATTAATACTACTTTCTGCATCCTCATCATGCCTGGTATATTCTCATAATTTCATTAACACTAATTTCTGCATCCTCATGACTTAAATGACTGATTTCATCAATAAATTTCAGGTATAATCATTGTTTGCCATATTACAAAGACACCTTTTACTGAAGCCCAGAGACTAGAGATGATCCGCTACTTGCGATCTGTCATGTGTCCTGATGGTGGATGGGGACTGTAAGTTCAATAACAGTAGACCAAATCATTAACAACTACTGTAATTACCATGTTTTTTTTTTAATATTACTTACTTTTGTTGTCCTTTTACAGTCGATACACTTCTGTTGTCTATTCTCTTTAGGCATATAGAGGGTCCACCAACAGTATTTGGCTGCACATTAAATTACTGTGCTATGCGTATGTTAGGTGTCCCTGCTGATGATGGGGATTTAATAAAGACTAAAAAATTGCTTCATAAATTAGGTATGATTTTTATCTATCACATATTAAGCTTTGAAAAAGTTATTGAAACTTGATTTACTTTAATGGAGTGAGATTCTTAATCAAATTTTGAAAAAAGTTATTGAAATTTGATTTTCTCTAATGGAGTGAGATTATTAATCAAATTTTGTTTTTAAATAGGTGGCGCTGCAGCAATACCATCTTGGGGTAAATTTTGGCTTGCTGTTCTTAATGTATACAGCTGGGATGGCTTAAATTCACTCTTCCCTGAGATGTGGTAGGCTCTTATTCTTTACACGTAAATACTTAATATAGGTGTTACTAGGTGTTTTAAAGTCCTGTTTAATAGATTCAATACTTTATTTAAAAAGTTATTTTAAAAATTTCAAAAGTGTAAATTTGAAAATCTAACAGGATTCTTCCATCTTGGCTACCCTTCCATCCATCAAAGTTGTGGTGTCATTGTCGTCAAGTTTACCTCCCCATGGCTTATTGCTTTGGTAGAAGGATAGTTGCACCTGAGGATGATCTTATCCGACAACTTAGAAAAGTTTGTTTACCACTACATCCCAAATAAAATATAAAATACGTTCAATTTTGTATTGGCTAATTTAAACTATCATTTAGGATTTGTATATATATTTTTTGATAATTTAAAATCTTTAATAAACTAAAATATGACCCATTTATTTTTACATACTTGATAAACCATTTTAATGCATTTCTTTAAACCTTGTGCATTGTTTCAGGAGATTTATGTTGAAGATTTTAATACAATCAACTGGCCAGATCAGAGAAACAATGTGTCTGCTGCTGATTTATTTAGTCCACACTCATGGCTTTTAGATTTAGCTTACAGTAAGTACTCACTATGGCCATCATTACCTTATTTATTAAAAGAATATATATATCAAGAGGTTCTTAATATCTTAATAAAGTTATGGCTCAATTATTTTTGTTTTCTCACTAAAAATCTAACTTTACAATAAAGTGTAGATGCTTATTGGTTCCCTAAAATCAACTTTAACATAAAAAAATTGCCTTCCTTTGTAAAGAATGCAGGTTTTTACTCCATTTGACAGTTAAATATCTTGAAAAAATGTTCACTATATATGTGATTTTATTCAATATTTTAAAGGATTAATTTTGATTGAAATGTTGGCAGTTATTGTGCTAAAAGACTGAGTTGACGTAAGTATTTATTTTTTTTTCTCCAGAGGTGTTGAATGTGTATGAAAAGATTCACATTGGTTTCATTAGAAAAAAGGCATTAGGTGTCATGTATGACCATATAGCAGCAGATGACAGATTTACCAAGTGTATTAGCATAGGCCCAGTAAGTTTCTGTTAACTGTTTCATTCAACCAGGTACTGACTAGCTGTTGTGTGTGTTTACTTGGTTTTTTTTAAATATGGCTTTTTCACAGATTTCCAAGACAATCAACATGCTGATACGTTATCATGAGGAGGGACCACTTAGTAAAGATTTCCAGTTGCATCAGTACAGAGTTCAAGATTATCTCTGGTAAACTCCTAAATTATTCCAGTTAAACACTTAATGTATGAATCTGTTTATTTGTAGGTGATAACTTTATGAAGTAATATACATTTCTGTAAACTGTTAATATTATTATTTCATTCTTTTTTGTATGTTTTTGTTGGAAGTTCTATTTTAAATGGGTTTGTCCCCATGAAGTAGCTTCATTAACTACACTTATAGTTATCAGCATGTTTTAGGTATATCTGCTCATAAAACTTTAAGTTTTTAAAATTGATGTTTGTTTGGATTTTAACAGGATTGGACTAGATGGCATGAAAATGACAGTAAGTGAAAACAGAATTATTTTTCATCTAACTAAAATGTAGAAAGATGTGTTGTTTCACTATATAGTTGCTACTACATCAAAATCATCATCAAACACAGTATTAAACTCTGTCATCTTTTTGTGCAGGGTACCAATGGCAGCCAGCTGTGGGACACCTCATTTGCTGCGCATGCATACTTAGAAGTGAGATTTTACATTTTTTCTTTTTAAGATTAATTAAATATATTCTTTAAAAATTAATTTATATATATTTTTTTCAATTAGCTATAAGTCTCAGTATGACAATTTTTACAAAAAAAACTTTGATAACTTTAAATAATAACTTTAAATAATCTGCCTTAGGCTGGTGCTTACCGTATGGATGAATTCAAAGACTGCTTGGCTGCTGTTCATGAATTTCTTCGAATAACTCAAATCCCTCAAAATCCACCAGATTACCAGAAGTATTACAGACAAATGAATGAAGTATGTGTTTTTTTAGTTAATGGTGTATTATAAATTATTTATCTTTTCTTGTTTTATTTTCTTGATTATCCCAAAGAACATGTAGTGTCCTAACACCATAAAATAAGAACTTATTTCTTGTGTTTTTTTATTAGCTTTTGATCCATTTAAATGACAGGGTGCCTTCCCCTTCAGTACAAGAGACTGTGGGTGGATTGTCTCAGATTGTACAGCAGAGGGGATTAAAGCTGTGATCAAGTTGCAGGAGAAATGTAAACTGACCAACCTTATACCTAAAGAAAAACTGTTCAGGGGCATTGATGTGGTTAGTAATTTACTACATGAATTACTCCTAGCTTGATTCAAAATATAGTAATATATTTCTCATCTTACAATGTTCTTAATAGCATGATCCATATACATGCTGTGTTTTGAATGTATGGTTACATTGTTGTAAATTTGCTCATTTTTATTTTCGTGCCTGAGTGGAATATTTATTGCCTAAATTTTAAATTATTATAATTATTATATTTCCACAAAATTACATCATCAAATCTCCCATAACAACACTTTTGTTTACAGCTGCTAGACATGAGGTGTGATGATAATGGCTGGGCAACATATGAGAAGAAAAGGGGCGGAGCTCTTTTGGAGTTATTGAATGCATCTGAAGTTTTTGGTAAGATGATACATTGTTTTATTATCTCACTACATCATTTAAGAAAAGTACGCAAACCATTTGTATAAATAAAGTGCACATTGTTAACCCTCTTTGGCAAATTCTGAAATGTAGCAACACACAGGTATAAATAATTACTTTGCATACAGCAGTTGTTCTGAATGTAAAACAAAAGGATGAAGCATGTATTGTACATTTTGCTGTTTGTTCCATAGTAATTTTTTTTGTAATTTGATAAATAGAAGCATATCATTGGTGAGCTACTCTGAAAAAATTGTAAAACCACATATGGTTATTAGTCATGGAGTAAACCAAATTTTAAACTGTTCACTTTTAGTTTTGCTAAAGCAGATAAATATTTCCTGTTTCAGTAGTAACAATATTTCTGTAAGTTATAAAATGCTAATTTGTCATTTTATTTTTTAAATGTAATTCTATTTTATCTACCAAGATTTAAAAAATGACATTGTCTGAATAGGTGACATCATGATTGACTACTCCTATGTGGAATGCACCTCTGCATGTATGCAGTGTTTTACAACATTCTCCAAAGCTTATCCAGAATACCGTAAACATGAGATCCAAACTTGCCTAAAAGAGGGCTTAAAATACATTGAAGATAAACAGAGACCAGATGGCTCATGGGAAGGCAGCTGGGCCGTGTGTTTTACATATGGGGCCTGGTTTGCTATGGAGGCTTATGCCTGCATGGGATACACCTATGGAAGTGGGAATAAAGTTCCCAGTGCTGTGAAGAAAGGTTGTGACTTTCTGGTCAGTAAACAAATGGAAGATGGTGGCTGGGGAGAGAACTTCGAATCCTGTGAACTCAGGGAGTATGTGAACAGTGAGACATCTCAGGTCGTCAACACCAGTTGGGCTGTGCTGGCACTACTGGCTGTCAGGTAGGTTTATTTTACTCTAAATATATAGCTCACAGCTACTGGCTGTCCGGTATGTTTATTTCACTATAAAAATATAGCTCACAGCTACTGGCTGTCAGGTAGGTTTATTTTACTCTATATCGCTCACAGCTACTGGCTGTCAGGTAGGTTTATTTTACTCTAAAAATATAGCTCACAGCTACTGGCTGTCAGGTATTCTAAAAAATATAGCTCTCACATTGCTGTTCTGGTGTGTTGGTCAGTTGATGATAGTGTGGTTGTTATGTTTGTTTTAACACTTATTTGATAAATATTTTACCCCTTTTTTGTTTTTATATGTATGCCTACCACAAACTAGTTTAAGATTCAGTATCCGCTCTAAGTGATTACTTTAAAATTATAATTTAGAGCAGAGGTTTATAACCTGGGCTTGCCTGAGGTTAGACACATCTGACAACGCAAAAAATTCACAATAGGCTTTGGTCAGTGCAGACGATAGAACTATTAAGAAGGGTTCTGAGAATGTGCATATCCAACTATTGGGGTTGGTACCTTAATAAAGGTTAAAAACCACTGATTTTTAAAGTTAGATCTAGGAAATGCTTACTTGCAGATTTGTTAGATTAAAATTTTCTTTTTTATGTTCATTGAAGCATACAGCTATACATTAATATATTTTAAGAATTAATTCACAATGTCTGGCTAGAAACAATATCATGCTCGAAGTGTGATTTAATATTTATATAATTTCATTTGACCTTACTATGACTAAAAGATGTTATAACCTATCTGTTCACAGATATCCTGATACTGAAGTTATAAAGAAAGGAATAAAACTTCTTATGTCAAGACAACTTCCTAATGGAGACTGGCCACAAGTAAGCTCATTAGAGTTAAGGTCAAGTTGAAATTGTAGAGTTATGGGCTCAGGACTTTAAAATACCCATATGTCTACTCAGCTCTGATAAGTACCTGAAACTGTAACTAGTGGGGAAAATCAGACTATGTATATTGTTGACCATCAATGTATGACATTACATGCAGTTGTAAATCATTTTTGCTTGTTTACATGCAAAGTAAAAATTGTTCTTCAAAGTCATATTTCTATTATTGAAATGTTTTTCTCCACAGGAAAACATCAGTGGGGTTTTTAATAAATCCTGTGCCATCAGTTACACAAGCTACAGAAATGTCTTCCCTATCTGGGCCCTTGGAAGATTTGCTCACCACTATCCAAAGGAGGACTTGCTCAAATGCTAATTGATATTAAATGGCTCAAAACCACAACTAGCTTTGGATAATCCAGCTGTTCCACTGTGTTGACAAAAATGTGTTGCTAATTTAACTGTATGCCTGTTTGCTGTATTATGAGCTTTTTTAAAGTTTAATTTATATTATAAGCTTTTTATAAAGGCTATTAACATTTTTGTCAATATTTGTTTTCTTTGTATTTTTTTACTTTATTAGTCTATACTTCATCCATGCTTAATTTGCTGTGTAGTTAATTACATGTTGCATTCAATAGCATTATGTAATAGTAGTTACAGAAATAAATTAATCCATACAACCCTGTGTCACTATTCCCTCAGCCTGGACAATCTTTTACAATTAGTTCCATCAATCCCACCTGGTTCTTTTGGAAAAAAAAGATTAATCTGTAGTACCAGATGACATGCAGAGAACTATTAGATTAGAATTGTATTGATTTTAGAAATGAATGTAGTTAATGTGTTAACACCATTCACGATTATATATCACAAAAATATTTTAGTGGATAACAATATAGGTGTTTGAACCTCATTTTTGAGCAGTTTATCAATGTCAAAGTAATTGTTACTCATCTCCTATTTTAATTTCAATTTTGTTACAATTTAATCAAATTTATGTGCCAGCCTCAAGCAGCATAATCAGGTAATTTGACTAGCAGGTGGAAGCGGTTTAGTCAATTCTAATAAAGTAACAGGCTAAATGCCCCATTATAAGATGCATGATCAAATACTTAGTTAAGTTTACAAATGTTACCCATTTGATTTAGATTCACAGGACTGCGCTTGATGGGAAGGGAAACGCTTAGGGCTGGAAGGATGAAAACTTAATTTCTAGTCATTGTCTTTTTACTCTTTTCATATGGAGGGAGTGTAGCTCTAACAAAGGGATGGGGAAAATTAACATATAAGCAAAATAAAACTATTAAATGACTGTTTTTAAATCTTTGATGTAGTACAATAATGCCAAAATAATCCTTGAAAATGTACTGCTATTTGTTTTTTTCAATTACTTTAATTTTGAAATATTTTATACTGTTGCTGTTTAAAGGTGAATTGTGTGCTATTTTGATAGAGGAGGGAAAACAAGACATTTATTTAATGTTTTTATTTGTTAATGCATATATACAAGGTATATTATTTCAATGACAATAAAACAAATATTTTCTTTCAACTTGTGTCCATAGATATTTCTATTGTTGGGGAAGGTAAACTTGAAACAGACTCTAAGACTGAAGTAGTGTATTGACCAAACTCAGAATTTGAAAAATCAGTCATAACCTGGAAGTTATTAAATAGAAATTTTACAACATTTGTTTTAAATATTTTAATTTCAGTACTTAAAACAGTAAGTTAAACATAATGCTTTACCCTTCTTTTCTTGGCACTCTTCTCAGGTATTTTGTGAAAAATATCTTGTGTACTTTTAGACTGGTATAATTCTTGTGGTGACCTACAAAGTTAGCAGAAAATGTATGAAGACATAAAAACCTAATTACTGCTTGCTATACCTATCTTCAATTAAATAAAATGCTCTTTTTTTTTAGTACTGCACAGAAACATCATGAACTGTTAGCATTTATACTTCTCATCTATTATAGTGCAACATTATCAACCTCAATGTTTTACCAAAATACTTAAAAAATAGCTTGATATTTTTTTTAAAATATCAATTCTATATGCTTAAAAATGTAACAGCAACTGTAACGAGATTTTCTGTCACTATAAGTTTATTAAAATCTAAGAGATTTATCAGCAGAGGCATTGCTTTAACTTTTAAGATTTAATTTTGATGTCTTGAAATTAACCTGATAAGAAAAATTTCTGGTGCTTAGGGTAATTAGGGGATAAATTATTTGTGAGTTTTTCTACAACTACTTTATTTTCATAACTACAGATTAAAATATTTGCTTTCAGTTTAGTATTACTTGATGTATGTTCTTTTAGTTACACAATAACAATCAATCTAAGCAAGGTGATTATAGACTTATAAAAGCAGTTTAAAATTATCTTTTTTTAAAAACCCACTTTCTAGCAAGGTCCTGTGGCAACTGATGTTCTCCTGCAAGAGGTGCCATCTTAATTAAATGTTTGGAATACAACTGTACATTTCGATCATAGTGACGCTGCCGAGAGAACAATAGATTAGAATCTATAAAAGCATAAAGATATAACCTATTTCTTTATTGTGTTTGTAAAGTTTATAGAATTTATAAAACATGATTTATACATAATTACTATTCAAAGCTTTACCCTTAATAAATGTAGCTCCCATAAGTTTGCAGTGTTAGCACAACAGTGTTCAGGATCTTCTAGATAAGGTAAATATACTCCACTTCCTTGGGCTTCTGTATCAAACAGGATATCACTGTATTTATAGGTCTGTGGAAGTGTCAGATTTTTATTATCCCAGTGAGGTCAAACAAAAACAACAACATTTTATAGAATGTCTATATTTTTACAACCATTTCACTCAGAAAAAAAAATGTTTGGAGTTTGCCAGCAGATCTGGAGACCACCGTCCATGTCTGACCCTCCAATATAAATAATATTAAGAAAGATGAAGAAGAAGAGCAAATGGCTTACATGTAAGAATTGTCTGACAGAGGCCAGGTATGCCAGAGCAGCAGCTGATGTCTGTTGTAGACTCAGTGTTGACAATCTCTTGATGAAGGCTAAGATCCTTTGTTTTGAGATCTACACATCACAGGCATCAAACAAAATTTGTATCTATTTATTTTCATTTCATAACATTGGTTCATTTACATGAACTTTGATTAATCTAAATCAATTCCAATTTGTTATTAAACTGATAAATAATACTCTTACCAAAAACAGGTAGATAAATGCTATTGTAAATTCTATGTAACCTATGCTTGAGTAAATAATGAAAAATATAATGATGAGTATGTATTATAGGTCTTTCTAGCTCACCTGTCTTCTCCTTTTGTTAATCATCGAGTCTAAACAAGTTAGAACTATAGATGCACATTCAGATGTCGAACCTGAAATAATACAATACAAATAGATCTAAATGTTTAAAAAAGTGACTTGAGTTTACAACTAGCTTAATCAAACAATGAAATACAGCATATTTTTTTTTTTAAATAAAAAAAAAAAATGTATGTAAACAGAAACTGTGGATCTAAAATAAACTGACTTTTTTTTTTTAAAAAAATCCAAGTATTGTGATAGTTATTAACATGCTGCTGGCTTTAACCATTCCAGCTTTAGTTTTTATAGTACTTTTAACAAAGAGCATCTACAGACTGATAATGTCTTACTATGTTAATTAATAAATTCTGAAATTAATTTGTCTTTTAAAATCAGTTCTTTAACTTGAAATTTTAAAATAAAGATTTTACCAGCATGGACATTGAGCAATGTACAGTAGAAATGTCTGTAGAAATTAGCAGGATCAATGTTTATTACAGAGCCTTGACCAGACAGAATAGTGAAGGCTGTCTGCATACAGTGGAGAGTTTCTCTGCTTGTCAAAAGCTGTGGAAAAAAGATTCCCCAATGACAAGATATTTCCTAGAAAAATAATTTTAAATCACTTATTAAAAAAGGTAATGGGTGATGGTTAAGGCTTTAGCTATTAATAATCGATATTTCTCCTTACCCCTGATTCAATGAGACTATTAAATGCAGCAAATAAACTGTCAAAATACTCCACATTAATCAGATGAGCAAACCTGGAAAAAAAAAGTTTTGATGTGATTAAATTCTGACATAAAATCAATGAATCATACAAGATAATAATCACCTTAACTAGCATTTGTAATATAGACCTTAAGTCTATTTTAAGTTAACATTTATTCTCTAGAAAGAAAAAAAAAAATTTAATTAAAAAAAAACATCCAAATGTCTTACTTGGCAAGTCCTTCCAACACAGCTGGTAAAAGGGCAGAGTCAGAGGCCAGTTTTATCACTCTTATGTAAGTCTCAAAAACTGCTTGAATTATTTCAGTGTGCTTTTGGAAGAAAAAAGTTTAACAATAAAAATATATGCTATAAAATATAATGTAAATAGCTTTCAAAATGCTAAATAATTGTTTTATAAATAAATATCAAATATGTAATACATTATTTAAATTTGTTTACCATTTTCAATTTTTGTCGTCTATCTGCTGTTGCTTTGGTCTCTAGGAGCTCCTTATCTAGTGCCTCTTTCATCTTCAATCTCTGAAAAAACAAGGTAAATGGTAAAAACAATGTTAATGCCAAAGTGAATTTTTCAGTCTACAAAAATAAATGTAATGCACCAATACAAAGACCTACCTTACGCTCTCTACGTGAAAGTTTCAACATCTTCTCTTTCCTCTTCATTTTCTTTAATTTGTACTCATCCGAGTCTAACTCCACTTCCTTTATCTGTAATTCTAAAAATGTTTCTAGAACCTAATGGAGCAAATGAAACTTAAATAAATAAAAAACCATATTTACTGTATTCAGATTTAGACAAATTGTATGGAAAACAAAAGAATATAAATACTTTAAGATAAAAAAACAACAATTTTAACTAGTGCATAAACAAAAATAGTAACAATGCATAATGACCTGAGGCTGAACATCAAAGTCTAACTTCTTCACCATCCTACCAATGTTTTTGACTACCTGAAAAGAAATATAAAAGCATAATGTTTTTCCTACAATTCTGAAATAATGTGTGACCAAATAAAAAAAATAGACTGTAGGTCTATTTTAAGTTAATTAACAAACCTCCAGAGATACTTCTCCTGATTTGTCTTGTTTGAAAACATTCTTCAACGCATCACATGTTACTGTTGAATACTGAAAAAGCAGATAGATTTTTTTTTCTTAAACAGAAAATCAATACTTGCTTTTATATTTTCTAAGATTTCAAAAATGGAAAAAAGTAGTAAGCAAAAGATTAAGGTTTCTAATGAGAAATATTGAAACTGCAGCATTGTAAAAACTAATGATACCTCAATATTTTTGTGATTGCTAAATGGAACTATAATGGCAATGATATTATTTCTGTAGTTAAAGTGTGGATGGTTCACCAGCATTTCACACAAACATCGAAGTGCTAGCTTTCCAAACTCCTGTCATAAAATAATGAAACTAATTAGTAATTATTCAACAGCAAAAAACAAAAAAGTAAAGTTTATTGAATACTGCTTAATTTTTTAGTATAATCAACATATTAAGAAAAATACAATGGGAAAAAAATAAATGTTATGGAAGAATGGTAAGAAAATTAGGAATGACCAACTCACAACTCTGCTTGACTGTGGAAGTGCTAAATCTTGTATTCCATGTTTGGTAAGAAAACTCTTATCCTCAATATGTTTGCCTAAAAAATACAAGGAGAATAACTTAAAACAAAATATCTGATATTGTAATAAAACAGGATAACAAAAATTCTAAATGCTATGTAGAATCATATTAACATGTAAATTAAGGTAGTAACATTTCATATCCTTAAATACCTTTTGCCATTGTTTCCAAGAACTCCAAATAAACTTTATAACTAAGTAAAAATGATGCTTCATAGTCCCATAAACTCTTTGTTTCTTTCTTAACCTGTACAAGTCATAATTTTGTATATTAATATTGAAGGCAAAGATACAACAATTTAACATCAGACAACATATTAGTTTAAAAATGAGGCTATAGTTACTATTTTTTGATATTTTAAAAAAAATTTTTTTATAATTTGCAGATTAAACATTGATTATATGGAAAATATGAGAGTACAATAGCCTGTGTATATATGAATAAAAAAAACTGTGTTATGTATATCTACATAATAAATGCCACATTACTCTTTGAGTTTTCTCCTTCTCTGTAGGAATACGCAAGCGATAACCAGGTACAATATCCTTGAAAACCTCCATCAAAGACACCATCGCATACTTTCTAACAGTCAAGGCTACTCCTGCATCATTCTCTCCTAGCATCAGCCTTAGTTCCTTTAACTTTTTCATCTGCAGAATTAATTTTAAAACAATTAACACTTTTTCAATGACAGCTAGTCAAGATGTGATGTAGATAATGTCATGTAAAAACTCAAGGATTATTTACATTGCTTTGAGGATCTTCCAGAACAGCATGAGACAGGACTGATATTTTCTGTTTCTTCTCAGCCAGTTTATTCTTTCTATAGACAAACAGTTGGGCTGCTGTCATGGATGCTAGCATGGCCTTTTCTTTTTCCTTCTGGTCTGCAGAATTTCCCTCTGGTTCATTCTCTTTATTTTCAGCCTCTGCTGCTTCATCTTTTTTTCCCTGCACTGCAGGAGTACTTGGTTGTTGATTACTATCTGGATTTTTAAAACATAATTTTTTTAATTAAATTGAAACATTTGAAAGCTGTGTTTATGCAAAACATGAAGTCAAATAAATGTGTAACCACCAACCATTTAGTGAATTATCAGTGACAGCCTCATCTTGCTTCATCATCCTTTTAATTACTTTTCCTTTGTCAATTATTGGTAACATCATCTTCATCTTCTCTGCATCTTTATCAGAAGAAAATGACCTGGGCTGGTTCTCATACTCCTCTTCTTCATCATCTGTAGCTTTTCTTTTTTTCCCACGGGGTTTGTTTCTAACAGAACAGAAAATTATTATTAAAATCTGTGCTATTAGTAGTTATAACTTATTACTGGCACTAATTGTTATATCTATTCACTGATGGTCAAACTTACTCAAAATTAAGATCAGTTCTTGCAAATGCCGAGGCATTTTTCAGGAACTGGAAGTGCTCAGTGTCCTCATCAGTGTAATCCTCTGATTCTTCATCTTCCACATTATTATTTACAGTGGCAGCCTCCTTTTGTTGCTGCTCCTGTAATTTCTTATTGGCTTTTTCTTGAAGAATTTGCCTTTTTGTTTTTTTCTTTTCAGCTTTATGTAGCTTTCCTTGTTTTGCTAAACGGTTGGTTCTTTTGTTAGCAAGCTTCAAAATGCTGGCTTTATGGGAGCTTTTCTTTTTAAGGCCTGTTTTTTGAGAGCTCTTCTTTTTAATATTTGCCTTCTATGAAAAAATAAAAATATTTAGCCTAGCAATTTGAGAAATTTGTGGATTTCTTATACCAGTATCCGATAATAAAGTCTTCTTAAAAAAGGGGTGTTGTGACTGTTATGTATAGTATACATGTCGCAAGTGTAAACGCTGTATAACACTGACTCAGAAAATAAAGTGTTTAGGCCTGTTAACGTGAAATTTGAGGGGTGAAATCGTCAACAGTAGAAAACAAAAACAACTCCCTTTTTTTTTTATTTTCTCATCCTTCAATACTAGAAATTAGAAGATCTATCAATATTAAATGCTGTTTTGTATTTCAAATTTTAATAGGCCTAGGCTTTTACAAAGCTTTTAGTACACTAAAATTCTCTGGATCATGTTAATAATAATGTAATGTGATGAAAGTCACCAAATCAATGCTGAAGGCCTGCCTGGTAGATGTCATTATAATCTAGATCTAGATTAACAATTAACTGCCAGGGTTGCTTATTTATATCCATCTCACTGCCTAAGGTTACGGTAAGATAATTGGCAACTAGTTATATTTTCATTAGGTCTAAAAGTCTAGCTGGTAGCGAAGAGAGGTAAAACTAAACTAAAGATTGCAAAAACATCGTCAATTTTAATTTTAATAACTGTAGTAAACTACTAAGTTTGGTTAATTAAGAATAGTCAGGTAGTGTACTTTTGACCTCATTATAGTTTATTAAGTTATTCAATATTTATCTTGCAAGCAGCATATTAGTAGACTAGATGTCCAAAGAAAAGTTAAAGTCACTTTCTTAATGAAAATATTAGATTATTAGGCCTAAATAAAAATATTAAATAAATAGGCAAATGAAAAAAAATTAATTCATAAACAACGCAGGTTCTTAAAACTAGAATGTGGCTAAAAATAGATGTTTGAAAGCGGTAAAACTGCATTTTAGTGTATTTTATTCGCAGCTTCACGCTCACCTCCGGTTAAGCGTATTTCATTATAAAACCAAAACACACAAAAACATTAGGAAAACACTAGGATTAAAATCCCTACAGTACATTGCAATACAATACATGGTAAAGGGTTCACCGTGAGTTCACATTGACTTTAATAATCAGCATACGTCATAGCTTAAGGTCATTATGAGTTCAAGTAATTTAATTTATAGTATCATGCAGAGTTTCTTCTAGAATCTAGATCTACATTTAAATAGTACAAATTGAATATTCCAAATAGGCAGAGTGATTGCCTAACGTTTTTGTGCGTTTTGGTTGTGTTTATAAAAAAATACGCTCAACTGGAGGTGAACGTGAAGCGGGGAATAAAATACGCTAAAATGGAGTTTTACCTTTGAAAGCTTATGACGTTTTCGTTTTATTTTTTAAACATGGCTAGATCTAGTATACATGCCAACAACGGTAATCTATCGTTTTGGGTACGTAAAATCGCCCGCGGCTATTAATGTATGAAAACGTTACCTCATTGTCAAGGCTTTAATAGAAGTATTTGTCATATGTTTGTGTCAAATACTATAGATAAATGAATAATAAACCTAAATCAATGGCTAAATATATCGATATGGGCCAGAAATTAACTTTAAACAGCAGTGTCTGAGAGCAAGATTTGCTATATATTACTATATAAACAGCAGCCATTTGTAAAATAGAGTGGCTTCCCCCTGAATCTCGCGCTATAAGCTTATAAAAATAAAACTTAAATAAAATGGCTGCTATAGTAAATGAGCATGGTTGCATCTGTTGGAAACATCGCTAGTCTTCATTTATTACGGAAAAGTTTTAATTCAATTGTTTAAAAACAGGTACAAAAATGAAACAAGGAACATGTTTGTATTTTAAAAATCATAAATCCTCTTCAAAATGTGAAATAATTATTAAAATTTAAGGAGTCACCTGTTTTTCACATTACAAGTCGCGGGCGATTTTACGTACCTAAAACTAAAACGATAGATTACCCCAACATCATCTGCTACTCTACTAGTACTAGGCCTAGGCCTAATAAATAATTTATTTATTTTCATTTTAAAAATGCCGTTTTCTAGAGTAATACTAGATCTAGTAGAGTGTAGAGTGTAGAGTATAGACTGTATGTAGACTAGAGACTTCACTAGAGAGTATTCAACTGTACTTTTACTGTACGTACTGACTCAGGACTCAGACTCAGTCTGAGACTCTGAGCTGAGACTGTCTTTCACTGTCTTGCAATTTTATTGCTGTTACTGTTACCAGTGTTACAGACTAGATTCTAGATCTAGATAAATATTGTAGAATCAGTCTACTTAAGCGACAAAGCGTAACACACTAAGAAACACATTTTAAAGTAACATTACCATGTTTTCGATCGGTATTCACCCACACAAAATTAAAATCTAACCACTCAGACTTCGATCAGAAAGTCCACATGAAATTGGTGGAGGTCGCCATTTTAACTAGGGGACACCATCACCATTTCCAATGAATGGGGTTAGAATATTAGTCCACTTTATATTGGTCCATGAACTGGGATCATAATATTCAATATGTTGTCTTTTTCTTTTTAATTTGTTGTAAACTAAACTATGATATGTAACTAGATCTATAATAATTATGTTCGCATTTGCTAAAATTGAAAGCAATGTTTTTTGTCAAAATCAACTTGCAAAAAATTAAAAGTAGCCTAGCTATACTAAATAGTTAAAAATAGTAAATAGGACAATCCAAGTTAATATTAATAAATAACAACTATAGCAAGCAGCCGACCATAACTAAACTCTGGGCTCTCTCTCTCTCTCTCTCTCTCTCTCTCTCTCTCTCTCTCTCTCAGTTTTCAGAACTTACTCCCTAGAACTTATTCCACATAGGTTGGCTGTACTCAAATGTTGCTGAGTTTTGGTATAACACACAGCAATTCCATACATAAGAGTGTGGAGTTCAATGGCGTCACACTTTTGAAGATTTTTCCTCTACTCTCCCCTCCGTCAACAGTCACAAAAAGCCAGCCCCCTCCCCCCTCCTAAAATGACGTCACATCTCAGCCTTCAACTCCCTCTTCAAAATTGCAGTTTAATTATTTTTAAAAATCGATTCCTTTCAGAAATATTGACTGAGCTCAATTATAATAGATCATATTAATAATCTTCTATTGCAATTTACAAAAATAGTTTTCAAAAAACTGCTAAATTACGGCTAAAATTAAGTTTTTAACATTATTTGTTTAATGTGACGTCACACTACCTAACCCCCCCCCCCCCCAACTCCCCACCCATTACGATTGTGACGCTATTGATGGGCGACTCCTAAAACATATCGTGTAATTAATGTTGAATCCATTTCAACCACACGATTTAGGCTCAGACCACACAATCAACAAATATGGCCCCTCATCGGCAAACTAATTTACAATTTTTAATTTAAGCCAACTAATTTTATGACTGGGGAGTTGTGGGATTTTTAAAAAATAATGTTTGCTCTTTTTTTTCTGTTTTGACGTGCGGAAGGTTTTTGATATATATATATATATATATATATATATATATATATATATATATATATATATATATATATATATATATATATATCAGGGGCGTAGCGAGGGGGGGGGCGGGGGGTGCGGACCGCACCGGGTGACACCATTTAGGGGGGTGACACCAAGGCAAAAAATAGCAAAATATATAGGGAAAATCGAAAATTTGAGGGGGGGGGGGGTGCAAATCGAAAGTGTGAGGGGGGGGGGGGGCTGGGGGGGGGTGACAACATTAAGTGCCGCACCGGGTGACACCCGACCTCGCTACGCCACTGATATATATATATATATATATATATATATATATATATATATATATATATATATATATATATATATATATATATATATATATATATATATATATATATATATATATATGTATATATGTATATGTATATATGTATATGTATATATATATATATATATATATATATATATATATATATATATATATATATATATATATATATATATATATATATATATATATATATATAGCTTAAATAAGGAGCATTTCAATCACGGTCCGATTTTAGCCCTCGGCAAGCACGTAAGGGTTGACCGAAAGATGTACTGTAAGGGTGACATAGAACACTCCCCGGCCGCTCTTTAGAGCAACTATCTACATGACCTCAGTGGCTGCAAGTGCCACCCCCGGTTAGAATTAGTCATAGAAAGAAGAAGCCCACAGTATCCCTAGTATAGGACACTCTTTTATACGATAGTGGATTATGGATACATGGCGCTCTGGGTCACAGAACCACCGTTGTACCGGAGAACGGACCTGGTTCCGTTTCACCGTTGATTTGAGTATTATTGGGGTCGGCGTGGTCGAGTCGGTAAAGCTCATGGTTGCTAAACCGAAAAGTCTCGAGTTCGAACCCTCGGGCAGATGAGGCTCGTTAGCTGGGGACAGCCACTCTTCTAGGAGAGACAACTCCAAAATTAAACAACTGCTGCCTTGTAGTTTGTTCTTGGTTGGACAAAGGCTATGGAAGCAACTCCAAAAAGAAAAGCAGGCTGAAATCGGAGTCAATGGCCTCAATGGCGCATAACCAGTTGACACGTAACGCTTAATTGTGTTGGAGGCGTGGTCGAGTCGGCAAAAAGCTCATGGTTGATACATTTGAACAAAGTCTCGAGTTCAAACGCACTGGCAGATAATTCTCGATCCCCTTCAACACTAATAATTAAGAACAAAGAAGAAGAAGAAGAAGATGAGTATTATTCTAGACCTCCTGTGCATGACACCTAGTCAGCAGACTCGCAGGCGTTAAGTTTGCCGCTGTGGAACTTGGAATGTTCAATCGGACACTATCGCCGGATAGTTTAAATACTGTTTATAGTCAGAAACATTCGTGGGAATTTTCTCATCCACTACCTAAAACTCCATGTTGATTACATTAATAATTAATGGTATAGCAATGAATAGAGGATAAGCAGGTAGTTTCAGTGCAGTGCGGGCGTCGTGTGCCGCCGCTGATTAGTTTTCGTCATCGATTGTAGTAACCCACTATTTACCTAGTGTTGAGCGATCTTTAAAACGAATGTTGAAGCAATAGTACTCAAAGGAGATACTAGTGCACTTACATGCACACTACATAACTCACTATATTAAACAGTTTCATTTTTCAAAATTATGTAGCTATTTGCTTCTACGAATTCAGAATAAATGTGTTGATATTGATGAATATCATTAAAAAAAGTAATTTTTATCTCTTTTAAAAATAATATACACGTAATTAGTACATCTGAAACTGTTTCATCCAACAAGCAATATGTAATATACAAAGCGCTCCTACGGGTAATATAATGCACATACGTTTTTTTTTTAAATATTTAATTAGTGTGTGATATAGTAATAGCATTTTAACGTTAAGGGGGTTAGGTTGTTTGCCTGGTGAAAATACTATATGTAAGCCCTCCAGCCGCTCACATATACAAGTTAAACATATTTTGTTTCAATTATTATTTTCAATAATGTGATGTGTAAAGACCAATCTAGATAGGAATAGTTGATAATTTAGTTATAACTCCTTTAGGATAAAAATATTCATATTTTAATCAAGTGAATCATATATTTGCACTTGTAAATTTGATCAATCTTTTGCCGTTCAACAAGCTCATATTCTCTGTAGCTTGAGCTTTAACTGCACGTTTTTGTTATTTATCCAATCTAGATCTACATCTAGTATATTTCTTTTTCTAAGTTTAAAATCATAGGTTTTTAAGATTTCAAATCTAAATACTACTAAAACTCAAGTTTGTTTACATGTTTGAATATTTATTTGTTTGTCTGATTGGCTACTGGGGCGAATCTGCACTATGTGTAGAGCTGTAAAATAGTATGTAGGTAGAGAACAATTTTTGTTTTCAGACAGACTGTTAATCACAAATTTATTTAAAGACGTTAATTAATTTATTGATTTATTCATTGGCAGATTAACCACATTAATTTTAAAAGTTTAGAAAAACGACTTTACTTTGAGTGAATAGTGACGTCACATGATTTGTTTACTTTTTAGTACAATAAATGGCGGCTCCAATACAAGATTTCGTTGCTTATTCAGATCTTTAACGCATTATAAAGCTTATTTTCTGTCGGCTATAACTTTAACAATACGTCAATTTGCTGTTTTTATTAAGTTCCAACACTTATATAAATTTTCAACTGTCTTTTTCATTTAGTTTTACAATAAATTTCACTAGCTCTACAACCTGTCCAAGAAAGTTATTTATAGATCTAGAATCTAGGTCAAACCAAAGATTAATTAGTTAAAACTACAATCCATTTCAAAATCATAATATATTTTTGAGTTTCTTTATAAAACTACTTTAGTCCTTAAACAGTTGATTAGAATAGGTCTAATATAGATCTAGCAAGAGTTACGCAAAAACTAGACTTAAGCAAACGAGTCGTAGAATCTAGATAATTCTATCTAGATCTAGATAATAATGAATTTCTATATAAACTATTTCAGACCTTCATTATTTTATATACATCTTTGTTTGTTTAGCTATGGGATTGGCTAATTTAAGATAAAATTTAATTTGAAAGTTGCTAGACTTAGATCTAGATTATTCTAGATCTAGAAAGGGCCTATGCGCGTAAATCAAGTTGCATAAGGAGACTCAAAGTATTAAACTATAGGGCCTACCATAAAAAACATCAGTGACGTCACGAGTCTAAATAGTTGTTAGTGAAATAGGCTTTCATGCGGGTGACACGGGTTCTAGACACATCACGTCAATGTTAAAAAAAAACATTTCAATTTTTTTTTAAAGATGTGAATGATAAAGTTGCCTATCTGAATTTGGCGGGATACAAGGCAGGTAAAGTAAAGTTGAGTAATTCACCTGTGACGTCAGTATATGAAGGGATAGTGTGGTCAGACCAATGCTCAGCTGAAATCGGTGTTTTTAAAAAATAAAAATAAACGTCTTTTTTAATGTGGGGTCTGGTTTTTTGTGGCGATAAGTGACAGACGTGATGTTTTTTTTATGGATGACCCCCGAAACCCACAGTTATCCAAGGGATGACGGGTAAGTCTAGTTAGAATCTAAATGAGGGTAATTTAATGAAAAAAAAAGGTATGAATATTTCTTACAGATATAGAAGTATTGCGTGAAAAAAATCAAATAAGATCAATACAAAGCCTCCACATTTTCGAAACCCATGTCCATTTTAATTTTTTTTAATAAACAATTATTTATTATATATTATGTTCCAAAATAAATAATAATGTTTTTAAGAAAATAGCATTTAGCTTTAAATTAGTTTTATGACACCTAAAATTTGAAACTGAAAGGCAACAACAGAATTCACATCGATTTTTATCAATTTTAATGATTTTGTTCTTTGAACACGGTGATGTTGTACGCTTCACTTTGTGCACCAGTAAAATCTATAGGCTTATATGTTTTTAAACTTGAATAAACCGGGAGTGATCTCCCCTAAACTTTCTCGAATATTCTTATATAAAATAACAGGGGATGGGAACTCGGGCTATAGACATGATTTTTAATCCATTTTTACAAGCTTTTATTTAACTCACTTCCTCTGTCTGTCGACAGTCTGTCGTCAGTCTAGATAGAAACGCAGGAGTGAAAATTCGGACAGTTCTACTTGACCGACACGATTCACATTTGGCACGTGGGTCAAGACATGAAGACAATGCAATCTGAAACTAAATTTGACTTAATTGGATGCCTAATTAATTTTTTATTAATTAATTAAAATTTGGACCGAATTAGTAGGCATGTCTAGCCAACCACACCACACGCGTCATCACCTTCAATAGCTGCGCCATCACGTAATGGCTGCGTTCAAAAACCATTGCGCGCCTACTGAACGTGATGTTCAGTAGGCGCGCAATGGTTTTTAGTCATGTAACTCTATTGTAAATAAAACATGTAAAGTACTGAAAAAAAATTCATAAAAAACGTTTTAATAACAAGCTTTTATGTAACATTGCACTAAAAAGTAGAAAATAAATTATAGACTACTATTTAAATAACTATAAAGAAAAGCGTGGGTGTCTTCCTTAACATTAGTAAAGGTATCCAATAGATACTAAAGTGACCCACGCTTTTCTTTATAGTTATTTAAATAGTAGTCTATAATTTATTTTCTACTTTTTAGTGCAATGTTACATAAAAGCTTGTTATTAAAACGTTTTTTATGAATTTTTTACAAGCTTTTATTTAACTCACTTCCTCGTCAGTCTGTCGTCAGTCTGTCGTCAGTCTGTCTAGACGGAAACGCAGGAGTGAAACTTCGGACAGTTCTACTTGACCGACACGATTCACAGTTGGCACGTGGGTCAAGACATGAAGACAATGCAATCTGAAACTAAATTTGACTTAATTGGATGCCTAATTGATTTTTTATGAATTAATTAAAATTTGGACCGAATTAGTAGGCATGTCTAGCCAACCACACCACACGCGTCATCAATAGCTGCGCCATCACGACCACGTAATGGCTGCGTTCAAAAACCATTGTGCGCCTGCTGAACGTGATATTCAGTAGGCGCGCAATGGTTTTTAGTCATGTAACTCTATTGTAGATAAAACATGTAAAGTACTGAAAAAAAAATTCATAAAAAACGTTTTAATAACAAGCTTTTATGTAATGATGCACTAAAAAGTAGAAAATAAATTATAGACTACTATTTAAATAACTATAAAGAAAAGCGTGGGTGTCTTCCTTAACATTTGTAAAGGTATCCAATAGATACTAAAGTGACCCACGCTTTTCTTTATAGTTATTTAAATAGTAGTCTATAATTTATTTTCTACTTTTTAGTGCATCATTACATAAAAGCTTGTTATTAAAACGTTTTTTATGAATTTTTTTAAATACTTAAAGTTTTAAAAATAGAATAAAATCTCGTAGACAAATTAATTGCACACCAAGTGAACGCCAAATAAAAAAAGCGCATAATAGTGCGCAATATTATTAGTACTTTTAAAATTTACATTAGTTTTTTGAGAAATCGGAAGTAGCGTAAAGTACTACTTCCAGTCAACGGAAATTACTCAAAATGTAACAGAAGGTAGAGAATTAGATCTTTTACTTACATGTGAAATTTCATTTATCTATCTGAAATAGTACTCAAGTTATTGGCTTTTGAAAAAATTCAAAGTAGAAAAAGTACCACTTCCGGTTATCGGAAATCACTCAAAAGTTGATACGGATCTACGATTTTGATAAAATACTTATATATGAAATTTCATCAACCTAGCTGTAACGGTACTCAAGTTATCGTGTTTACACACGGACAGACAGACAGACAGACAGACAGACACACAGACAGACACACAGACATACGGACAAGATTGCAAAATTACGTTTTTCCGTATCAGTGAGGTGTAAAACGTCGAGATTTGTAAAAATCTCGATTTTTTTTTTTTGCACGATTACAAGACTTTCTCTATACTTCGTATATACGAGAAAGTAAAAAAAGGCATATTTTATTTTTCTTATTGAGAAGAGTTAGGTTGATGCTGATATAAACCTGGTGCGGTTCGGTACCTCCAAAAAAGGATGAGAACCATTGTGCTAGATAGTAAGATATCGCAGTTACAGTGACCGGAAAGATGCGCAACAGAAAACTCCGCAACCCAAAACTGCGCACGAAAAACTGCGCAAGGGCATTTTTGTTTTAAAATATCAAGAATTTATAAAAATGAAAAAAGAATGAATATATGTATTGTAGAATAATAAAATATATTTCCATGAAAAATGACAAAATTAAAGTGTATCAGTATAATTAGTTTGTATTTGCGGATTTTTCTGTTTGCGCAGTTTTCAGTTGCCCAGTTTACCTTCCGAAATTTTTAAATCACCAAGAATGTTTTTTAAATAAAGCGTGATTTCTCTCGCCAAACGTTTCTTGAATATTCTTTTATAACACTAAGAGAATGGCAACTCTGGATATAAACGTGATTTTTAATAATTTTTTACATACTGAAACTTTTTAAAATAGAATAGAATCTTGTAAAAAAAATTGAATAGCGAACAATATGTGTATAATAGTACGGAATATTATTAGTACTTAATAAATTAATTTTTTTTGTTGTTGTTGTGAAATTGGAAATATCGTAAATTACTACTTCCTGCCAACGGAAATTACTCATAATTTGATAGAAGGCAGAGAATCAGATCTTTTACTTATATATGAAATTTAGTTAATTTATCTGTTTTGGTACTCAAGTTAAAGTCTTTTAGAAAATTAAAAGTAATATAAGTCCCAGTTCCAGTTATCGGAAATCGCCGAAAAGCTGATACAGAACTACTAATTTGATATAGACACACACAGACATACGGACATAATTGCAAAGCCCAGTTTTTCCGACTTGAATACGCATGAAACGCTGACATTTTGATTAATCTGCATTTATAATTTTTGCACGATTAAAATAAGTCCCCTATATTCCGTATGTGATAAAACGGTGAAAACTGTCCTAATTTCAGGTGATTTTTGTGTACGATTACAATACTTCCTCTATATTCAGTATACGAGAAAGTTAAAATTACCTGTTATTGATACTTCTCGGATGCGACACACTGTGTACAAAAACGCACAACGGGTTTTCCAAAATTATGTCACAAAGGATAAAAACAATTCTGTTTTTCTATTTACTTTTTATAAGAAAGATGTGTCTTATTTGAAGAATACACAGTACCGAAGCCATATAGACTATAATTAAATATTTATTTTTAATTTTCAAATATACCCAAGAAAATGAGGTCAACGATAGCTTGAATTCAATGTTTATATAATGCCAAACAATATAACAATTCGCGACTTCACTTGAAAAAACATTAGGTCAAGTGTCATGTGTTTATATGTCATGTGTATATATCGTAAAGTTATCCAAAGAATATCTGGATAAGTTTATCTTGTGCGAGATCTAAACCTTGTCATCACAAGATCTCTTGCTCTGGGCTTTCATCATACGATACAGCGCCCCACGACTTGCCATCAACTGCTCGTGTGTGCCCAACTCCTGGATCACGCCTTTCTTTAATACTGCGATGCGATCTGCGTTTCTGATGGTACTCAGCCTGTGGGCTATGGTGATGCACGTGCGACCTTCCCTGGCCTTGTCCAACGCTTCCAACACCACCTGGTCATATTTGTCATTTAATTTGGTCATTTTCACAGTTTAAAAATAGCCATGTTCAAAAACCTGGAAATACTCCTATATTAACATTTACAAAACTACCATTATATGTAGAACAAGTACCGTTCAAGCGTTCAATGGAGTACCTAGCTTTCCTTCACAGATTTACTTTACCACCAGTCGGGGGGGGGGGGGGGGGAGGGGTATTTTGATTGCATCTAATTGCGTATTTGCAACAGCAAATAGTTAAATAATATATTGGAAACAAAACACACATGCACAACTTATTAAGGTGAGTTTTTGTATGAAAAAGAGTACTCACCTTCTCACTCTCAGTATCCAAAGCTGACGTGGCCTCGTCTAGTAGAAGAATCTTTGGATTTCTCAGCAGAGTTCTCGCGATTGCCACCCTTTGTTTTTGTCCTCCACTTAATTGTGTTCCTTTATTCCCCACATTTGTATCGTAGCCCTGGAGTTGAGTTTTAAACATTTAAAAGACTTACAGGAGTTTTCTGTTTACAATCGCTAATATTTAGTTTTACTTTTGGTATGTAAATATTTCCTTACCCATGTCCGTGTATGCAAGACCAAGTCACACTCTAGGATTTAGATCTACTATTGTGATTATTTTATTTAATTATAGCATAGTTTTGTAAATGATTGTGCAACCCTAGACTTACCGATGGGAGAAAGTGATAGTAGAGACTGCATAAACTCACCGAGGGCAGAGACTGTATAAACTCACCGAGGGCAGAGACTGTATAAACTCACCGAGAGCAGAGACTGTATAAACTCACCGAGGGCAGAGACTGTATAAACTCACCGAGAGCAGAAACTGTATAAACTTACTGAGGGCAGAGACTGTATAAACTCACCGAGGGCAGAGACTGTATAAACTTACTGAGGGCAGAGACTGCATAAACTCACCGAGGGCAGAGACTGTATAAACTCACCGAGGGCAGAGACTGTATAAACTCACCGAGGGCAGAGACTGTATAAACTCACCGAGGGCAGAGACTGTATAAACTCACCGAGAGCAGAGACTGTATAAACTTACTGAGGGCAGAGACTGTATAAACGTGTGTATGTTAGCTGTCCGAGCTGCCTCTATGATCTCCTCCATGCCCACGTCCCTCGTGTTGTCCCCGTAAGCGATGTTCTCAGCCAGACTTCTGTCGAACAGGACTGGTTCTTGTGACACCAGGCCGATTTGCATACGCAGCCATTGAACGTTAAGGTCAAGGATGTTGTGATTATCCAAAAGCTAATTTTTTTCAATAAACCAAATTAAATATTTCTAGCATTTCTGTTTAAATATTCTAATGCAATAACGTGTGTCTTTACTTTGCTTACTAAACTTATAATCATATCACTTGAAACCACAGTGTGGCCAATGACGCTACAATACTGACGCCTTGTGCTACTTGCAGCAATGAGCAGCGACCCTGTTAAAGAAACTCCACGCTGACGCTGCTTACAATTGTTGCACTCTGAAGCTACTTGGCGACACTACACACTAACGCTACAAAGTCGCTACTTACAATGCTGCCCTCCTGGGCGTCATAAAATCTTTCTATTAGTTGCACTATGGTGCTCTTTCCACATCCGCTTCCACCCACCAACGCCAGCGTTTGTCCGGGACGAACTTCTAGGTCAAGGCCATTTAATACCTGAACTTCTTTTCGCATGGGGTAATGGAATCGTATACCATTAAACTGAATGGAACTTTTAAACGAATCCTTTTAAAAGAAAATATTAAATATATTGTAAGTGGAAAACAAATAGTGTAGTGCCAAAAAACTGCAATAGGGTAGGGGATCGGAGGGGGGGGGGGGGCGGTGGGGGCCCAAAATTCAAATAAGGCATTATTGAATTTTCTGTGTTCCGTGCCGACATCATAAGTTAGGAATCACAAAACAAAAAGTAGAAAATAAAACAAATTTAAAAACCTTTATGGCAACAAGTGTTTTAAATGTACTGAAAATAAGAAAATTAAGGTAATTTGCATTTTTTAAATAAAAGCTTTAATCACTCATGAGATCTTTTACATATTTTAGCATTTCGGTGCATTTTAGAGCTTGTTGCTAAAAAGTTTTTTTATATTTGTTTTATTACAATTTCCAGCGGGAGTGACATGAGATTAAAACATTTTTAAAACTCGAATATTTCAGGGTCAAAACCAACCCCCCCCCCCCCCTCTAAAGTTCCTAATGTTTTCTCCTCCACCATGAAGAAAAAAAAACAACTTTTCATTTAACATTATAAACACAAAAATATTGAACGTTAGCTGCTAGACAAGGAAATATAACCACAACAGAAAACAAACCCCGTCAAGTTTCACAGATCCCCCTTGACTGTCCGCCACGCTAGGAGTGCTGTCCACCGCTTCGAAAATGGTCTTGGCCGCCTGCTTGGCGAGTGTGGTGTCCGGTATCTGGACCACGATCCGTGTTAGGGTGACCACAGATACAGTCACAAACGAAAAAACTCTGAAAAACAAAGAACAATGTCAACTTGATTTTAAAACAGCCAGGGTAAAATAATTCAGAGGCCAGTGTCGAATTTCAATTTCGCACCCCCGTCCTATATGTGTCCCTTATGCTTTACTACACCTTTCATGCGATCGACATGAACTTTGCACCCCTGACTCCACGTTAGCTCTATGGCGCCTACGTTCGTTTTAAAAAGTACCATACACTTTGGATACAAGAGGCTATTATAATCGTTCACTACATCCAATCTGGCGCGTCTTAATAACCATCCGTTCTTCAGAGACCGCAGCAACGCGCGGGACCGGTACGTTAGTTGTAAACAAAGAAACAAAACAAAAAAGGTTACCGTATCATATCATAAAACGGCAACTCCCCCGTCCGGACTAGAAGGTACCCACACGCAAACATCACAGAGAAGGAGAAATACGGCAGTGCCAGAAAGAATCCGTACAGAACGCCACTGCCGATGACGTCTGAACTAAACGTGTGTGGCGACTTCTCCAGCTTATTGACGAACATCTGATAGAATTTCTGTTCCAGTGTCAGGGCGGCCACAGTCCGAACGTTAGAGAGGGTTTGGACGGCATGCTGGAGAAATAGACATTTTAATGTAGTAGCTTAAACATAGTAGTTTAACGGTTAGTTCTTTAAAACAATAATAAATAGATAGAAATTTCTAAAATTTATTAAGATAACGTACGCTTTTTTGTCATGATTCTATGATTATGGATGTAGCCTAAACTAAATAGAAAATCAACAGCAGTGCTTAGAATTATTTATTTAAGAGATTATCAAATGGAAAGAAAACCATTACAGAAAAATATTCAGAATGACACATTGAAAGGTATTTCAGATTGCCAATAAACATCATGCAAATGGGCCAAACTGGAGACATCTTCGACAGCATGAAACGCGTAATGTGCACCACGCAGGCGAAGACAAAGATGCTATATCGATTACTGACGGAAAGAATGACACACTATCTGAAATTTTTTATTATATATTGAAATCCGGCGTCTTTTTAAAAAAATATTTTTGCTCCCCCTAACCTGCAAACCTGGAAACGCTTCTGAATAAAACACTAACCTACCTCGCGTACTTATCACCATTGTGTGTAAGTCTAACCAAAGCTAAGTTAACGAAAGTACAATGATATCCACTACATGTTACTTACCGCCACAGCCTCTTCCAAAGCTTTCTTGGTCTTGTCTGTGATGCGACTGGTTAAAACCATTTGTCCCCACCCACTGTGAAACAAATAATTTCATTCCGCCAATTATATTTATTGTAAAAATTTGAGTTAAGAACCTAATATCACTCAAAAAACTGGCGAGGTGAGAAATTATCTCAGGGCCCTCTTTTTTGGTCTTTAAATAAAAGACTAATTAAGATGATTCGTTGTTGTTAGAATCATTGAGTGCTCACTTAATTACTTTCATTAGTACATAGTAAAAACATTTTAAATAAATGTGTCTGTATTATTTGTTTACATTATACTAATTTTAATAATAATAATTTAAGGTGGTAGGTTTGGAATAACAGAAGAAAAATTCAATTAGGGTCAATTATGGTTATTTAATTAAAAACGAAAAAAAATTACTTAGAATACCTAAAAATGACGATAGGTGCGAATGCCACTATAATCAACGCCATCTTCCAGGAGAAGTAGAAGGCGAACCCCAGGGCAATCACGATCAAGGACACTGAGTTGATGGTCAGACCCATGGCGGAGGTGAAAGTCTGCCACATAAGTTATTTAAATTTATTTAAATTTAATTTAATCCATTAAATGCATTTAATCACTAATTTAGCTGGTGAGGTTCTTTAACCTACGTGTTTAGACAAAAGTCATGACTACTAAAATTACTCTAAAAGCCACTAATGTCATTACCTCTTGCACTCTGGAAGCTTCTGTTGCTAGTCTTGTTGTCAGCACACCAATAGCGTTCCTCGGGTCGTCAAACCAACTCATTTTCTTTTTTTTTAATTAACAACATTTAAATTTGCATTATTGTTTTTAAAAATTAACTCTAAAGCATCTGATGTTTTATCAATACTAGGAGAAATTAGTTCTTATTTAATAGCTACATTATTTCTTTTGATATACAGAGAGAAATACTGATTTTTGCAACTTATAACTTTCATGTACCCCAATGCCCAATCCACTGACGATACCAGTGCTTTAATCAGATCAAAACTATAACATCCCAGAAGAGTTTTTATGCATTAATAAGTTATAATTTAAAATATACCTGTCGAAGAGATGACCGGAATAGAATGTCCCTTAAACGAGTTGTTAGAGATTCCCCTGAAACAGCAAACATCCAGTCCTGCCAAATCAAGATTAGTGCATATTTTCTACTAGCGTTTAATTTTATTTAACGGTCATAAATCAAACTTCTAAAACTAGCCTCAGAGAACTTACGCTGAAGCAAGGCATAAACGATATTTTACGATTAGCTACAATTAGTTAACATTTCCAACAAACTCTGTAGACAGAAATTAACTTTTGGTAAATGAATCTAATATCCTTTAATTTATTACATTTCCTGTGTGGTTTATAGTATTATGGCCAGTGGCGGAACTAGAAAAAATACGCCACCCCGCAAAAAAATTTTTTTAGGCCCCCATATATATATATATATATATATATATATATATATATATATATATATATATATATATATATATATATATATATATATATATATATATATATATATATATACATATATATATATATATACATATACATACCTTATATATATATATATATATATATATATATATATATATATATATATATATATATATATATATATATATATATATATATATATATATATATATATATATACACGACATACGAACATAGGATATTCATTTCTGGCCTGTTCGGGTTTTGAAAAAAAATGTTTTTTTTTTCAATTAAAACAAGTTACAACATCATGTATGTAAGTGCATTAGTGTGTTTTGTGTACATCAGGTTAATATTATCGCGGCTGTAAGACTTTTTAACCTCTAGTTGGTCAAAAGAATATAAAATATGAGAGCTTTGTATATAAGTAATGGTGTCTCGTGTTATGTTTATTTTTATGTTTTTTCGAATTTATATTATTAATTTTAAATATATTTCCTTTTTATACAATGTCATTCATTAGTAAGTACTTTACAAAAAATAATAATTAAGAGAGGTAATTGTTTTTTAATTTGTTTAGTACAAATCTATTATAAGGAGCTTATGAGCACCCTTATTTGACTATTTAAAAAAGGGAAATAAGTCATGGAAGTGGTTTGAACGTTTGCTTATCTTTGATAAGTTTGATTGTAGGAGAAAGAGGACTCGGCTTTCACAGTGGTTTAAAAACAAATGGGAAAATATACAAGAGCGTGGGATGGTGTCTATAGAAGCTACGGTAATCTTTTTTTACAAAACAACCATCAAGTAAATAAACCGGGAGTGATCTCCCCTAAACTTTCTCGAATATGCTTATGTAAAATAACAGGGGATGGGAACTCGGGCTATAGACATGATTTTTAATCCATTTTAAATACTTAAAGTTTTAAAAATAGAATAAAATATCGTAGACAAAAGAATTGCACACCAAGTAAACGCCAAATAAAAAAAGTGCATAATAGTGCGCAATATTATTAGTACTTTATAAATTTACATGCGTTTTTTTTGAGAAATCGGAAATGGCGTAAATTAGTACTTCCGGTCAACGGAAATTAATCAAAATTTGAAAGAAGGTAGGGAATTAGATCTTTTACTTATATGTTAAATTTCATTTATCTATCTGAAATAGTACTCAATTTATAAGCTTTTGAAAATTTCAAAGTAGATAAAGTACCACTTCTGGTTATCGGAAATTGCACAAAAGTTGATACGGATCTACGATTTTGATAAAATAGTTATATATGAAATTTCATCAACCTAGCTGTAACGGTACTCAAGTTATCGTGTTTACACACACACACACACACAGACAGACACACAGACATACGGACAAGATTGCAAAATTATGTTTTTCCGTATCAGCGAGATGTAAAACGTCGTTATTTGTAAAAATCTCGATTTTTTTTTTTGCACGATTACAAGACTTTCTCTATACTTCGTTTAATCGAGAAAGTAAAAATGCAAGAAAAATATTACTTGTTTTTAATATAATTTTTTTTTTGGTCGGCTGTGGGCCCCTAAATGGCGTGCCCCCCCCCCGGCATTGCGGGGTCTGGCCGCACCGTAGTTCCGCACCTGATTATGACATGTCCTTAAATAGGATTCTTATTTTAAATTTTCTAGAGTAAATTGCATTATAACGTTTAAGGTTTGTAAAAAAAAAAAGGTTTTGATCTTGTCCATTAAATTTCTTTCAAGTAATTTAGCTTGTCCGATAAAAATCAAGGGATTTAAAACAAGTTGTGTCTTGCCTATTAAATGTCTATTATAAGTTTATGATTTAAAACCAAATAACGATAATTTCCCTATAAGTTTAACATGTAAAATATGTAATTTTTCTCACCTGTACAAATTTCCCGCTCAAGTTCAGGATCGCCAACCCGACGACCAGAAGACATAAGGTGTTGATAGAAGTCTCTTGCTCTCGTTTGTCGGGATAAGACAAGATCTGGACAATGTAGCATGTTTAAAATGTATGTACAGATCAGTCCAAGAAACAATGAAATTTAAAGTACAAAGATAAAGGTGATTAAATTATTCAAAATTTATACGAGTTGTCAAAGCTCTTGAAGCAAATCAAATTCGTCGTATAACAGCTAAAATGTGGTGAAGCAAATACATCGTTAACGTAATCTAATTATGGTTTTCAAATATTATGATTGAAAAAAATCACATAAGATGGAATAACTTGAGAGAAAATCGAATTATGATACAGAGGATCGGTATAGTCTATAACAATTGAACATATTAACTTGGGTATCTTTATCGTAAACAGTGCCAGCACCCTAAGTATTTGTTCTATTGCAGTCTTAACATGTAGGCACACAACATGGTAACAACCTTAGAGAACTGGGCAAACAGGTTTGACCAAAGCGGCATCACAGCCCCAAAGATGATACTGGCCAGTGTTCCAATGAGGATGAAAATCCATTCAGGCGAGTTAAGTTTGATCAAACGTAAGAACATGTGTGTAGTTGACATGGGTTTATTTCCGTTAATGTTTTCTATCGCCTAAAAAAAAGTATTTTATAAATATTTTCTTACAAATAAGACTGTATATTTTAAGTAAAATAATGAATCTCACTTTTTTTTTTAAATTTCGGAAAGGGGTCGTCAATAAATGACGTCACACTCGTAGGGGGAGGGGGGGTCCGTAATTTTGTGACGGTGTGTGATGAGGGGGAGGGGGGGGGTCAGATGGTGCGACGTCACACTTTTGCATTATAAAAAAGCAATGTTAGAAAACGAGTTTTAGACGTTATTTTGCGTTTTAGAAAACTGTTTTAATAAATTGTAATAACAACTGATTAAAATACTCTATTTTGACAGTTCAGACAATATTAGGAAAAATATAGCTGTTTAAAAAAAAATTCAACTGCAATTTTGAGGGGGGTTGTAGGCTGAGGTGTGACGTCATTTTAGGGAGGGGTCTGGTTTTTTGTGACGACGTTTGACGGAGGGGAGGGGGGAGGTAAAAATCGTCAAAAAAAGCTTGACGTCATTTATGGATGACCCCAAAAGGCTTTTATTTTATTCACAAACTTAAATTTTTTTTTTTTTTAATGCACTAAAGAGTAAAAAGTAAAATTAGTTTGGTGTACCCTTTCTAAAGCTGTATGCTGGTATGATTAAAATAAAAGTTGAACATAGGTCTTATAATATGTTATAGAACGTAAGCTTTTTAATGAGCTCCGTATGAAAAGGAATATATTATCCATACGTCACAGCCCAAGCTTTTCTATATACTAGCGATCCCGTCCCGCGCGCTGCCGCGGGCTGATGCAATATGTTAATACTCCAAGATTTGTGAAAAATACAATTGAAATACGGTAATTTTACATTCTTAAATTAAATTTTAATGATTTTGTGTCTATCTAATTAGATTGAAAATTAGACATTCTTGCATTGTCATCCAAAATCTACCATCATGCTAAATTTTAGCTCAATTTGGGTTTAACTAATAGTCCAAGGTTTGCCAAATACAAAGTGAGTCAAATAAAAGCCTTTAAAATTGACTGTTTCTATACTACTAGTTACAAACACAGATAGACGCAGTACACATACATTTTGTCCAGGTGAAATGTTGGTGACTTCAACAGACAGTTGTTTAGTGATAAGCTGAGCTGGTTGATTGTCTAAATGGTCACGCTCTACTGATTCATCAGCCTGTTTCACTTGAGGCAGATTTAACAGCAACAAAAATAATTTTCTACACTTTTAAACTTAAACAGTAACAAAAAAAAACTTAACATCAACACATTGTTGTCATATTAAAAAAATATCTTTCTGATATAAAAAGTACGCTTTAACTACGCAGACAATTGTTTAAATAGATGGAGAGATAAATGAATTCAAATAATTAAATCAATATGTTTATGTTTATAAGAAAATAATTTTGTGAGATGTATGAGGTAAAGTAACGCGCAAGTTGAACAGTAAAATTGGATTTGCTTTACCTACATTTACCCAAAATATTGTTATACATACACATAGACAACCACTCCTAGATTTGTTAAAACAAATCATACAAAGATTTGTAATAGAACTTTTGGGAATTTTAAAAGTAAATTATAGAGAAAATTAACTCTTTGTAAATATTAATTGCGAAACTTTATTTTTTGTTTAACACAGAGAATCTATTTACTCGTCCAACCGTTCAAAAAAATGTGATGTTTTTTAAAACTTATCGTAGAGGAAATAAAAAGCATTTTTTAAACACTCATATGTACCAAATCTCTAACCACTAAGCTAACATACAAGTCAAATTTTTTATTATGCAACTTCTGAACAAGCTTGTTATTAAACGTTTTTTATGTTGTTTTTTTTTCAGTATTTAACATGTTTAATACAATAGAGATGCATGACTAAACCACTCTTGCGCTTCAAAACGATTAAGAAAAATGCGCATATAATAGCGCGGTAATTATTACTTTATAGGCCTATAGGAAATTTTAATTTGATAAAAATTAATTAGGCGTCCAATTAATTCAAATTGATGTCAGATTGCATTGTCATCGGTCCTTAACCAACGTGCTAAGTAATAAGAAAAGAGCGAAATTTCGCCCGGCAGTTTTGATATATGACGGATGACAGACAGACAGAGGAAGAAAGTTAAATGTTTGTAAAAAGTCTATGACACGAGTACAGGTACTTACTTTGTTGCGTCTGATAAGCAGCAGAGACAAAAGAATATTTAATATTATCAGCCATGTGAATAAAATATAATACATTTTAAGTTACTCTCCCTGTAGTGTGAATTGGAAATGTTACACTTTAATCTAAACTTGTGACATTCTTTTTCATAGTCTATAAACAAATGATACTGCGCTGACCGCGTTATTGTGTTTAAAAGACAACTGTACTTTTCTATGTGTATAATTTTTCAGTTAATCTATATATATAATTCTCTTCTGGGAGACGTTAGAAAACAAGCTGCAAGCGCCTCCTTGCAGTCCCCTCTCTTTCTCTCTATCACTATCACTATCACTACCACCCCACCCCCACATGGTCTGGTGAGTTGTGGTCACGCTTAATGTTTACAAATCGTAGAGCCGGGTTTAGTGACGGCTATTAGGGGCAGATAAGTTAGTTTGAAACGATTTTAAACTTACAGGAGGTAACTAAGAGGAGGCTGCTTTCACGGGGGGGGGGGGGGTGTGTAGGGTCGGGGTTAGGGGAAAAGGGGGAGGGGGGGTTAGTGTTTAAAAGCAAATATTTTCAGTGGCAGCATTGGTACTGTCGAATTCACAAATTATGAATTACTGAAAAGTAGAAAATAAAACAACTAAATAGCGGCGTATGATACGCCGCGGGTCGGCTCGTCAATAGAATTCTGCTTGTGCGTGACTTTGAAGTTTGTTTATTAATACTACTTATGACCATAAATCTTTAAAGCTTGTATGCACATCTACACAATAAGAAGGGTGACATCAATTTCTTGTTCGACAAATGTGAATTTTGAGCAACCAAAACCTAACTCCTCACAGAACTAAGCTTCTATATGGCAAGCTCTGGCTATAAAATCCGCAATAAGAATAATCTCTGAATATTAAACCATCCTCATAATTGAGTTCTGACCTGTGAAGAAACGAGGTTGTAGTAAACTGCCCGTTTGTCCATCAGCTCCGTGTGGGTGCCCACCTCCACCACTCGACCTTTGGACAGCGTCACTATCTTGTCAGCGTTACGAATGGTCGAAAGTCGATGAGCGACGATTATCGTTGTTCGGCCTTTGCTGACCTTGAAAATAATTATCGGCGCATTTAAAACTATTTATAACAAACAGTTATTTAACGAAGTCAAATAATTATTTTTAGTAATCAAGTGAGAACATTTTTGCCTATATTCCCAAGAGCTGTTTATAAGCTGCGTTAACTAGAGCATCTTATGAAATGGATTATGTTAATTTTAACCTAACCATCTAGGATGGATTAACTTACTTTTACCTATTATTGTAAGAAAGATTGTCTTACTTTAACCTAACCATCTAAGATCGATTATTTTCTTCATCCTAAGCATTTATGCTCGTTAATATACTTTTATCTTTAGCATCTAGCATGTTTTACCTTACTTTAACCTTACCATCTTGAATGTATTACCTATGGACGTACCTTATCTAGAGCATCTTGTACGATGGCCTCACTCTCAGTGTCCAGTGCTGAGGTCGCCTCGTCCAGCAAAAGAATTTTTGGGTCCTTGACCAGAGCTCGGGCGATGGCGATTCTCTGTTTCTGTCCTCCACTTAGTTGGGCGCCATGTTCGCCTACATACGTCTCGAATTGCTAAAAGATAGTTCAAAAATAAAAGTTGTTATTTAATAGGAAAAAATTACATATGTACGTATATGTGAGCGGGTGAATGGATGATTTATTTTGTATTATTTTATTGTGTGCGAATCTGTGCATGAATGGTCCACTGGGCAGCGTTTACGGGGTTTCCCGTTCCGTCTGAGGGGGTATAAAAGCCGACTGACCGCTCGGAGTCTTTCTTTTGACCCGAGGCAAGAATGTAGGTCGGGTAAGTCTCTCTGTGACGCACCTCGTGCGTGAAGTGAGGTTGCTTGTGCAACTTGGCTGGGTGTTTTGTATATATTGTTTTGTACGTAATGATTTGTACGTAATGTTTTGTACGTAATGTTTTGTACGTAATGTTTTGGACGTAATGTTTTGGACGTAGTGGTTGTACGTAGTGGTTGCACGTAGTGTTTTGTTTGGTGTGGACTTTGGGATGTCGAGAACGGATGAAGGGAGGTTTCTGTGTGTCAGAGCCTGGACCATCCTGGACATCATAAGTCGGTGCAGCACCATCAAATAGTCGAACATTGTGAAATTATTTCTTTTAAGCTTGGACGGTAGTCCGAAATTGGGTGTTTTGTTTAGTCAGGCTTTGTTACGTTAATTAAAGTGCTGTTTTGTTTTGTGTGTTTTTGGTCTAGTTGTTTTGCCTGGATTGATGTAGATCTTGTTTTTATTTACATTCTTTTTTATTGGTTCCATTTTATTTCATGCAATAAATTCTGTAAATTGTTAAAGTTTGTTTGTTTTTATTTAGACTAAGGTTAAGGATAAGATTTAACCACCGTGGGTTTCACCACGATTGGACTGACCAGATTAGTTAGATAAGCCTAGGAAGGGTAGATAGTGTAGTCACCCCACCTAGCAGGGCTTACATATTTACAAATAATTATTGATAAGACTTACTTGTGGAAGTGCCATAATAAAGTCGTATGCGTTGGCCTGTTTGCTGACTTCTATTATTTTTTCCATACTAACATCCCTCAGACCGTACCGGATATTTTCGGCGATTGTCGTAGCAAAGAGTACCGGTTCTTGGCTGACTAGACCAATGTGCTGACGTATCCATCGGAGATTTAAGCTCTCAATGTCATGGCCGTCTATTAATATCTGTTATATCATGTTATGTTAAAAACATTTCAACTACATTTTAATCTAATATTTTAATAAAGCTATTTTTAGTGCTTTACAAATATTTACTGTTTTGTGATGTGACATTGATCGTTACCTGACCAGTGTGATACGTTGTTACATTAGTGTCTAACGGACCAGTAGGGCTGGTAATTAGGTCACCAACCAGTTCAACGGCTCAATAAAACCTGCATGAGCCATAGAACTGGTTGGTGACCTACTTTCAAGCCCTATTGTGATTGCCCTAAAGTATTTACCTTGCCAATTGTCGGGTTGTAAAACCTCAGCAAGAGCTGTATGATTGTAGACTTTCCTGAGCCACTAGCCCCAACCAAAGCAACTGTTTGACCTTTAAGTGCATGGAGGTCAATGCCACGCAACACCTACGGAGTTTCCAAAAGCAAAAATTTATATCATTGCTTGTTCTTTAATTTGATTTTCAAAAGACCATTAAGCCACAGTTAACTAATTATATAGATAAAAGCTGTATTTTTTACGTAGTGAGTTTGAAGATAATTATTTTATAACCAGTTATTTCGTATTTAAAACGTATGTATATAAATATAAGTTATATTTAATAATATATTAATTTATTAATATATGATTACGTCCTGTTTAGTTAAATTATTCAAACATTTTTATTGTTCTTTTGCATTATAAAGAATATGCATATTCTGAAAAGATTTTTAACGCCAGGGAGAATTTAGTAAAGAAATCGCAAAATAAGTCAGCATACATTTTTCAAATTAGTTTTAAAAATATGAATGGGCGAACGATATCGTGGTACCTGTACAGCGGGTCTTGATGGGTATGAGAAAAAGATATTTTGGAAAAGAATTTCTCCATTTACTTGTGTCGGCATTTCACCTTCTGCTGAGCTGCTGTCACACAACGATTTCTGCAGACATTTAAAATTAATTGCGTAGGATAGATAGAGTATAAATAAAGATGTTCTAATTTTTAAATAAAAAATAACAATTAAAATTGTTTTTTTTTTCCAAATGAAGTCTTTTAGCACAAATAGATAATAATATATATCTTAATAATATCTTTATTTAATAATGTACTAACATGTAGTCGACCTCACCTTATCAATAACTCGATAAATCTTGACTGCCGCAGCCATTGCAACGTAAATGCCGTTTGTTGCTGGTATAGCATAACCTAAATACACAGCACTGATGAAGGTGGAGAAGAACACCTGGAACAGATAGCCTAGATGTAATCTTGTACCTCAACATCATTTCTACACGTTTAAAAAATAGGAATGATTTTCACCACCAAAACGATTAGTGAATTCATTAAACTTCTGTCATGTTGCAGAACTTGTTGTGTCGTGATATGGACTTAAGTTCTCTCAATAAATTGTCTTTTCAACTAACATCCATATTCAAAACCAGAACGTATATTGAACTTTAAAAAAATACAATGTTCAAGAAACATGTCAAGAAAAGCTTGAAATTGAAAGAGTTTGAGCAACAGACAACTCACCACAACTGTAGAGCTGACTGTGTACTCGCCGCTTCTGATCAGCTGACCGCCGTAATA
Source organism: Physella acuta (assembly GCF_028476545.2). Taxonomy (NCBI): domain Eukaryota; kingdom Metazoa; phylum Mollusca; class Gastropoda; family Physidae; genus Physella; species Physella acuta. The sequence goes on from NW_026731648.1 coordinate 617,478, forward strand.
GAAGCCCAGCGCATAGCCAAAAAATATACTGCACCATAGCATTCCTTGTCCTAAACCGTTAGCTATTCCTCTTTCTACTCCGAATTTTCGGGCATGTTTTAGGTTTTCATAATATCTAGAGCAGAATATTACAACTGTTTGTCAAACGTCAAGAATATTCGTTCAACTAGTTTGCTAAATTTGTCCCGAGACACGTATACATATAGCGCTAGATATACGTATTTGTTGCCTAACCTCTTGGCCTCTTTTTCCTCCCCACCAAAAGCCACGACTGTCCTTATGTTGGAGATGGCTTGTTCAGCCACAGCCCCAGCCCTTGCGTAAGCCTCTCTTTCCTTCATGGTGGTTTTACCGATACTCTGATGATGGAAATAACAGAGTTTTAATAATAATTTACTAACCGAATGTTGATTTTATCCTTCCAAGTCAGTTATGTGGCCACATAACTGACCCTGTTGACCACATAACTCACCCTATTGGCCACAGAACTCACCCAATTGAAAACATACCTCAACCAATTGGTCACATGACTCACCCAGTTGGCTGCTGCTGCTCCACCAATGATAACGGGGTAGGCACACAAAACTACCAATGTCAGCTTCCAACCGAAGGTGAAAGTGATGATTATGCTGACAATACTACAGGAGAACCATTGTGAGGCCATGGGTAGATTTGTTTCTATAGCTCTGTATATTAGGTTCACGTCCCTGGGGAAGAGGGTATAAGCTGTTTGCTACTTTGTTTTAGTAAATATTATGGTGGCAAGTTATCGTAAACAATCAACATTGATTGTTGGTACAACTAAACCTCCTCTGTCATCCTACCAGTGGGTCTTCTGATTTGGTATTTTAATTGTGTAACAAAACCTTCTATGTCGTCCTACCAGATTTGGTATATCAATTGTGTAAAAAAAAGAAACTACTCTGTCATCCAACCAGATTTGATATATTAATTATGTAACAACACCTACTCTGTCATCCTAACAGACAAGTCTCCCGTCTTGTGGTCATCAAACCAGGCAATCTCCTGGACAAGGATGTTGGAGAAAAAAGATTTCCTCAGTCGGATCACTTGGCGCTGGGCTGAGACCGTGAACAAAATTTTCTTGGTCGCTCCACACACCCAGGCACACACAGACAGAGCTAAAACACGGGCAGAGGGATGGGGAGGGATCAATTGGACATCCAGTTCTATAGATTAATCACAGAATATCTTGCCTTACAGCAGTGAAGTAAACGTCTTCTGCCCAGGGGTGGGGCAACTCAGGGGTCACACGTATCTCAAACAATTGTGACCTCTGACATTTCTAACCAGTCGAAAAAACACTTACTGCTATAGACTACACAGTTTGTTTTATAAACCAGGCAGTGTTAACTAATTTTGGGGGTTTTTGGTTTGTATCAGACTTACCAAGGCTTAGAAAGAAAAGAATTTCGAATTTTCTGAAATTGTCTGATAGCGAACCTCGAGTAGAGGCACTATCATTAGCTACAATATGGCTCCCATTAGCACCGACGAAGCTTTGGTTGTCATACCTAGGAGAAAAATTATATTGCAAGTAAAAAAAAAACAACAATCGATGACATTGTAGATTAAAATAAAATTAACTTTTGCAGTGTAGGATTAAAAATTTGTGATAAGGTAACTTACATGTGCCCGTTAGAGTGTGAGGAGGTCAAGTTTATATAATTAGTCTTAGCGACGTTGTCATAGTATCCTTGTTCAACCAATGAGCCAACAAACTGACCGTACAGGACCATGTTTAAAATGTGCATAGCACCATTGACTGCTGCCAGTATAAAACCAATTACCATCATGATGATGTCACGGGTGTCAGCGAACCGAAACTAAACAATGGAGAAGAATCGTCCAGTTAATTATGGTAAGAATATGAATCGGAGAATGATGATAGTACATCACAAACAAAAGTAAAATTCTTGGAAAGATTCAATAATATAGAATTCTTTTTGTTGAAAAGTACAAATGTATTTTTAAAATGTCAATATTCTAAGCAGTTTTAAATAAAAATTAGACAATATTTGATTAGCTTTGCCACAGTCATTTATAGCCGTCAAAATATGATTATGCAGATATGTATGTTTGTTTAAAAAATGTTTTGAGACAAATTTAAGAGCATCGCATAATTTTACGCCTAAAACAGTAAAACGCACATTTTTAATGATCAGAATATTAACTTATACATCATCATTCTGCTATACGTCAGTAATACCGTTCTTAACACCAATATGTTAGCATTTAAAAATAATAAATATCGATGTTACATCATTTACATTGTTTTTCAATGACGTGTTTGCTTTTTTTTTTACATAAGCCATTAATCAGATATTAGTTGTTAGTCGTTATGTATTAATTTTAAAGGATTATTCTAAACCGTTTAGTATAAATTATAAAATAATGTTTGTTTTAGTCTAATGTTTAAATTCGTGACGCATTTGCGTGCAACAGCGAGGTTAATTACATCAATTTTCAACCCCTAATATTATATTTCAAAGAATCTGGATTTTTTTCCAGGTGTCCACGGTACCATATATCAAGTTTGTGTAACATCTGCAAGGGGTCGATCTAATTCAAGAACTTTTTAAAAAATGCATAGCCACGGTCATTCTATGTCCGTGTTCTCTCACTTTTAACCCAAATCTTAAGATCGTTTTATTTTTCCCGTTAGATCGAGGTTAAATATCGCCCTTACGAACCTGAAGCTTTCCTGCAAATTCCCGATCTAATTTGTACATAAGGAATAGGATGACATACATTCCGCACTTTGCATTTATATTATACACAAAATAGGTATAAGCACCGAAAAGATTACAATTGGTGTATTGTGTAAGGACTACTGCGGCTTATATTTAGTGACAGTATATGACAGTTTGTGCGCTAGTGCAAGTGCTAATCTCAAAATATAAAATGGTTAGTGAAAATTATTACTATTACAAAACTTACTTGTGAACAACATTAGAAACACTAGTGTTGTTTTAAATTGATTGCAAGTAACAAAACTGTTTTATTAAAGACTGAAAACTCGTACCAGTTCAGAAAAGCTGACCTTCTCCTCATTTTTGCTTAAAAGTTTGAAAACATTCTTAAATGTTCTTTTATTCGAACTATCTTTTTGCAAGATTCGAATTTTCTCTGAAGGTTTGCTGTTGTGGAAATGATTGGACATTCCTATAAAGAATACAAGAGTAATTTATTATTTTTCTCTTAATTTAAACTGCATTCTATACTAAAAATAATGTGTGTTTTTAATTAATATGATCATGTACCTAATGGTATAGTTCAAGAAAAATATAATACCTTTTTGTCGATAGGTTCCCTCTCCTCTGTTATCGCCAAAATGAATAAATCAAAACTTGTAATAATAAACTATTTTTTAAATATAATAATGCACCACTATTTAATTAGCTATAAAGACATTTGAGAAAATAAATAACCTATATAACCTAAAACTGACTCTAACCTTAACACATAAACTTAAACATAACTATGAACATTAACAAACATGAACATAAACATGTATGTAATAGTGTTATATTTTAGCAGTAGCCAGTTTCAGTAAGTTAAAAAAAAAAAAACTTAAACTTGCTCCAAATAACTTTAACTAACTAATACGAAATAACTTACGAAGTTTTGTATTGCTGGTATACTGTTCCATTCATCGTCAAAGTCTTGTTCTTAAAGAACAGCAGTAATTTAAAAAAATTCATAGAAAACTTTTTAATAACAGACTTTCATATAATTATGCACTAAAAATAATTGTCTTTAAATATATAATAATGAATCACTATTAAAATAACTAAAAAGAAAAGAGTAGGTAGCTTCTTAAAATTCACTACATGATATAACGACCCACGCTTTTCATTTTCTTTATTTAAATAGTGGTTCGTTATTACATAGTTAAAGAAAATCATATATTTTCTCGTTTTTAGTGCATAAGTGTATGAAAATATGTTATTAAAACGTTTTTTATTAATTGTTTTTTCAATACTTAATAAGTTTTTATGCAAAAGAAGTGCTCACCAAATGAACACAAACAATGTTCATATAGGCCTAATTAGTTCGTAAAATAGTATTTTATATATGAAACTTTAATTTATTCATAAAGAATTAATTAAGCATCCAATTAAGTCAAGTTTGACGCCACGTTGAATATTCATTGGATTTTGACCCACGTGCCAGGTTTGAAAGAAATCGGTCAGATAGGAGTGGTCGAAATATCACTCGCCATTTGCGAATCACGACAGACAAAAACATTAAGCACGTAGAACCAAGTAAAATGAAAGCTTGTAAAAAGATACATCTATGGATTTCTCATAACAGTAGAAAATAATATTTTACACTAATCTAATTTTGACGAATTACTACATCTATGCGATATTCTAATTCACCATGAATGGCGAATGAAGTGTAGCCTACATCAAAGCAAATATATTTTTATAACATCAATTTTTAAAATACTAAACTTAAGCGGCTGTTCTGTGAACCGCGACTACGTCAGAGTATTAGTACAGCTCATTGGCGGCAGCGGCTTTATTATATCTTTTCTACCTTTTTCTACCATCAGACAGCTGGCGACAATTTAATTAGGCTTAATTAATCCATCTCTAATAATTAGGACAATTTAATTTTTCAGCCTTTGTTAGTACTGTGTGTGTTAGAGTGCTCTCGTCATAAAGAAAACGGCAGAAATATGTTATTGCTACGCATATAACTATAATGTTAAAGTAATTTGACAAAGTGTTTATCTCAGACATTTTGTCTGTGGAGGGGGGGGGTGGCAATTAAAATTTTAGAGGGAGTTGGTGCAATTAAAATTCCAGCGATGGGGTGGAGGTGTCGGCGGACACTAGTTAGATTATATATTTTCTATATAAAATATTTGTTCTAATTTGTCCTGAGGGTGCATGCGCTTCAAGGATAGAGCCCCCTTCACCCCCCCCCCCCTCCACCCCAATCCAAGAATAGATACCGAAATAAAGCTACATATTCTTATGGGTCTACTGCTTAACCTCCACTGAACAAAACTTGTAAAAATGCATCAAAAAGGTTTTAATAACAAGCTTTTATGTAATAATGCATTACAAATGAGAAAATAAGTAATTTTCTGCAAAAATATACACTTGAACTACTATTTAAATAGCTAAAAAGAAAAGTTTGAAACGAATCGGTCATTTAGAAGTAATCGAAATTTTGCTCGGCAGTTTCGATCCATCACGACAAACGCCCAAAAGAGAGTTAGACAGACAAGTTAAATAAAAGCTTGTACAACTGAATACATTCTAAAAATATTTACAACGTCGAAAAACAGCAAACTAGTTTTGACCGCTAATATTTGAAAATTGTAATTAATTATTTTTGTTATTGGTGGTGATTCCACTGTTTTTTTTACTTTATCGACTAAATTTATTTTTAAGTTGAATTCAAAGCAAAAATTAAGAATATATTTAAAAAAAATTTAGTGTGTACCAATCACAAGTCTTCGTTGTTTACTTTATTAACATATTACACTGAAGTCTGAACATTTTTCCTCCAAAAATTGTTTTTTTTTTTTTTTTTTTTTTTTATTATTATTATTATTTTTTGTAAAATTAAACATAAAATATGGTCCAAATTTTTAGGTGGTGTTAAAATGAATTTGAATGTATTCTTATGATTTCATGGAGGAAATGACGATGGATTGGGCAAAAAAAAGGACTTTGGCAATAGAGCCAGAAAGGCCCTAGAGTAGAACCCCCGGGGCAAGTGACTTGAGGGTCGATCCAGGAAGACAATCATGGAGGAAGCTGAGGAACGAAAAGGAAAGAAATGATGAAGGGATAATTTTAAATTTAATCATCGAATTAAGACAACTACCGTTCACTGTTATTTGCGTTACAAAATAAACCTGACACCATACTAGCAATGACACTACAAAATTGGTCCAATTAGAGAAGCAATGACATTACAAAAGTAGCGACATTGCACAATGAAATGGAGTATTTCCAGCTGCCGTTATGTCAATTGTTCAACAAGCAATGCCTATAACTCTAAAGATAATCCCCTAGCTGTTCTAGTCTTGTGATAATCCCATGTCCGATCTGCGCTAAAGATAATCATACAGTCCGAGTGAGGTGGCACTAATCCAGGCAATAGAATGCTGCAGTTCTAATCAATAGTCAAGTATTTTATTTTTAACTTGTGGTTTCTATCCAGTATAACCTGGTCGGGAGAATTTATTATCACAAAATTAGAACTGTATTTAGCAGATGCCGCCGTGGGTGGGATAATAAATGTGCTGAATGGACAAAATGTAACAATAGAATGACAGGTGATGTAGAAGTCAAGTAAATGTAGGCTGCTCTCTGTTTCAAATGTATGCAGATGTAACTGATTTAGCTCAATGTACGTTAAGCTGCAACACATATTGGTCTGCGTTCCTAAGTTTCAGTAATCCACGAGCGAAGGAATTAAACTACTAAAACTAAAAGCGTTGGTTTAAAATATGATTCTTAAACACTAAAAATAAAAACACTGTGAAAGATTGAAGACTTTAATTATATTTCTCATATTCAATTTAAATCAAAATAATGTATGTATTGCCTTAGTGTGAGTAATTACGATTAGATTTTTTTTTCACCATTCTTATATTTTCAGCATTGTTTTTTTTTAACTTAATATGTGTTTAGAGCATTAACATGGAAATCTGTATGATTTTTATCAAAATTTATTGGCTAGGTTGCTGTTTTAATCTTGTATTGCTTGTTACTTAACTAACTAGCCTATGCCGAATGAAAAAAAGAGGGGGAGAGTCCACAGAAGACAATGCTGGTCTACGACCTTCTGTGTTTACAATGGACTGCGTCTTTTATTTCTGGACTTCTCGAAAAAGAGTATAGATCTATATATCGAAAATATTATCAAATAATGTAATTAATGTTAACAACAGCTCACATTGAGCGATTAGGGCTGCTTATTGATATGTTGTTTATAAAAATCAAAGAGTGTGTATTGTCGTTTAGAAATAAGAATGTAAAATCTTTTTAAATTTACCTCTATGTACTCAGGACTAGGACCCCCCCCCACCCCCACACGGTCAAATTACCCTCAGGAAGCCAATTCCTCTCTCGAAATCAATCCTGGGGTCAATTACTTATCGATTTGATTCAATGCTAAAAAAGAGAAACGACAAAATATATATTTTTAAATTGTCCACAAGAAAAGTAATAAGCTGTTTTCTCTTGAACTCTGATGCAGAGTTTCTTCCAGGAATTTATATAGAAAATTAAGAAGTGCCCCCCCCCCCCCCCCGGAGAAAAAAAATTGGAAGAAACACTGCATTCTGATGCTCACTATATTTGTGTAACAAACAGTGATAATAAGAAACGGCAGGTGGTGTGAAGTTTTATTTTTAGTGTAACATATTGGGATTTGTGAGGTCAAGGGAACTCACTCTTCTTGTATTAGTATTATATTTATATTGTTATCTTGAGTGATGTCCCTTACATATATATAAATAGTTGTCTCTCGTCATTTCCTTCCTCTCTGGTTATCAACATGTAGTTAGACCCAATAAACGTTTTATATACAACCACATGCTTCTATCGTCAATCCATTATATTGGCGACGAAGGATAAACATCTACTAGAAAGAGCACCTACTTACGCAAAAAAGAGGTTTGCTAGAGCTTATTAGCTAAGTATTTCTAGAATAATGGCGCTGTATGGCCAAATAAAAGAATTTGATTCTAATGATGAAATCATTCAAGATTACCTAGATAGGTTAAGCTTTTACCTTGAAGCAAACAACGTGACGATAGAAGCCAAAAAGAGAGCTATTTTGTTAACAGTCATAGGGCCTCAACAATTTAGGCTACTAAAAGACTTATGCGCACCAGCTAGTCTAACTACCAAGAGCTTTAACGAGCTGAGCAAATTGCTAACAGACCACCATGCGCCTACCCCATCAAAGTTTCTATGTCGAGCTAGATTTGACGGTAGGACTCGTCAACCAAACGAGTCAATATCAGAATATGTTGCTGCTTTACGTCATCTAAGTGAATTTTGTGAATTCGGAGACACGCTGTCTGACAGACTATGTGAAAAGTTTGTGACAGGTGTAAACAGCCCTGATATTCAAAGAAAGTTGCTGCTCGAGTCAGATCTAACATTAGAAAAAGCAATACAACTTGCAACTTCATTCCAGCAGTCATCAGATGCGGCGAGATCTTTAGCACCTTCAGAGATCCATGCAGTAAACAGCAGGTTAGTCAACAAACACCAACCCCATCAGAGCATTCCAACTTATGCTAAACAGCCTGCTCGTTCAAATCCTAGATCTAAATCTAGTAATAATTATCAAAAATGTCATCGATGCAAAGGTCCCCATGCATCTCATCGGTGCAAGTTCAAGTCTGCAACTTGTTATAAGTGCAGTAAGCAAGGTCACATTACCAAGGCCTGCTTTGCAAAGTCTTCGTCTGTTGCTAAATCTAGCCAGTCAAGACAGTACCGCAACCAAAGGCAGCACTATGTTAACTCTCACCAAGACTACCTAACCCAACCAATGAACCACTCTACCTGTGAAAATGCTCAAACTGATTCGCAGCCGGATTTCAACCTGTTCTCTGTGAAATCAATAAGTCATGCTCCCATCAATGTACCAGTTAATATCAACGGTAAGAGCATCAGCTTCCAACTTGACACTGGAGCATCTCTAACAGTCATAACAAAGAAAGATTTTGACGCTGTCACAGGAGGATCAGTGCCTCTACAGCCATGTCACAAGTGTCTAACAACATACACTGGTGACAATGTTCCGGTAATAGGAGAGTGTATGGTTCATGTAAGTTATAATGGTCAAAGTGTTAAACTTCCTCTTCTTGTGGTTGAAGGAAATGGACCACCATTACTAGGTAGGAACTGGTTAAGTAATCTTAAGTTAAATTGGGAGAGTATTTGTTCATTGAACAATGGAAAAGAATCTAGTCTTACTTCACTAGATAAAGTAATATCTGAAAATAAAAGTGTTTTTGGCAATTCAGGTTTACTAAATGATAGAACAGTGAAGTTAAGCATTAAAGACACAAATCCAAGATACTGCAAAGCTAGAGTTCCACCTTATGCAATGAGGAATAAAATTGAAAATGAGCTAAGTAGATTGGAATCTAATGGCATCATAAAGAAGGTAGACTATTCTGATTGGGCAACGCCCATTGTGCCAGTGTTAAAGAAGGATGGTTCTATAAGAATTTGTGGAGATTATAAAACTACACTGAATAAGCAAATAGAGCTAAATAGGTACCCTATTCCTAACATTGAGGAAATTTCTTTGAATTTGGCAGGAGGAGACAAATTCACTGAATTAGACTTTAGTCATGCTTACACTCAACTAGAACTGCATCCAGATTCAAAAGTCTATACGACAATAAACACACATAAAGGACTCTACCAATATGAAAGACTATGTTTTGGCATATCATCTAGCCCTGGAATTTTCCAAGCTGTCATGGACAGTATTTTTAAGGACATTCCAAATGTTTGTGTGTACTTTGACAATGTGTACATAACTGGTAAGAATGACACTGAACATCTTAAAACACTTGATAAAGTCTTGAAAATTGTTGGTGAAAAAGATTTAAAGATAAACAAAGATAAATGTCAATTCATGTTGACAGAAATTAGTTTTCTTGGTTATATATTAAGCAAGCAAGGCATCAGACCTCAACCTGAGAAAACAAAAGCCATTAAAGAAGCACCCAAACCTGAAAATACCCAACAACTAAGAGCTTTTTTGGGCTTGATAAATTACTATGCAAAGTTCATAGGAAATCTGTCTGGTAAACTATCACCACTGTACAAGCTGCTACAGAAAAATGCAACTTGGCACTGGGGTAAACAACAAGATACTGCTTTTAATACAGCAAAAGAGGCTTTGTCTTCTGACACCTTACTAACTCACTATGACCCAGGGAAAAGACTTGTATTGACATGTGATGCTTCACCAGATGGTGTAGGAGCAGTCTTGTCCCACATGGATGAGAAGGGTGACAGACCCATTGCTTTTGCCAGTAGATCTTTGAACCAGGCTGAGAAAAATTATTCTCAGTTAGATAGGGAAGGCTTAGGCATCATTTTTGGTGTTAAGAAATTTCATAAGTTTCTGTTTGGTAGGAAGTTCACCATCTTTACAGATCATAAACCATTGCTAGGTTTATTTGGAGAAAACAAAACCCTACCTGAGCATGCCTCACCAAGAATTCAAAGATGGGCTATCACACTAACTGCATACATTTATGAATTGAAATACAAACCTGGATCTGAGAATAGTGCAGATAGTCTGAGTAGATTACCTTTAAAAAACCAAAGCCTGAGCTATGTACCAGAAGAAGTATTTGTTCTCTTCACTATCATGGATAACTCCAATATAAATGTGAATGATGTTAATGTGAATGATATTAAAAGAGAAACACAAAAAGATGAGTGCTTAATAAAAGTATATGAGTACTGTAAGAATGGTTGGCCTGAAGAGTCTGTGAATGATGACTTAAGGCCATATTAAATAAGAAATAAAAACCTTTGTGAAGATAATATAAAAGATGGAGAAGATGCAGTCCATTATCAGTTAGAGTTGCCTAAACAAAGTATTTGTAACTTGATAAATGATTATGGTGATATGGCAATTTCAAATGCTTTCAGAGAGAATACATTAGTAAGAAGGAATGTGATCATCAAACAACTTTGCTAACATCATTAGCACTTAAAGAAACTAAAAGGGTAACATAAAAAAAAAAAAAAAAAAGATTTTTTGCCATTTAATACTTTCAGATGCCAATTCAAAAATAGTTCCATTAAATCATGACAAATCATCCATTGAAAGAGAATTTGCAGTTAATGATAATGTGTATCTAAGAAATTATGGGAGAAGGGAAAAATGGATACCAGGTCAAATTGTTCAATGTACAGGACCTGTGTCTTATAAAGTAAAAACAAATGATGGACTTATTGTCCGTAGACATGCAGACCAGTTAAAAATAACTTGTGCAGATAATAAGTGTGAATCTGTCAATCCCACCAAATCTGAACAGTTCACACCAACTCAGTTTGTTCCACAACCAAGTTCTGTTGATATGAGTGAACCAAGTTGTCTGGAGTCAGAAAATGTAAATTCTGGAGTTAATGATTTAAATCCTAGACCTCCTGAGATAGAGAATCCAGATGGTCAGAATCTTGAGTCACCAAATCAAAAGCCACTGAGAAGGTCAAGCAGGACAATCAAAGTCCCAAATAAGTTAGACCTATGATTTTAAAGGTCAAAAGGACTTTGACATCATTGTTTTGTATCTTGATTATGTTGTAGCATATTGTGCATTGTTTGTAAGGATGTAATCTACCATAGTGTTCATGTTACAATATAATTGGTGATTTTAGGATACTATCAATTGTTCTATTGAGAGATGTGTTGTGTTTACTAAGGGTAAAGGGATGTAACATATTGGGATTTGTGAGGTCAAGGGAACTCACTCTTCTTGTATTAGTATTATATTTATATTGTTATCTTGAGTGATGTCCCTTACATATATATAAATAGTTGTCTCTCGTCATTTCCTTCCTCTCTGGTTATCAACATGTAGTTAGACCCAATAAACGTTTTATATACAACCACATGCTTCTTTCGTCAATCCATTATATTTAGAATCCCATGCTGTTACTGTTTTGAGCGTAGCATTATGTTATGCTCTTTAATTTTTCTTAAAACAGTTTCTAAACAAACATATTCATGTGCATTAACATTTGGACACAGTAGCGTAGCTAGGATTTTTGGGCCCCTATTCAAAAAGTGTTAGTGGGCCCCTCAGAGGCGTAGCGGGGACAAACTTTCGATTTGCGCCCCCCCCCCTCAGACTTTCGATTTGCACCCCCCTCAAACTTTCGATTTGCACCCCCCCCCCTCAAACTTTCGAAAAAGGGCCCCTATTTGCCTTGGGCCCCTATGCCTTGCTTACGCTAGCTTTACGGTAGCTACGCCACTGTTTGGACATGGCTATAAATTGCTGGAGCAACTGCTAGTTCTTATTAAATGTGAAATTTTGATAATCTAAACAATTCTAAGCATAACAAACAGAAATGTGTTTATACTTTTTAAATTTAGTTCAATTTTTGAAAAATGAGTAATTGCTGTAAAATATTTTTAAAAATTCTTTAAAACTTTGTAAGGGCTGTTTTGTCTGTGGTTTCTTTACATTATTTTAATTACTGTCTTGAGCACCTTGATTGGTTGAAGTGTTGCGGTGGTTACAAATTTAGGTTTAGGCCATACGGTGTCTCGCAAAATGGAACAAAGGCGAGTTGATTCAGCTTGTTCAGCTGTGTTGAGTGGAGATCATCTTTTAAAAAATGAGGCTGTCTACATGACAAATTTAAATACTACATGTAGTCGCTGATATTTCATCGCCATTCAACAAACCTTTTAAAGCGATTACTTAAGAAAGAAATAGAGATTCACATTAAAAATTCTGAGATAAAATGGTCTGTTTCTCTTTGTTTACACTTCTTACAATGCAAATAAATTATGAATGTCTACTTGGTAATTAATATACATTTTTTCAGTTTTTACGCTTAGATTTGTGCTGATTATCAAAATGAGAAATTCAGATTTATTAACAATGTCTAATTGGTAATATATAATATTAGCATTTTTGCGGGTAAACAGCCTTTGGGCAATTGTCCTTTCGGCCAAGTGTTCATTCAGGCGTTTGTAGCATCCGGTCAAGTGTGCATTCGGGAAAATGGCCAAACGGCATTTGGGAAAGTGTCTTTTGGGAAAATGCCCAGCGCCCAGGTCAGTATTTATTAATATCTAGGAACTTTAAAATATAAAATAAAAGAAATTTTAAATAAAGTTACAACTATTAATTAAGTAACAAGATTATACCCATGTTTTTATCAAAGAATTTATTGTAAATGTAGGTGAAAAGCAATGTTTTAAAAATAAATTATTTGAAAACAGGTTCCTCCTAAATGTAATATCATCATACTAAAATATAATATAGGTTTATAAACTGAAAGAATATAAACAGTAATTATAAAAAATTATGCCTTTGTGACATTTTTTTCCTTTTATTAGTTTTTCCAAGATCACACACAAAATGCATGAATATATTTACAGAGATTTACTTTATATGTCTCTATGATGTCAGGGCCACAAAAAGATGTTATAATATAGTTTCTGATACTGAAGAAAACAGAAGTCTGGCCACATGTGAAATACTTGTTTAGTATAATGCTATAATTTTTTAATTCAAGTTAAAACATCATCAATGAGAACACAAGTATAAATAAACAGACAATCCATCGTCTAAAATATTTTCTTTTTAAAATAATGTATTGATGACTAGACTCTGATGTATGAGACTACTTCACTGCCTTCTCTAAAAGGATCCTGGAAAGTAAAATTTAAAACAAACAATGTAATAACTTACTTGGGGGTGGAGGGGCTATCTGATCACTTATTAAGATATTGATTAAATATTGAGTAGGGGGCAAGGAGACTAAAGAAATGTGGTAAAACATTTAGTACTTCTAAGAATTATAATTTTTTTAGAGAAAATATACTAAATAAATACTATAATAAAGCTCAACTATTATATAACACGTTGCTTCATAAGAAAATAGAAAGCAAATGAAAAAATGAATTACCATGACGATCTGGTGTCCACAGCTTGTTTCCTCACTAATCTCTTCTTATCATCTAGTGTATTAGCCAACGCTTGCACAACTTTGTTCTGGTGAGGTGTGATGATGTGAACAGGTAGTGAAGTCAGATTTTCCAAACACTTCAATGCTGTGATCCGTACTTTCTAGAAAATATAAAAAATTCTTTTTGTTTTAAACAGACTTAAAAATAAAAATAATCTTTAACAAACGTTTACACCTTGTAAAAAACTTGGTTTACCATTGAAGAATGCATTTTAGCAAGATCCAAAAATTGTGAAATAATATTATCAACATTTGGAATGATAATATCAGGTGAATGCAATATAGCAGTACCCAAAGTAGATAAGATGTGATCAAGGCTTTCATTTTCTTGAAGATCAATTGATAAGAGCAGGATAGGAACCAACTGTAAATAGATCAAATGTAAACATTTTATAATGCAACTGAAATTTGTATAGATTTTAAATAGTAAAAATTATACAAGTAAAAGCTCAAAAATTTACTTCTTTAATAAGTCTATTTCTCAACACAGAAAGTGAATGTTATAAGAATGATGTGAACTTACTTTGCCTAAATGGGGTTTCAATACTTGAAGAGGAAGGTTGGATGTTATCAGGGACACAGCCATCAGATGATTTTCTTTTATAACTGTGGAAGAAATAAAACACAACAGTACATGAAATATGAAGTAACTGTGCAAGAACTAAAACAGAACAGAACAGGAAGTAACTTCAAGTAATTTTATACTAGAAATATTGAGCTATGTAAAAATAAAAGATAACTGTATAAGAAAAATTTGTAATTTGTTTTAAATAGTGTATGTCTCACAGTGCACACATGAATACTGATGAAGCTGGAGGACACACGTGTATAATCATGCATGTTAAAGCGTACTATTTTACTTTATAGTACAGAAGCAGTAAGTTTGATACATAATTAGTATTTTAATATATTTTTAGCATAATTATTTCCACAAAATTTAGATAATTTAAATAAATATTTTATTGATTATAAACATGAAACCAACATTTTTAAATACCATGTTTAACAGGTAAAAAATACCTTTCAAAGTGGCACTTTTGTAGCCTTCTAACAAGGATTTCAGGTTTAGAGTAAAAAACCTCTGTTTGTATAGTGGGGTAATATTGCTATGAAATTTGATACTGAACACATCATCTATGTCTTGTACAATCAGAGCCAAGTTTTTAGCTACTTCTGAGCCCAAGTCTACATCCTTCAAGATTGAAATTAACTGCAACAAACAATAAATACGAAGTGAGCACATAAGAATGAAAATTTTATATAAAAGATAATATCAATAAACCTACATTACACAGAGATTGTATTATTATTAAGAAATGTTCTTACAAAGGATGAAAGATTTGTAGTGGCAGAATGCCCTCTACTTTCTAAAGCTTTGGTCAGCCATGTTAATATCCTTAGGGCTCTGGTTTTTGCTGCAGGATCACTAGAGGCAGTCAAAGTCAGCTTTAGTTTATCAACCATTGGCTCCAACAGCCAGTGTATTTCAGCACCTATAAATGAGTGGTGTGAAAATAGTCCAGATGATATTGGGATGATAGAAAAAAGTGAAAAAATATGTGATTATCATATTAGGTGTATAAGTGATATGAAAATGGATCAGATGATAGAATAGTTGAACATTTTAAAAAGCAGGTAATCTCATGATGTTGTCAGGTGTACTATACCTATGGGAACTTTGTTAAAGATGACAGCCACACATCTACAGGCAGACAGCTGGGTAAAGTCATCCACTGTGTTTTCAGCCAGCACATAGGCAGCTTCAAATATCCTTTCTCTTTGGTCTACCATAGCCTACAAACGAATGGTTATAAATTTATTACTACAGACTATCAAATTCAGTGTGTATCTTACAACTAATAAAATCTGTATCATACAAATTTATTTAGTCCTATCAGGCATACATTCTTAAAAGTTATTTATACACAGATACGTTTTTTTTTGTTTTACAACATAAGATCCACTGGTTTGTTATTGGGAATTTACTGACAATATATGGTTGATTGTAAAAACATAAAAAATATGAGTCTAGCATTTTAACACACTATATTCATATTTAATCATGGAAATTAGCATAGGTGGGTTAAAGCTACAGCACATCTCATTTAAACAAGTCCTGAAGCTACAGGCATCAGATGACTAATAACAAGAGAAAAGTGATAATAAAACTAAATTTTAAAAATGATGTATTACCTGTATGTCTCCCCCAATAAGAAGTCCTTCTAAAACAGCAGTCAAACGAGTCTGTTGCCAACTTGATCCAGCCTTATCAAACATTTAAAATATATATGTATGGTACCAAGCATGCACAAGTTATAAATTTTTTTTAAACACACAAAATTAATTTAAGGGCATTTTGAGCAAGAATTCAACAACAATTTGAACCGCTATACTAAATTATAAATAGAACAGATTAAAAGTTTTTAAAAACTTGCTGAATGTTTACATCTATAGGTTTCTAAGGTATCCCAAATTAATTTACAAAATATATACAATAAACATAATATGCAACTTGTAGAACTTACACTTAGAGGTTTCAAAGAGTGGAAATCTCCAGAGATTCCAATAGCGTTGGTGTCACCATCCAACATTAACTTCAAAACTAAATCCCACAGCAACATTACATCACTGAAACATTTGATAACATTTTTTTTCTTTCATAAAGTAAACTTTTAACACAATTGTTTCAATAAAATGTACAACAATGAATTTAAAATGTGCAATATTCTTTATAAAGTATTTCACAAATACTTGTTTGGAACTACTTTCAAGAAAATTTTCTTTTAAAAATTCCATTTCAATATTGTAAAACCATATCTAATATTGGGTGAACAAATATATGGGAGTAGAGACCTTCAACTCTACTTTAAACACACAAACAAGTACAAAATTAAGTATCATTGCATTGTATTAAAAGTGTTTTTTGTGACCTCTACATATGAAGATTTTGTGGTCAGCCTTACATTTCAGTCCAACTGGACCCAGTTACTAACTCAATGTGTTAATCACTCACTCTACCAAGTTGTTAAACAATAAGTAAAGTTATCATAAATTTTACCGACTCACTTTTTCTTGACAGAGTGTCCAATGATTCTGTACACATGGCGTAGATAAGACAAAAACTGGCCAGATTTTTCCTTAGTTTCCTCTGACCAATGCAGGGTTGCTGTGACAGCAGTGCACAGCAAAGGGAGAGCAGTAGACTTGACCACAAGATCCAAACAATCTGGCTGATCATGGAGGTGATTTAAAAATGGGATCATCATCTCAGTGCAGGTTAAGATGCAGGACCAATTAGATTCTGGAAGCAGGACATTCAGATTCATATTACACCCACAAATTTACATAATTTAAAAAAAAAATCAGTCATCATTAACAAAGTTTCCAAAGTTAATATTAAACATTTTTATTACCATAGGAATAAATCTTCAAAAATTAGGTTAAAAAAATCTACTTACCAGTAAGAGTTTGTTGAATTTTTTGCAGTAAAAAGTTATTAACAATTAGAAAAGAATCAACATCCAAAACCACATGGATCATTGTCTCAACAATCATACGCAAATCACCTGTTTGAGCTGTGAATGTGCAACGAGATATCAGTTAGCACACATTGTTAATCACCCAACGTGATATTCTATAATTACATATCCCTTTGTGTGGTCAAATGGTAGAGCATTAGACTGCTAACCTGAAAGTCTCAAGTTCAGAAAGATGTCACTGAGTCCACCCTTTTCCAAAGATTTTACTATTAAATGTCATTTAAGTCTAGAAATTCTAACCCCTTAAAAAAAAAAGCTCATTGAAAAATGATGTCTAGTAAAATGTGTATACTCACCGTTGACATTGTTTATTAACAATTCCATAATTTTCTGACCTAAACCAGGGGTTACTTTTATTACATTCTGTAGGGATGTTAACACGTGTTGCCTAGAAAAATATGACAATATAAAGTTAATAAATGATGGCACTTAAAACTTAGATACAAACATTTAAAAAAAAAAGAAAATAATGGAAAATATTTATATATAAATTTCACAAAATATCTGTATTTTCAAAATATTTTTCTTATACTATTTGGACTTTTTAATAAAGTGTTATGACTTTAGGCAAGCTAACACATTATTTTTTCAGAGGTATAATTTAATATAGCAAAAATCTAAATGGATGATTTTAAAATCATATGCAATACACATATTAATTACTTTACAGTTTACCAGTCTTTAATTAGTGGGATAGTGTGGCCTAGCAGTAGAGCGCTAGACTGCTAACCAGAAAGTCTTGAGTTCGATTCCAGGTTCAAATCAGTAGAACATCCCTGAGTCCACCCAGCTCTAATGGGTACCTGACTCATGTTAGGGAAAATGAAGGCGGTTGGGCATAGTATTGACCATACTATCCCTTCAAATGCTGAGGATATCTACTTCACTTATCCCATGGACCACCATAGGCTTACTTAGTCTTCAATTTTAGAGAAATGGAAATATGAATCCACTAGTTTTACAGTACACTTACAAAAATACCACATACCTTACAGTTGGATTTGTAACTGTTAAAGATTTGTTCACCAGAATGTTTCCAAATGCTTCACATTTCTCTATTGAACAACAAGTGGGAGTGGTGATAATGCTAAGTGCTTTGATGGATTCCAACTGAACTTCTACATCATGAACATTGTTTATCAGGTCCTCATACATGGCTGACAGCGCAGGGAGATTCTCTTGCAGGACTTGATTCACATCTTAAAGATAAGGACATTTACAACATACTGTAAAAACTGGGATACGGACAAAAGGCTAGCATGGACAAAAGGCTGACAAGACAAAAGTCCCAGAACAAACTGGTACTTTATTCGTATTTATTACATATTTGACTGAGAATATTTAAACAATTTTTTTTTTAAATTTAATATTACTACAGCCAATAATAAATACTTACTAATATTTGAATGATAGAGTAGGTAGGCATCCAAAAATCCTTTAAGTTCTCTCAAATACATAAGGCGTTCTGTTAACTGTTTAAATAAAAAAAAGACATTGCAAATTTTCCATGGAGTGACCAAGACAAAGACTTTCAGACAGCTGGCAAGGGAAGTGCTGTATGCCACTTTAACAGATTAAATAAGAGATATGTGCCAGTTGTTTTTATTTTATTTTTCTAGTTGCCAGATACAATCACCTGAAAAAAATTAGATACTCTGCCATTTAGGGTTTTGGGAGTTACTTGAGTCAATGCTTTGCTTGATATTTTGCTTTTAACTATTCGTTTATAATGGATTTTGCGTGAATGTTTTTATTTTTACTTTTGGCGAGTTAAATCGGGCACGTCACTCAAATTGTTTTGGTCTTGTTTTAACCTTTGATATATAGTAGTATAATAGTTTGTTAAAAACAATCTTATTAACATATGTATATCAACTAAAACAATAACACTTCAATACCCATTGAAAGCACCTACCTGTGAAAGATTACTACACAATTGAATCAAAGTTGGCAAAACCAGTGGAGTAACGACACAAAATGCTGCTGGTGATGATGATGCAATAGACTGGCACAAAGAATATGCTAAACATTTTTTCTTTAAATCTGAACCTTCAAGATACTTGACTATATCTGAAGTTAAACATTTGTAATTAATACTTCATTAAATCAATTGACACATTAAATGAATTTCTTTACTTTCCGTATTTATAAAATGATACAAACTAAACATTTAAATTTATTACCTTGGTAAAGTTCTACAATAGATGATGAAAATGTTGTATCACTATTCTGGAAAATAGAAATGAAGCGGCTGGTGAAAATTGCTCCTTAAACAATTGTGTAGTTAAGAGTAATCTTTGACCCACACCTGTTCCTCTGTCAAGTCTGTTATCTAGAATCCCTTTGCCTCTGTCCAGTCTGACTATTATCTAGAATCCCTTTGCCTCTGTCCAAGCTGACTATTATCTAGAATCCCTTTGCCTCTGTCTGGTATGATAGCTTTTATTTATTATAATACTCAACTACCTAGCGCTACTTACAATAACAACACCTTCATCTGGTGTGATGGCAGAGAAGATGGCTGTTAGAGCATTGCGTGCAGATTCCACTAAATCACCTGATATGTTCATTAGTATCTGAAGCAAACAAAGCTATTTCACTGATCTTTGTTAAATTTTTAACTACCAAAATAAAAACAATACTTTTTTTGAAAAAAATAAATTTTACACATGAATATATTGTGATTAAATTTTAGGTAAATCCATTTAACTGTATATACGTTTGGTTAATTCAAAAAGGCCCTATATAAGGAATTTATTCAAAATAAAAGTGCTAACACATAACAAACATTTCCTACCTCTCTTTTCAAAGAAGATGTTAATGAGCCTAAGAACTCTGTTAGTCTTTTACACCCATACACAGGGGCACCTTGAGCCTACATTAGAAAATACAAGAATGTGTACATTTTGTTTACATTACTTATAAATCTAATAAAGAAGTAAAAATCTAGCATAGTAGGATTAAGTACAAAGTGAATGATTTCAAATAAGTTATAAAAATCATAAAAATGTATTATCTAAAATGTGAAATTTATAACAAAAGGTTTTGGTTCAGCAATCTATCCACAACAAGTTACTGGTTTGTGTCACAAAGCACAGTGTACATATAATTTCCGGAAAAGCAGTAATAAAATAAGAATCTATACAAATATACAGAGCTCTGCAAATGATTTTTTTTACCAAAGAGACAAATGCATCTTTTCTAGCTTCCTGCACATCCGAGGTCATCTTCTCTAGAAAAAGTGGAAGGCAATACTGAGCAAGCTCTCCTGAAGCCGTTAAACATTTTCGTAGAGCTTCAACAAGATCTTTTTTAGTGATGCCGTGAGAATCATTGGGTGGCTGCAGAATAGAAAACAAGTGTTGACAATATAAGTTCTTCAAGGGACTGAAAATATATATAAAAACTATAAAAATTGTGAATTTTAATTACAACAACCTGCATTTGATTTGTATCCTAATGAACTTACAGGAATAAAGTCAATGGGGAAATAACATCCCAAGACTTCAAACATCTCCTCTGTGAACACTCCTGAAAAACAATCATAACTCAACACTATATTTTTAATTAATGATGCAAAAAATCAATGATAATAAAAAGCATGTAGGCAAAAGTATTAAATAGTAGCTGTTGCAAGCACTTACTTATGAAAAGTGACTAAAAAATTTTTTTTCCTAAAAATTGATATAAATAAAATCAGTGTTGTGATATTGAAAATTACATTGATATTATGGACCAAAAATGAACATACCTAGCTGAAGGTTACTAATGATAAAATGAGCAATGTTAAAGCATAAAATCAGATTCCTTGGATCTTTCTCCGCATCCATCAGCTGGATAAAGCCAATAACAAAATCACTGCCCATCTGTTCAATAGCTGTTTGATAAAATAGAATAAGAGAAGGATGACTGAATGCAATTCATTTGTAACACACAAAAAACTTTCTTATGTTAATTATATTTGTCTAGAAAAGCTTATAAGACATAACTTACAGCTTTTATAAACATGCAAGCAGGTCAACACCATATAACACAAGTGTTTAGGGTAAAGACAGTTGCTAAAAATAACCTATAATAAATCAGGCCCATGTATTGAGATAAGTACTGAGATTTAATAAGAAAATCTGTATTTTCGGATAATTACCTGGTCTGGAAGAACCTAGAAAGTTCTGCATTATTTTGTAGGTGGCTCTTCTATCAGCATGTGCCAGAGTTTGATTCTGTATTTCACGGAATATTGTCTGGCATATCTGTATGACCAGAGCCTCTGGCAATGAGTGATATCTTGTTGTCTGGGGAAAATTTGTACAGTAATTTAACAGAAAAAAACTCCTGCATTATTCAGGTTTGTTTTAATCAACTTTTAAAATTTTATTTTAAAACTGGCAACTTAAAATTAAGAAAACATTCCCAAACAATTATTTACTTGTTAAAACAAAATATTTAAAATAAAACAGTAAAAACATCAAAGTTCTCACCAAAACTGCTAGTGACTGTAAGGCATGAGGCTGCACAGAGTGGTGATCTGATAACTTTGACAGCAGGAAGTTTGCCATTACCTCCACTAGAAAATAAGTATATTGTTATTGTTTAGACATGTTATGTCATTTTCTTAAAATGAGAAACAAGAAGTATGTACTAACAAAAATATTAGTGGTACAAATAATAATCAAGAAAGACTTTTAAAAAAAAAAATTGTAGAACCTTCTTCCTGAGTAAGATAAGCAGATGGCAAGAGACCAAGCACATCTCCAATAAGTTGTGTTGCTCTGCCTCTTGTGACATTGTCTGTGTTAGTTAGGTAAGTACTGCAGAATACAAAAGTATGTTTATGAAGGAAGAATATTAAAAACTATTTCTTGTTTTGTATATCCACACTCACACATAATTTTATATATATATATATCTATATGTGTGTATCTATTTGTGTATATATATATATATATATATATATATATATATTGATGTAAATTATATTTATGGAAACACAATTTGTTCTTACCCTAGGCTCTCTATAAATTGTACTAGATTTGCTTTAGATTTCTTTATTTCTGCAACAACAAAAAAACAAATTGTAGGTCTACTTGTCCTTTTTTTAACATTAGACTAAAACTAAGGTTCAAATGGTGTAGTAATTTTTTCCCAAATGAAACACAGCAAAGATAAAAATTTAAGTTTACCTCTACAGAGCATATTAATGTTGCATTTACAGAGATAGTAATAAGGTGGCATTCAAAATAGAGCATTGAGAATGGGTATGTAATTAATATCTGGATCATTCTTGAGTTCAAATCCAGTAGACCATCTCAGAGTCCACCCAGCTCTGATGGGTATCTAACATGTGTTTGGGAAAGTAAAGGAAGCTGGCGATAGTGCCGACCCCACCATCACTTCATATGCCGAGGTTACAGAAACTTCACTTACCCCATAGACCTCCAGGCTTGGAAGGGGAACTTTACTTAACTTTTATACCTATATCTCTTTATTAATTAAACTTAAATTCATAAGATTTATTTATGACTTAAGAACAGTGCTGGTACGTCCAGAACAAATGCTATCTTACATGTCATAAATTAATACGTTTGGATATCTCGGATGTTATGAAATAAAAATTAAAGAATAATTTAGTAATTTTTATACCAGTTTCCAATAATAGAATGTTGTTAAAAAAAAGGTTTTAGGTTATTTGTAGTTAACTAAAATACACCCATGGCTTGCTAATGTCAATACTAACACTACACCTAACCCCAACCCTAACTTACACCTATCCCTAATTTCTTAACATAAAACTAGTCAGGATTACAATACTACTAACATTCTAATAACCTTTTTTTGGAAGGATCTATTATCAGATGTCACATCGGGATATTTAATCAACTGCAATATGAAGCATTGTAATTGTCATCTTACTTTCTTAGTAAGACATAAGTCATCATAAGTATTAAAATAAAAGTAGGCCTAAGTCTTAGTAAAAATAGTTCTTTAACTTCAACTCACTAGTCACCCACTACTTTTGAAATGAGTTCCTTCCTCAGAGTAACTCAGTAAGATGTTTAAGTAGGCTGTTAGTTATTATTGGTAGTATTATTTATAAGGCTGATTCGAGCCAGAAAAAGATACGCATGTACAATAGAGAGAAACTACGACTTGCCTTTGTGGCAATGTTTTTGAATGTACTGCGCAGGACCCTAGCCATAACCCTAACTCAGCTATTAAAGTCACAGCACATCTGCAGAACTATCTATTGCAGACTAAGTGGAGACGCAGGGGTGAAAAATCTTTTTCGAGTAGTCACTTCGTATTTATAATTAAGCCCTACTTATTAACAAAATCAAAAAGAAAAAAGTTGAAAATGTTTTGTTGATTGTACTGTACATCTAGATCTAGTACTAGATCTAGTGGTGGTGCAGTAGATTTCATATTCTATAAATAATAAATACAGTATAGTAGGGGCCTAAAGGCTAAAGACAGTGACAGTAAAGAACTTTTTATTTTAGTAGTAAAATTAAGAACCTACTAGAGTCTAGTTACTAGTGTAAGTAGTAAAGAATCTAGTAACTAGATCTAGTATAAAACTAGTATTCTAGTGGTACAGTCTGTTGAGTGTAGAAGTCAGAAGTGTGAGTGTAGTGTAGTAGATCTAAGTCCTAAGTGGTTACTAGGCGTAGCGTGGTCGGGTGTCACCCGGTGCGGCACTTAATGGTGTCAACCTCCAGGGGCATTGTGGCCCTTCCGGGGGACGAACTTTACCTGGTGCGGTCCGTACCCCCCCCCCCCCCCCCTACGCCTCTGACTAGACTAGAAGATAACTAGTATTGATAAGTACTAGATTTCTAAGTACTGTAACTGTCAGAACACAGGGAGAGTACACTAGACAATCTACTACTATTGAAGATGCTGAGATTCAGATGTACTCAAACTGTAGACTAGTGTAGACTGTAGGTACTCTACAGTCTACACTACTACTAGATCTAGTAGTAGTTAGTTACAGTTTTAGTAGGTAGGTGTAGTAGTAGTAGTAAGTAGTACTAGGTAGAGGTAGGTAGGTAGACTAACATAATATTACTAGATTCTACTGCGATTGCTAGGGGATACTCAGTGCTACTGCAGTGTGGAGGTTTGCTGTTTGTTTAAAATTCTGAATTTAACAACTGTATAATCACCAGTGGCAATTTTATTTGATGCATCCTTCTCGTTTTCAGTAAAGTAAAGCTGGATTAAATTTTCCATGGAGGCTGCCATCTTGGAAAATCAAGAGGTCAAGGTTAGGTCAGTCAATGCCGTATTTGTTAGTGTTGTGTTTTAAAAATTCGGATCATCAAAATTAATAACTGCTCAGCCAGAACTGTTTTAGTCACCGAATAATAAGCCAAAAACAATTAATTTTTTTTTAAATATTAGAAGAAATACACCTTCTACTCGAATTAAAATAAATTATTATTGATTGTGAGATGGTACACTCTATAAAGTAGAGTTTTAAAAAAGTGTGTTTGCTGCAATATAACTAGTAAGTTGTTGCATAAATCTAGTACAGTGTAGAGCCGGCAGAACGTTTTTCAACGGGAAACTGGAAACTGGGTCGTCTATATATTTCTATCATCTTATCCTTTTTGTCGCCACAGAAGCTCCCTCCACTTTTGTTGGTATGCGGAGTCTGCGGCAAATTTTCCTGGCAGTCAGTATTTCTTCCAGACTTGACTTTCCTGGGGGTGGGGGGAGGGACGGGACTAAAA